>NC_057810.1:572862949-573181065 GCF_018294505.1 Triticum aestivum
CCCCCCGGGCCAGTGCTCCTCTGAGTGTTGGTCCGAACCAGGCAGCCTGCGGGGCCACCTCGGGGAAACTTGAGGTTTGGTTTTACTCGTAGCTTGACCTATCCGAGCGTGCCCTGAGAAAGAGATATGTGCAGCTCCTATCGGGATTTGTCGGCACATTCGGGCGGTGTTGCTGGACTTGTTTTAACCTGTCGAATCATCTTGTTGTACCGAGATACCGAGTCTGATCGGTGTGTCTTGGGTGGAGGTCTATTCCTTCGTTGACCGTGAGAGCTTGTTATGGGCTAAGTTGGGACCCCCCTGCAGGGATTGATCTTTCGAAAGCCATGCCCGCGGTTATGGGCGGATGGGAATTTGTTAATGTCCGGTTGTAGATGACTTGAACTAAACTTAATTAAAATGATTCAACCGTGTGTGTTACCGTGATGGCCCCTTCTCGGCGGAGTCCGGGAAGTGGACACGGTGTTGGAGTTATGCTTGCGCAGGATGTTCCTTTAGCTTCTCGCTCGTGCTTCGCCTTCTCTTCTCGCTCTCTTTTGCGTATAAGTTAGCCACCACATATGCTAGTCGCTTGCTGCAGCTCCACATATATTTGTCTATCCATTCCCATGAGCTTAAATAGTTTTGATCGCGTGGGTGTGAGATTGCTGAGTCCCTGTGGCTCACATATACTACAACTCCAGATGCAGGTTCAGGTGTTTCTGCTCCAGTTGACGATTACGAGCTTCAGTGGGAGTTCGACGAGGACTCTCAGCGATACTATGTTTCTTTTCCGGATGATCAGTAGTGGTGCCTAGTTGGGGTTATCGATTCAGGACCTTGTCGCATGTTGGGGGTCTTTTCTATTTTGGCGCCGTAGTCGGGCCATGAGTGTTTGTTTGATGGATGTTATTTATGTACTCTGATGTGACGTGGCGAGTGTAAGCCAACTATGTTATCTCCCCCTTTTATTATGTATTACATGGGATGTTGTAATGATTGCCTGACTTGCGACATTGCTTTCAATGCGGTTATGCCTCTAAGTCGTGCCTCGACACGTGGGAGCTATAGCCGCATCGAGGGCGTTACACCCTCTTTCTTCTTCGTCTATCGGTAACTTTACTCGAGGCTATATTTTTAATCACCACATGATATGTGTTTTGCTTGGAGAGTCTTGTATGATTTGAGTCTTTGCTTTTTAGTTTACCACAATCATCCTTGCTGTACACACCTTTTGGTAGAGATACACATGAATCATGATTTATTAGAATACTCTATGTGCTTCACTTATATCTTTTGAGCTAGGCAATATTGCTCTAGTGCTTCACTTGTATCTTATCAGAGCACGGCGGTGGCTTTATTTTATAGAAATTGTTGAACTCTCATACTTTACTTATATTATTTTGAGAGTATTTTAGAACATCATGGTAATTTTCTTTGGTTATAAAACTAGTCCTAATATGATGGGCATCCAAGATGGATATAATAAAAACTTTCATATAAAGTGCATTGAATACTATGAGAAGTTTGATTCTTATGACTGTTTTGAGATATGAAGATGGTGATATTAGAGTCATGCTAGTGGAGTACTTGTGAATTTTGAGAAATACTTGTGTTGAGGTTTGTGAGTCCCGTAGCATGCGCGTATGGTAACCATTGTGTAACAAATTTGAAACATGAGGTGAAGACGCGGTCTTCTGAGTTACACAAATTTGTGTGGAGGTCGGGATCACGCGATGATTAACTCCTACCAACCCTTCCCCTAGGAGCATGCACGTAGTGCTTGGTTTTGATGACTTGTATATTTTTGTAATAAGTATGTGAGTTATTTTTGACTAATGTTGAGTCCATGGATTATACACACTCTCACCCTTCCACCATTGCTAGCCTCTCTTGTGCCGCGCAACTTTCGCCGTTACCATACACCCACCATTTACCTTTCTAAGTGAATCTAGTGCCACCCCTTGTTGGTTTTGGAGTATTGACGGAAAATTTGGTTGAGGGACTAATGTGTTTGTGAGAATTGCAAGATAACACAGGTAGTAGCCCCATATTGATTCGGTTTACCTACCAGAGATGACCCCTAAAAATGTGTGAAGACATTGAAGACAATGGTGGTCTGTGAAGATATTCACATTGAAGACTATGACATGAGAAGACATCGCATGAAGACTATGGAGTGCGAAGACATAGTTGTTTCGTAGTTTCCTTTTCTTCTTTATTGAGTCATAGGAACCACCGTACTGTTAAGTGGGGTCCAAGTGAACAAAGCCAGAGTGATTGAAGTGATGCTCAACCAAATCATATGTCTTCGAGCGAAGACAATGAGAGCAAATCTTATCGAGAGTTGGATGAGTCAGCTTTACTTGTAGCCCAAGTCAAGCTGCCACGTGTGTTTGAAATCTGACCGTTGGATACGTGTCAGTTCCTTAGTGACCTAGGGTCATTTTGGACAAATCAGGTCGGGTTGCCTCCTGGCTATAAATAGCCCACCCCCTACACAATAAATGGGTGGCTACTCAGAGTTAGTGCACGGCTTTTGTCATTTGAGAGCAACCCACCTCCGAAGCATTTGAGAGAAATCATTGCGAGGACAAAGCCCAAAACACCCAGAACCAAAGAGTGTTAGGCATCACTGAAGTCTTTCTGTCCGCGTGATCTGAAGACTTGTTACACTCGAGGACTGTGAATCCTCCATCCGGTTAGGCGTCGCGTTCTGAGCATCCAAGAGTCATTGTGGATTGCCAGTGAACGAAGTCTGTGAAGGTTTGGAAGTCTACCTTGAAGACTTGCCAGAGTGATTGGGCGAGGACTAAGTGTCCTTAGCTCAAGGGGAATAAGGTGAAGACGCGGTCTTCTGAGTTGAATCTTAGCCTCCCTAACCAGACGTACAGTTGTCACAACACCTGGAACTGGTCCAACAAATCATTGTCCTCTCCAAGCAACTGGTTCTATCCTTTACCTCTCTTTACTTATAGTTTGTCTTCGTGAAGTCATTGCCTCTCCGCATGATCTAATTGTCTTCACTATGTGAACCCTGTTGTTGTTAGGCTTCATACTATCTTCCATCCTGATCCTTACTACCTAGCTGCTGATAGTCTTCGTGCTTTCACTTCATTGCTTACTTGACTATGGCTTGCCTAGTGTAGTCTACCTTCTGCTGCATATTAATAGGTTCTTTGCTATTGTCTGTCTTCAAAGCCCCCGTGTTTGAAGACTTCCGTAAAAATCGCCTATTCACCCCCCTCTAATCGATAACTAGCACTTTCAATTGGTATCAGAGCAAGGTGCTCCCTTGTTCTGTGTGATTCAGTTTAACCACCTGGAGTTTTAGTTATGTCGACTGCAGGGATAATCAAAGTCCCCGCTGCATGCCACGTCTTCCATGACACTGATTACCCCTACTGTAAGAATAAGATGCGTATGCATCTCGAAGCCATTGACGTCGACCTCTGGTATGTCGTCAAGAATGGCATTCCTAAGGTCGGTGAAGGTGTCATTGCTGCTGATGTCAAGAGGTTCATTCAACTGGACTCGATTGCCAAGAATATCATCTTTGGTCATCTAACCAGAGGACAGTATGGTCGTGTTAGTGCTCTGGAAACTGCGAAGCTAGTCTGGGATTGGCTCTCCAAGGTCAATGAAGGCGTCTCAACCCAGAGAGATTCAAGGATTAGTGTTCTTTGCAATCTCTTCAACCGCTTCAAGAGACATGACAATGAGAATGTCCAGCTCACATTTGATCGCCTCACTGATATCACAAATGAGCTTCATGCACTCGGCGCCATTGAGGTCGCCAAGCACGAAATCGTCAAGACGCTTCTGATATCGCTCGACAGCTCATTCGACACCCTGACCCTGATGATTCAAGAACGCCCTGACTTCAAGACTTTCGATCCGTTTGACATACTTGAGAGTCTCAACACACATGAGTTCCAGCTATCTGAGAAATGAGATATCTATGGTCCCAACTATGGCCAAACTCGCGCTTTAAAGGCAAGGGTTGTTTCCTTATCTAAAGAAGAATCTGACTGCAGTTCTGGGGATCCTGAAGACATTGGAAAGGAGCTTGCTATGCTTGTGAAGAAGTTCCAGAAGTTCACTAAGAAGAAAGACTTCAGAAAGCTTCAAGATCCAGCTCTAGAAATGATGAAGCTTCCTCTCGTGATCACAAGAAGAGAACATGCCACAAGTGCAACAAACCTGGTCACTACATCTCTGAGTGTCCACAGTGGGACAATGAGACCAATAATAAGAAGAAGATCAAGGAATATGAGTCTGATGACAAGAAGAAGAAGAAGAAATCCTCAAAGTCTTCTTCCAAGTTTTCGTCGAAGTCTTCATCACACAAGAAGATCTCATCCAGCAAGGCTCGTGCGTCTGTTGGCAAGGAGATGGATTCAGAGGAGGAGTCTGCATCTGAGGAGGTAGAGGTGGAGTCTAAAGAGGAATCTGATTCCGGAGTGGCAAGCCTAGCTCTAGCTTCAGCATATGTCGCCAAGTCCATCTTCAACACTGAAGACAATGGCCTCGTCACCAACACTGATGCTAAGGATAAGGATGACAATGCTCCCACCTACTGCTTCATGGCACGTGGTGCCAAGGTAAACTCACGTGATGCTTACTTTCAAACATCAAGTGAAGATGACTCTGAACGTGAATCTAAACCTAGCTACAAAACACTTGCTAAAATTTTAACTGAATAACAGAATGCTATGGAACATATTCAAAAGTTGCTAGACAAAAGCGATGACCTATTAGACGCGGAAATGACCCGAACTCAGTCCTTAATTGAAGACATTTAAAATCTTCATGTTAAGTACGAGGAACTTGAAATTCGTCATGAAAGGCTCTCAACTACTCATGAAAAGCTCTCCTATGATTATCTTCAAAGGAAGCGAGAGCTTGAGAACTTGAGATCGGCTGATGAAGATCTTCAAAAGGAGAATGAGTCAGTCCATGCTCAACAGGTCAGTTCTGCTCAGGAAGGATTTGAACCACCATGTCTAAAATGTCTTGAGCATGATAATGTTGTCTCTATTGCTGAATGTTCTACTACTGCTACTGTTGCAATATCTTCAACTGCTGATGTGGTAACTAACCCCTCTGCTGAGGATACCACTACTATTGCTGATGAGAATGCCAGGTCGAAGACATTGCTTGAGACATGAACGTACAAAAGTCTCAAAGGGCATCAGACACTATGTGATGTCCTCAAGAAACATATTCTGAACCGATACCCTAGGAAAGAGGGTGTTGGGTTCGAGAGGAAAATGAATGTTGATGGTTCTTACTGGAAGCCTGAGCAGTGCCCCAAAACCACATGGGTTGCTTCAAAGCGACCTTCAGTGGATCCATCTACCTTATCTGGCTTCACCTGTGCTAACCCAATTATCATTAATGAATCCTTTGATGCAAACTATAAACTGTTTAAGAATTAGAATGGTGAAGTGTTTGCTAGGTATATCGGTACTAACTGCAGGAATGGACCTCCTTTTAAGAAGATCTGGGTACCCAAGAGTTGTCTTGAGAATCTTCCCGTGAATGTCATCATGACACCACCTGGGAAGAAGAATAATCCCAGACCAAAGGCTTCATATGGTCCAAAGGCTTCATATAGACTGAGGACTCACCAGAGTCACCCTAACACCAATGTTTTGCAGGGAAACCATACTCAGACTTATGAATATGAGTGTGTTTCATCAAACCGCTATGTTCATAAGACCAAGAACTTTTCTGCTTATTCTTATGAGTATTATTCACCTCCTACAAGTTCTCCAAAGCCGAAGTTCTCAGATGTTGCACTTAGACTCATTGCTTCTAAGCCACCCCTGAAGATGTGGGTGGTTAAGAAAAATTAACTCTCTTTTGCAGGGAATGGTCTCTAGCCGGAAATCAAAGGCGTCTAATGCTTATGTTGGGGACCTTAAACATCTTGTGGGATGCAAGATAAAATGTCCAAATGGTCTTACTATGTATTTCATCCCAGGATTTCTTGACAATCATCCTATTTATCCTAACCAAGATCTAAACTTTTATAATCCGCTTATTCATCAAATGTTTATGCTTCACAATACCCTTGGTGAAGCCTATCCCCCAAACTTTACTATAGTGTATGACACCAAAGGCTTCAGAATGGGTTATGGATAGTGGATGCACTAACCACATGACTGGTGATCGAAGTCTTCTAATGGATTCAACCCTACATCCGTCTGACAAAAGTCACATCACATTTGCTGACACTGGTAAAAGCAAGGTATTGGGTCTAGGTAGAGTTGCAATCTCAAAGGATCAGCACATGGATAAAGTGATGCTTGTTGAATCCCTTGGTTTCAACTTAATGTCTGTCTCAATGCTTTGTAATCTGAACATGATTTTGATATTTGAAGAATATCGTTGCCTTGTGCTTATGGAATCTAAAAATCTCAAGTCTTTGAAGGGTATCGAAAAGATGATCTGTACATGGTAGATTTCTCAGCAGGACCACAGTTGGTCGTATATCTTCTAGCAAAAGCTTCAGAGTGCTGGCTCTAGCATCAGAGGCTAGGACATGCTCGCATGAGAAACTTTTACACTGTCGCAATGAAGAAGCATGTGTGGGCATCGAGGGCGTCAAGTTCAAGAAGGATCATCTATGGGGCGCTTGTGAAGCTGGAAAGATGACTAGGGCCAAGCATCCCTCGAAGACAATCATGACGACATCACGTCCCTTCGAGCTGATTCACATGGACTTATTCGGCCCTACCCACTACTCTACTCTTACTACCACTGCTTGTCTCTATGGCTTCGTCATTGTTGATGATTACTCAAGATATACATTGGTGCATATAATCCTCTAAAAGAATGAAGTGTAAGATGTCTTCAAACGATTAGCCAATCGGGCCATGACAAACTATGGCATCAAGATCAAGCACATCAGAAGTGACAATGGCACAGTATTCAAGAACACCGGCCTCGACACTTATCTTCATACATTGGGCATCACTCATGAGTTCTCAGCTCCTTACACACCTCAGTAGAATGGCATCATGGAGCGCAAGAACAAAACCCTCATTGAGATGGCTCGGACGATGCTTGATGAGTACAAGACCCCAAGGAAGTCTGGCCTGAAGCCATTGATACTGCATGCCATGTCATCAGTCGTGTTTATCTACACAAGCTTCTAAAGAAGACATCATATGAGCTACTAACTGGTAAGAAGCCAAACGTCAGTTACTTCAGAGTATTTGGTGCTAGGTGCTGGATCAAGGATCCACATCACACTTCAAAATTTGCACCGAAAGCACATGAAGGTTTTATGCTTGGATACGGAAAGGATTCGCACTCCTATAGAGTCTTCAACCTCTTTCACTATAAAGTGGTTGAAACTATGGATGTGCGGTTCGATGAGACTAATGGCTCGCAAAGAGAGCACTTGCCAAATGTGCTAGATGAAGTCTCACCTAGTGAATCTATCAAGCTGATGGGTACTGGAGAAATCATACCTTCAGAAGCTCAGGCTAAAGAAGAAATCATCATTGCACCAAATCAACCCGAAGACAATGCTCAGCCTAAAGTCAATGCTGAAGCTGAAGACAATGATCTACAAGGGCAAAATCTTTGTCCAGTTCATCTTCGTGTTGCAAATGAAGTACAAATTGAGAAGATAATTGATAGCATCAATGCACCTGGTCCACTCACTCGTTCTAGAGCAATGCATCTAGCATATTTCTATGGGCACTTTGCATTTGTATCTATATGTGAACCCAAGAAAGTTGTTGAACCCTTCATGGAACCTGAATGGATTCAAGCTATGCAAGAAGAGCTTCAACAGTTCAAGCTGAACAATGTATCGGAATTGGTCAAGCATCCTGATCCTCGCAAGCACAATATCATAGGCACCAAATGGATCTATCACAACAAACAAGATGAACATGGTCAAGTTGTCAGAAGCAAGGCTCGTCTAGTTGCTCAAGGTTACACTCCAGTAGAAGGGATTGACTTTGATAAAACATTCGCTCCTGTGGCTAGGCTTGAAGCCATTCACATAGTGCTAGCCTATGCCAACCATCACAACATTCTTTTGTACCAAATGGATGTGAAGAGTGCCTTTCTCAATCGCAAGATTGAAGAAGAAGTGTATGCTGCACAACCACCTGGCTTTGAAGATCCAAAACATCTTGATATGGTATACAAGCTCAACAAGGCACTGTATGGCCTCAAAAAGCTCCTCGCACTTGGTATGACACACTCAAAGACTTCCTGAAGAGCAAAGGCTGCAAACCTGGTTCTCTAGATCCTATACTCTTCACGAAGACATATGATGGTGAACTGTTTGTGTGCCAAATCTATGTGGATGACATTATCTTCGGCTGCACTGACAAGAGATACAGTGATGAGTTTGGGCACATGATGGAAGAGCAATATCAGATGTTCATGATGGGTGAGCTGAAATTTTTCCCCGGTCTTTGTCGTGGAAATATCACGTCAGATGTCCTCGTGTAAGGACTTAGTCGTGGAGCCATCGCGACGGGTTAGCTTAAAGGGGTTAAACCGGACAAAGGACACAAGGGATTTTATACTAGTTCGGCCCCTTCGATGAAGGTAAAGGCCTACGTCTAGTTGTGATGGGATTATTGGGGTTTCACTAACCAGGGAGCTAAACAAGCTATGCCTGGCTATCGAGTTGTGTTTCTTGTCCCTGAACCATCGCCGGGTTGTCCCCTTATATACACGGGTTAGCGCCTGGCCGGTTTACAGAGTCCCGAGGCCGACTCATACAAGTGTTCGGCTCGGTCTCTCCCTTCCTTATCTTACAACACAAGTTACATGACTATGGCGGTTTACCACTATGGCCCTAATCTGCCTTTGGGCTCCGGGCCTCTAAGCTTCATAGTAAAACACCACCTTGAGAGTCTTCGTGGGCTTCAATATAGTTGAGGGTGAACCGGCCCCTCCTGGGCAGTTTACACTTAGTAGTTATATCCCCAACATTAGGCCCCAGATTGATTTGAACCTGTTCATGTCAATCTTCAACACTTAGAAAAATCCTGTAAACATCCCCTTCATTTCTCATAAACCGCCATGATGTCTTCCCTTTATAAATCTTGTTAAACCGCCGTGACGTCATCCTCTGGACACAACAATGGATCATCATGACGTCATCTCTGTAAAAAACGAATAAAAAGATTCCCTTCATTTAATGTCATCCCGGAAATCGAGGCGATAGCTACGCCACTTGCCGCTTTGGACTCCTCGATTCTTGCGCCTATCACTTATCCTCTGCCTTATTATAAATAAGCCCGACGGGCCTTTTCATTTTTCTCCCCTTTCTTCTCATCTTCCTCCTTGTGACCCGAAGGACCTCCGCGCCGCCGCCGCCGTCGCTCTTCGGATCTGCACCGACCAAGGCCGCTGCATCAACCTGTTTGTTCCAGAGACCCTGCCGCGCTCCTCCGCCGCCGAGTGGCTCTGGTAAGTTCATGTCCCGTAACCCTAAATCTTCATTAGGGTTTTTGAGTTCATCCCTGTCCGCCGTTGATCATCAGTTCTTCTGTGTTCCTCCTTCTAGTCTTTGTACTAAGGGTATATAGATGTGCCTGATAGTTTTGAACTTCAGCTAGATCTATTTCGTTAGTTCACCGTACCGTAGCATCTTACTACTTCTGAATAAACTCCATCCGGTTCATCTCTGTTCCTCTTTAGCGCCATTGTAGGGCTCAAAAACATTTCCTTCAGTTATCCACGGTAGATCTGAAATTGCACTGTCATATTGTGAAACTTGTTTTTGTAACACTTAGTAGATTTTTCAGCTCTGTCCCTTCTGCCTAAGGGCGGTTTAACCTTTGATAGTCAATCCGCCATACACCATTAGTCCTCACTTAAACCGGCAACTGAATTTGTATGGCAATTTGCCAGTTTAACACTGAATAATACGCTTAAACCGTTAATCGTAAACCGGCCTTTATTTTTCCTTTCCCAGTTTTTCCTTCCGAAATGGCCAAACAATTCTCTGCCTGCCATTGGGTTCCGTCCAAGATCACTGAGACACAAATCAACGGATATGTCACCACTGGCGCTTTAGCCTCCAAAAGGGTCCTTCATTGGTGAGTTCCGGGCTCTGAATGCCCACCTGAACCTCAAGATGGAGAAGTGATTGTCTTTATGCAACACTTAGACCGGGGATTCAGCCCACCCGGATCAAAAAAATTCCGGGATGTCCTCGCAAGCTTCCAACTCCATCCACAAGATATTGGACCAAACTCCATGTCCAATATATGCAACTTTCAAGTATTCTGCGAAGTCTACCTTCAGGAAGAACCATCTGTAGAGTTGTTCCGGGATTTTTTCCACTTGAACCGCCGTACGGAGTTCTCTGATGGTCCCAACACAGAAATTGGCAGTGTTTCAATTTAGAAAAGGAAAGAAGTCGATTTCCCTCATGCAAAACATCATAGTCATCCTAAAGATTGGAACCAAACTTGGTTTTATTGCCGGAACACTGCCCCTGACGGAGAAAATCCTTTGCCGGGTTACCGCCCTCACCGGCTTAGCAACGGTCACCCATTACCTTCACGCTTATCCACCGCAGAGCGAAAAACTTTTGCTTCTCAAATCGCCAAGCTCCGGGCTCTCATGGCCAACGGTTTGACTGGCATTGATCTCATCCGCTGCTGGGTTTCCTGGGGCATTCTGCCTTTAAGCCGCCGTCCCGAATTGATGCATGAATACACTGGCAACGTCAAAGATCCTCAACGATATCATGAAGTGGTAATGACAAACCTTGAGGTTACTGAGTCTGTGAAGAAGATGCTTGACGAAACAATCTCTGCATGCAGCCAAACCGGGTTGCCACCGTTTTGCGCCACCAACAAACCGCCAGCGGTCAGTTTAACTTAATGCTCACTGTTTTGCCTGTGCTTTAATAATGTGCTAATACTCTTTCCCTTTAATTATTATAGGCCAACAACTCTTTCTGTAAACGGACTAAACCGGCGAGGGCTCGTGCAAAGACCAAAGTCACCAAGAAAGCAGGCAAGAAGAAAACCACCGAATCTTCTGATCCATCAGAAGATGTTGACGAATCAGATCCAGAGGTAGAACTTGATTCACTTGGTTCCTTTTTCATACACCTTATTGACAATAATTATTCCTAGGATGATGCGGCAGCCAGTCGTGCAGACCATGTTGATGTAATCTCTCTTTCTTCCGATTCAGATCTTGTGCCAGTTCAAAGATTTCGCTGTACAGTTCGGAAAGTGAAATACTCTCACCCTCTTGCTTATCTGGATCCAAAATTTTCTTTGAAGACACATCAAGCTGAAGAACGTCGCACAACCCGGCACAGTGGCCAGCAGATCACCTCTTCCGGTTTATCGGATATGCCAAACCGGAAACGTCACCCAGAGGTTACTTGTTCTCCTGAAAAACTTTATCCTTTGAAGGGTTTCTTCAGAGACCCACTTAATCCGTCTGGTCCCAATTACCAGGCGTCTTCCAGTTCGTCCGGCGGTTCATCAACCACTCAGCTGCCTCCCCTTAAAACTGTCCCTGGGTAAGTATATTACTCATGTTTTTCCTTCACAGTTCGGTTTACCGTGCTAATCTTTGTTGTGATGTCAGAGTGCCAAAGCTCGCCTGAGCAAGAAGGCAAAAACCAGTACCCCCATTGGTGAAGTGGAACCGGAGAAGGCTGTTGAGAACACCAGTAGAAATACCGATATTATGGACGATTCCATCCCGCAAGGTGGAAGCACTAAGGCTAATCCGCCGGAGGCTGACCCGACAATCCATACTGATCCGTCGAGCCCTCGTACTACCCCTCCACCAAGTCTGGCTGCTGATCCGCCAAGCCCGGCTGCTAACCCGCCAAGTCCAGCCAGGGGTGCCAGCAACCGCCAAGCCCACCAAGAAATGATGATGATGATGTTGTAATTACCGGCACGGGTCACACCAGTCTTTGCAATCCGGTGATCTTGGCCAAACATACCGCTAAGGAGGAATTCGCCGCTATGGGCAAGGGGAAGGGGAAGACGGATTTATCCCACTATGTCAATCTTAGCACTGAAGAGCTTCATTCCAGTTATTTAAACCGCCTGTACACCAGCCGCGACTGGGAAGCCGGCTTGGTAAATCTGATGAAGGAGCGTTATGAGGTATGAATACTTTGAAACTTGTGCTATCCTGTATCTTTTCCATTGTAGCCCCCAAGGGCCAGTTTATCTCCTGAAGATAAGCCGAGTCTTTGATGTAAAGAACACTTCAATGTAGTAGCTCCCAAGGGACGGTTTGTCTTCTTGAAGACAAACCGGGATTGTCTGTCCCTGTTGACAACCTTTCCTTTATGACTGATTGAATGTACATTAGCCCCCATGTGCCAAGCTCAATACCTGGATTGAGCCTTGGGACTTTGAAAAATATTCACTTTAAAAAGCAATCCTCATTAGCCCCCAAGTGCTAAGTGTTTAATTGATTATGCACTTGGGACTTTAAGAAATCTGTAACGGTTGTATCATCTGACTTTGCAGGCTGACATGAAGACCAAAGAGTCCCAAACCGCTGATCTTCAAGAAATCCTCAAACTTCAGCAAGAAGAAACCTCGAAAGCCAAAGAAGAGCTCAAGGGTATCTTGGCAACCATGGAACAACTTAAAGAGGGCTTCAAAACAGAACGCACCAACTGGGAAACTGAAAGGGCTGTTTTATTGAAGCGGGCAGAAGATGCTGAAGCAGCCCTTAAACCGGTGGAAGAAGAGCTGACGGGTCTGAAGCATCAAGTGAATTCCATGACGGCTGCCGTGTTTGGTAAGTACCTTAGAACACGTGCTCTGTAGTACTATCAACTTCGCCGGTTTAACTTAAATTTCTTAAACCACCGCAGGCCATCGCATTGCTCATCTTGGAACAGATATGCATATGAAATTGAAAGCGGCTTATACCCTGATTGAACAACTGTATACCGGTGCACAACGGGTTATCTCTGCAGCCTCTTATAACAAATCAGCACCAACATTGATCAAGGACACATTAGCAAGCTTATCCATGACACCGGCTCAGATAGAGGAGGTGAAGCGGTCTGCTGCCAGGGCTGGCGCTTTACTGGCACTGAGCCGGGCTAAAGCATGGATATCTGACTTGGATCTGGTTGACATCGCCAAGGGATTTCCAGATGAACAGACAAACGGATCAGCATTTGACAATGACACACTCAAAGCTTTGACAAAGGAGATGCATCCATTGTCCAGTCAACTGGCTGCAGAAGCTAACCTGACTGTTCATCGGTCTTTTTATGATGAAGAGAACCATCGAGTTGACACGACTGTGACAGAGACACAAAACCTTATCCCGCCAATTCGTAAGCACACTTACGCTCCTGATATTGACCCGTCCGAACTGATAGGTGAAGAAGCTGTCTTTCAGGCTTTAAACCGGATTGATTAGACCACCCCTGACTTCCAGCCTCTGGGTGGAGAGGAGGAGGGTGAACCGGCGCCTGAAGATCCGTCAACTTCACGCCGTCCTGGCGATGAGTCTTAATCCGACATTGGTGTTTCTTTGACAAATTTTGTTATGTAAGATCAATGAGTATCTTGGGCCTCAAAGCGCCTTGTAATAGGCTAGTTAAAAACTCTTTGATTTGCGCTGCTGAAGTACAACTTTTGTTGAACCGCCATAATATATGCAACATTTGTTTATGCTTTGATAACGCGACTCTGAAGCCTGCATAAAGAAAGTTTGTCCTGGCGGTTTACTACTGGATGGGTCATAATACCCAAGGTAAAACCTGATTGATAATCAAACCTTAAGAAATATGACATAACTCATACCTGTAATGTGATATCACTTTAGTTGGTTTAACAACTTTGATTGTAAGAAGGGTGAAAACCCAAATCTTGAATTTTGTATAACTTCACCATGTACTGATGATGTATAAGAAGTCATGCCGGGTTACAATGAACACTAGATGATCAAAACTGGCGACAAGCAGTCAAAGCCAGGCCGGGTTAATAAACTCCGGCTTAATAATAAGGTTCGTCAACTTTTAGTTGAGATCCAAGACGGGTTAACAAACACCGGGTTAATATGATGACTGAAAAGCCATACCAGATCAAAGATACCAGTTTAACAGAGAAGTCATCAAAGAAATAGTATTGACAAAAACAAATAAAACCGTGTAGTAGAGGCTTTTCGAGGGCTGCCAGGCCCAAATTCGAGGCTTTTCATGGGCTGCCAGGCCGCTGAGTTAAACCATTTGGCAAAGCCTTTTAAGATGGGCCTCCAACTAACCAATCACCGTTTTAACTTTGACAAGTTCAGGGTCTCAATGAGAGTAACTGTCAAACGTTCGGAGGGTCATGCCAGGATTACCTGGATAGGAGTGGCTTACTTGATGAAGGCAGGTTAACCCGAGGTTTTAGGTGAATACACCAGGCTTCCAAGCCGTGGGTTGATACCCAGCTACAAGGGTCCTTTCAAACTCTTTGTTACTTTACACAAAGAGCCCCCAAGTAACATGATGAGCTGTGCTCATTGGGTGCCTATGTTTGAGCTGTGCAAAGCATCCAGACTCTCTTTGGCCCCTTGGGTGTGAAGCTCCCAAGCTGTATTGTGGCATGATGGCCGGTTTAACAGGTAGTACTCCGCTTTGTCAGCTGAAGCCCCCATGTAACTCAAAGGATATTTGAGAAAAAACAGCAGAGGCCCTGCTTATAGCAAGGATGCTGGTTTATTTAATTGATCATAATATATACATTGTTGAAATATGTACATAAGAAAAGCCTATGGCTCAAGTGTAGTAAGGCTGTAGGAGAGCTATGTTCCACGGCCGCCGGGTCTCCTCCTCAGAAGTGCGTGAGTTGTCTCAAACGTCAATGAGGTAGTATGATCCATTGTGCAGATTTTTGCTGACCACAAAGGGCCCTTCCCAAGGTGGGGATAACTTGTGCATGTCGGTCTGATCCTGGATGAGCCGGAGCACCAAATCGCCTTCTTGAAAGGTCCTTGTCCTAACCCGGAGGCTGTGATAACACCGCAGGTCTTGCTGATAAACCGCCGAACAGGCTAAAGCCATATCCCGTTTTTCATCTAACAGGTTCAACGCCTCCCGGCGTGCTTGCTCATTGTCTGCTTCAACATAATTGGCAACCCAGGGCGAATCGTGACGAATATCACTTGGGAGGACCGCTTCTGCCCCATACACCATGAAGAAAGGCGTGTAACCCGTTGATCTGTTGGGAGTGGTGTTGATGCTCCATAACACAGAAGGCAATTCCTCCACCCAACAACCCGGCGTCCGCTTTAAAGGGACCATAAGCCGGGGTTTGATACCCTTCAAGATTTCTTGATTAGCTCTCTCCGCTTGACCATTGGTCTGGGGGTGTGCCACGGATGCTAAGTCAAGCCGGATGTGTTCTCTCTGACAAAAATCTTCCATCTCACCTTTAGAGAGGTTTGTGCCATTATCCGTGATGATGTTGTGTGGAAAGCCAAAGCGGAAGATAATCTTTTTGAGAAATTGAATCGCCGTAGCCGCATCACACTTGTTGACAGGCTCCGCTTCAACCCACTTGGTAAACTTGTCAACCGCCACCAACAGGTGGGTCTTCTTATCCTTGGAGCGCTTAAAGGGTCCCACCATGTCAAGCCCCCAAGTGGCAAACGGCCAAGTGATGGGGATCATCCTTAATTCTTGAGCCAGAACATGAGCTCTGCGTGAAAACTTTTGACAAGCATCACATCGCTTTACCAAATCCTCCGCATCAGCATGAGCTGTCAACCAGTAGAACCCATGACGAAAATCTTTTGCAACCAGGGACTTTGAACTGGCATGATGACCACAATCCCCTTCATGAATTTCCCGTAGGATCTCTTGGCCTTCTTCCGGAGAAACACAACGCTGAAATACGCCTGAAACGCTGCAGCGGTGTAACTCGCCATTGTGAATAACCATGGACTTGGACCGCCGGACTATCTGCCGAGCCAGGACTTCATCATCTGGTAACTCGCCCCGGTTCATATACGCCAGATATGGAATTGTCCAATCCGGCCCAATGTGTAAAGCGGCCACCAATTGAGCCTCCGGATCAGGAACAGCCAAATCCTCCTCTGTAGGCAACTTAACAGACGGGTTATGCAAGATATCTAAAAAGGTTTTGGGTGGTACCGGTTTACGCTGAGATCCAAGCCGGCTTAAAGCGTCTGCTGCTTCGTTTTTGCGCCGATCGATATGCTCAACCTGATACCCTTTGAAGTAACCCGCCAAAATATCCACCTCACGTCTATAAGCCGCCATGAGTGGATCCTTAGAATACCAAGTACCAGAAACTTGCCGAGCCACCAGATCAGAGTCTCCAAAGCATCGTACCCGGCTTAAATTCATCTCCTTGGCCACTCGGAGCCCATGGAGCAGAGCCTCGTACTCAGCTGCATTGTTAGTACAGGGGAACATTAAACGGAGGACATAACGAATTTTATCACCTCGAGGGGAAGTAAGAACAACTCCAGCCCCCGAGCCCTCCAATTGCCTGGATCCATCAAAGTGAATAGTCCAGTATGTATTATCCGGTTTGTCCTCTGGCGCTTGTAACTCGGTCCAGTCATTGATGAAGTCCACCAGTGCCTGAGATTTTATGGCTGTTCGAGGCACATACTTCAGACCATGTGGACCAAGTTCAATTGCCCATTTTGCAACCCGGCCAGTTGCTTCCCTATTCTGAATTATATCACCCAACGGAGCTGAACTGACAACCGTAATGGGATGGCCTTGGAAATATTGTTTGAGCTTCCGACTTGCCATAAAAATCCCATATACTAGCTTCTGCCAATGCAGATATCGCTGCTTTGACTCGATAAGCACCTCACTGATGTAGTAAACCGGCCGTTGAACCGGGTACTCCTTACCAGTCTCCTTGCGCTCCACCATGATTGCCACACTGACGGCACGGGCATTAGCAGCCATGTACAACAATAAGGGCTCCCTGTCAACCGGAGCAGCAAGGATTGGCGGTTCAGCCAACTGCCGCTTCAAGTCTTCAAACGTTGCATTAGCCGCATCACTCCAGACAAAGGTGTCTGTTTTCTTCAACATCTCATATAGAGGGATCACCTTCTCTCCCAAACGGCTGATAAACCGGCTTAGGGCTGCAATCCGACCTGCTAGACGCTGAACATCATTAATGCACGCCGGTTTAGCCAAAGATGTAATCGCTTTGATCTTCTCCAGATTAGCCTCAATACCCCGGTTGGACACCAGAAAGCCTAGAAGCTTGCCTGCCAGAACACCAAAGACACACTTGTCCGGATTGAGCATCATCTTGTAAACCCGCAGATTGTCAAAGGTCTCCTTGAGATCATCTATCAATGTCTCCTTCTTCCTGGACTTTACCACAATGTCATCAACATAGGCATGAACATTGCACCCAATATGAGTGTGAAGACAATTCTGCACACAGCGGTGATAAGTTGCCTGGGCACTCTTGAGCCCAAAGGGCATAGAAACATAGCAGAAGGCTCCAAAGGGAGTGATGAAGGCGGTCTTCTCCTGGTCCTTAACTGCCATTTTGATCTGATGATAGCCTGAATAAGCATCCAAGAAACTCAAACGCTCACAACCCGCCGTCGCATCAATGATCTGATCAATACGCGGGAGAGCAAAAGGATCGGCCGGACAAGCTTTGTTCAAATCCGTGTAATCCACACACATGCGCCAAGTGCCGTTTTTCTTAAGAAAAAGCACCGGATTAGCGAACCACTCAGGGTGAAACACTTCAACGATAAACCCAGCAGCCAACAGCTGGGCTACCTCTTCACCAATTGCCTTGCATCTTTCCTCGTTAAAGCGATGAAGAAATTGCTTGACCGGTTTAAACTTGGGATCAATATTGAGAGTGTTCTTAGCGAGTTCCCTCAGTACACCTGGCATGTTAGAAGGCTTCCATGCAAAAATGTTCCGGTTCTCACGGATGAACTCGATGAGCGCGCTTTCCTATTTTGGATCCAGATTTGTGCTGATGCTAAACTGCTTGGATGAATCGCTAGGGACAAAGTCAACAAGTTTAGTCTCATCATCCGGTTTGAAATGCAGGGTTGGGTCATGCTCAGTGGTGGGCTTCTTCAGAGGGGTCATGTCTGCCGGATCAACATTTTCCTTATAAAACTTCAGCTCCTCTGTAGCAGAAACCGACTTAGCATAGGCCGCATCACCTTCCTCGCAATCCAAAGTGATTTTACGAATTCTGTGAACCGTAATGGTCCCTTTATGACCCAGCATCTTGAGCTGCAAGTAAATATAACAAGGCCTTGCCATGAACTTTGCAGAAGCTGGTCGCCCAAACAGTGCGTAGTACGGGTTCCGGATCCTCACCACTTCAAAGGTCAATGTCTCAGACCGGGAATCATGTTCATCACCAAACACAACTTCCAAAGCGATCTTACCAATAGGATATGCCGATTTACCTGGTACCACACCATGGAGAACAGTGTTGGACGGTTTAAGACTCTTGTCTGTCAACCCCATGCGACAGAAGGTCTCATAATACAGAATGTTGATACTGCTCCCTCCATCCATGAGTACCTTGGTGAACTTATAACCTCCCACCTGAGGTGCCACCACCAAAGCCAGGTGACCCGGATTGTCAACCCGGGGCGGATGATCCTCTCTGCTCCACACAATAGGTTGCTCGGACCACCGCAGGTAACGTGGTACTGCCGGTTCAACAGCATTAACAACCCTCTTGTGAAGCTTCTGATCACGCTTGCACAAACTAGTGGTGAACACATGATACTGCCCACCATTCAACTGCTTTGGGTGACTCTGGTAACCCGACTGCTGCTGATTTCCTTGATTACTCTGCTGGTTATTACCACCTTGGTTGCTCTGGTTGCCCTGATTATTCTGAAATCCAGAGTTTGAACCGCCGCCACCATGAAAACCTGGACCTGAACCGCCCGATGGACCCTGATCATACCGGAAAAGATCAGAGTTTTTGAACTCCTTCATAATGTGACAATCTTTCCAGAGATGCGTTGCAGGAACCTCCTTGGTCCCATGCTTTGGGCAGGGCTGATTCAACAAACGCTCCAGATTCATTCCGCCGCCGCGCTGGCGCGGTTTACCCTTACGACGCTGCACATTAGCATTAGCTACAAAATCTGAATCCACTTTACGCTTACCGTTATTCCCATGGCCTCCTTGGTTGTGCTGCTGTCCCTTTGCACCGCCGTTCTTCTTTCCCTTCTCTGGTTTCTCCTCATCAGAATCGGGATCCTTTGTATTATCAGAATTGGCATACTTGACCAAGGCGGCCATAAGGGTGCCCATGTCATTGCAGTAGCGCTTGAGCCGTCCCAACTTCATCTTTAATGACTTAAACCGGCAATTACGCTCCAAGGTGATGATTACCGAACCAGCATTAATACGATCCGATGAATGCAAGACTTCTGAAACCCGGTGCACCCAATGAGTCGTTGACTCATTCTCCCCTTGCACACAGGCATCAAGATCCACAATGGACATAGGCTGCTTACATGTGTCCTTGAAATTGGCTATAAACCGGGCCTTCAACTGGTCCCATGACTCAATGGAGTTAGGTGGTAAATTTTTCAACCAAGTACGGGCTATTCTCTCCAACATCATCGTTAAGTACTTTGCACAAGATGCTTCATCAACATCCAACATCTCCATCGCCATCTCATAACTTTCTACCTACGCCTCGGGTGACTGATCAGCGGTGTAATTCGGCACCTTACGTGGGCCCTTGAAGTCCTTAGGCAATCGCACATTACGGAGAGCCGGAATAAGGCACGTCACTCCCCATGAACTGAAAGCAACTCCGATGCCTCGGTCCACTGATGCTGCTGGCTGAACCGGGGCGGGTTGGTATCGACCCATATGTTGTGCTGCTAAAGCAGCCTCCCTTCGTTCTCTACCATTATCCACCACGTCCTGAGCGTTCATATCACCATGCGCCGGATTAGGCCCTTGAGGGACAATGCGGCGCCACGCACTGCTGGACACTTTCGGTTCATCTATATGCCTGCTATAGCTTTTGCTTGGTCGTGGAGTTGAGTGAACCCTGTCTCGGCTATACGAGTAAGCTTGCTGCTGTGTCAGAGCTGTTTAAAGAAGATCCCTAGCCCACTGTGTCTCCACCGCTGCCGGCGATTCACCTTCAATCGGAATAGCGGCCAACTGGGATGCGGTTGCTATCATATTGTCCAATGGAGTAGATAAGTGACCCAGCGACGGTGTGGTATACCGCGGCGGGTTGTCCGTATGCTAAGGTGGACCCATCACTTGAGGTTGATCCGGCGCTCCGGTCCTTGGTACAATGGTCGGGTTCACTGCTGTCGGGTTGCTAGTTCCTGCTCCTGGAGTATTAAAGAGATTCATCGCATTGTAATCCATCAGTAAGCGAGATTGATGTCTCCTCCGGAATACTTGATTTGAAGCGTTCTGATCCATCAAAAGTCGATAATTCTCGGCTTGAATCTTTTGCGCCTGAGCATCTAAAGCGGCCCGTTCCTCAGCCATCCTGGCTTCCTCAGCCGCTAAGTCCACCTTGGCTTGGGTTATCTGATCCTTTAGACTTGCAATGTCCGCATTGTGCTGATCCTGCGTCGCCGGTGTAACTGCCATGGTCAACAAGGTCACCCAGGCATCCATCAAACCAGAGAGAACTTGAGCCGGCCGGCGCGCGGAGCCCCCTGCCCCTGCTACCGGTCCAGACGCCGCCGCAGTAGAGTTTCGCAAGGTTGGCTGTGTTCCTGCCATGAAGATTCCAACGTGGTACGGTGGTTCAAGAAATTCCGGAATACTGGTGCCATCGGAATACCCTTCAAACACGCCATCTTGAACTTGGTACAGGGATTCGGTTTCACCAGCGGATGATTCACCGTCGGAATAAGCGACCGTCTCCTCCTTAGACACCGGTTCAGATCCGATCCCGTGGACACATCCCATGAATGCACGCTTCACGGTAGGCTGAATCCGGGCGGGACTTGCACGCTGAGCCGTTTCGACGAGGTCGGTGCAGGTGTCCGGCTCAGGGCCCGGTTCGCCGATCTTGCCGATGAAGACGTGAATGCCGCTGAAGGGGACCCGGTACCCGTACTCGATTGAGCCGGCCTCGGGGCCCCAGCCTGCATCGTCGATGTAGAGCTTGCCGCGACGACTCTTAGTCATCCGGCCCACACGTATCCTTTGAGTCCTTCAAAGCTGCCCTTCAAGAACTCGAAACCATCGTGCGATAGCCCCATGGTGGGCGCCAACTGTCGTGGAAATATCACGTCAGATGTCCTCGTGTAAGGACTTAGTCGTGGAGCCATCGCTACGGGTTAGCTTAAAGGGGTTAAACCGGACAAAGGACACGAGGTATTTTATACTAGTTCGGCCCCTTCGATGAAGGTAAAGGCCTACGTCTAGTTGTGATGGGATTATTGGGGTCTCGCTAACCAGGGAGCTAAACAAGCTATGCCTGGCTATCGAGTTGTGTTTCTTGTCCCTGAACCGTCGTCGGGTCGTCCCCCTATATACACGGGTTAGTGTTCGGCCGGTTTACAGAGTCCCGAGGCCGACTCATACAAGTGTTGGGCTCGGTCTCTCCCTTCCTTATCTTACAACACAAGTTACATGACTATGTCGGTTTACCACTATGGGCCCTAATCCACCTTTGGGCTCTGGGCCTCTAAGCTTCATAGTAAAATGCCACCTTGAGAGTCTTCGTGGGCTTCAATATAGTTGAGGGTGAACCGGCCCCTCCTGGGCAGTTTACACTCAGTAGTTATATCCCCAACAGTCTTCAAATCTGTCAGCAGAGCAACAACATCTTCATATCGCAAGAAAAATACCTCAAAGATTGCCTGAAGAAGTTTGGAATGCAAGACTGCAAAGGATACACGACGCCAATGCCAACCAAAAGTCATCTGGGCCCTGACGACAATGGTAAAGAGTTCGATCAAAAGGTATACCCCTCCATGATTGGTTCTTTACTATATTTATGTGCATCTAGGCCAGATATAATGCTTAGCATTTGCATGTGTGCCTGATTAAAAGCGGCACCAAAGGAATCGCATCACTTAGCCGTGAAGCGAATTCTTCGATATTTGGCTTGCACCCCAACACTAGGATTATGGTATCCAAAGGGCTCATAGTTTGATCTAGTTGGATTCTCAGATGCTGATTATGCTGGTGACAAGGTTGATCGCAAGTCCACATCAGGCACATGTCACTTTCTTGGACGATCTCTTGTCTGTTGGTCTTCAAAGAAGCAGAACTGTGTATCTCTCTCCACTACTGAATGTGAATACATTGCTGCTGGATCTTGCTGCGCTCAGCTTCTATGGATGAAGCAAACTCTCAATGACTATGGTATCCATCTGAAGCATGTTCCACTCTACTGCGACAATGAAAGCGCCATCAAGATTTCCAACAGCCCAGTTTAGCACTCGAAGACAAAGCACATTCAGATCCGTCATCACTTTCTCACAGATCATGTCATGAAGGAAGATATTAATATCTTTCATGTCAACACTGAAGAGCAATTGGCAGATATCTTCATAAAGCCCTTGGATGAGAAAAGATTTTGCAAGTTGCGATGTGAGCTAAATATGTTAGATTCCTCAAATGTCCTGTAATTGGAAACACATCCTAACACTTATGCGTGTTGATGACTTAGATGTGCAACACACAAAGTAATGTATATCTTCAATGAATGAAGACATACACTCTAAGTGTGAAGGTGAATTTGACTTCAGAGCACCACGATAATTGTGCGCCGTGTCTAGGTCTAATACTTCCTATACGGTGGGTAACGCCACCACCAAATTCTTATTGAAGTGTTTCTTTTGGCGTCATGGTTGCATAGTCTTCGCATTTGGTTTGCCTTCAACATTGGTTTGACTTCAAGGTTTATCTTTGCAATGTTGAGTTGGTATATATATATATAGCTATGTGTGTTCTGTCCTCTACAACATTCACTTATAGCTATGTCTTCATACTTGAATCTTTATTGATCTAAGTGAATGTGATCGGACCCTAACCTCTCCTGTGCTTCTTCCTCAAATTCTATCTGTCCAAATCATATGCATTCTATTGAAACCCGTCGTTTGTCTTCTCCGAGTCCTTGTCAACAGAAGACAAAGTGATAAACATTTAAATTTGTTTTTAATGTTGTATCCTTATTGCCTGAATACCGGAGAAGCCGGAACGACCACCCGACAATCCAGGCGTGCATGGGAACATGGAACAACTTCCAATAAGTTGCATGCATGCCACATGTCTTTCAGGTGTGAACCGCAAGGGGCACCTGCATAATTACGCTGTGCGGTCCCTTTCCTTATAAATACTCACACCCCACGATCATTATCTCTTCTTCCACCTCACCACCTTGCATAAACGCTAACGCCTCCGCTAGTTTGCGTCGACACCGGAGACGAAGCGCTTAGCTGCCGCAACTTCTCCGATGCTGTCCTCGCGCCTGCCGCGGACCTCGTCCTCTCCGCCGCCGCCGTAGGTGTCTTTCGCCGCCAAGTTAGGGCATGGGAGATTGAACTGCTCGGCCTCTCTCTACCTCGTCTAGCAGTTTGTTAGCGGTAATTAAAACTTACTTTTTACTACCTTTTTGATCCGTCAAATCCATCCACTTCAACCAAAAGTGGTTTCTTCACTTCCAAATCTGTATCTTTCTTCATCTGCATCTCATATCGTGCTAAGTATATTCACTTATGCTTCATAACTAGTTAGATTCCTCACTTGTACTTATTCATGGATTCGTACAAAGCTGGAACCAACTCTCTTCAAATAAGTGAATGTCTTCGCACTATGAGGTCAATGTCTTCAAACTGATTTATCTTCAAAATCTTCTACAAATGCATATGACCTCTTCCCCATCCCTCGCACCTCTAATTCTGTCACAGGTACATGCCCATGGGAGAATCCGTTGGTTCTCATAGTCTGCATTCATTTGCAGAGTTCTTACAATGTCATATTCACTCCCCTGAAGCCAGCTCTTGTCTGACCAGGAAAAAGAAGCCATTCAAAGTTCTGAAGCCATTCAGTCTGAATATAATGGCCACTGAGAAATCTGCAAGAAAATGTGGCAGGCAGTGCCGTGGAAATACTGCTAAGGATTTACCTCCTGATTTGTATGAACTGTAGAAGTCCGATCCTATGGAAAGCTATGGCCAGCGCAAGACCCAAATCCAATGGATTCTAAGATATTGGGCAAAAGAATGGTTCAAGTATAGATTTTTCACTGCAGAGTATGCTGAAAAGAACGCCATCAAGCGCCCATGGGGAGATATTCTGTACAGGAATTTGCAGCCTAAGTCCAAATCTGAAGCCATTGCTCAAGGCTTCTACCCATGCATGGTCCGAGGACCGAAGCCAGAGAATGCCGACCCATCATCTATGTTATGGTGTCACGAAGACAATCTCTTCAAGCATAACTATTAGTTTGCAAAAGAGTCAGCTGTGAAGGACAACAAAAATCTTGGAATCAACTTCAACCCTGGTCCATCTTCTCCTAGGTTGGATGGCACACGTGATGCTGTCATTGGCCCCTTCAACAACTTTGATGGCCTCCTCTCCCACATTGCTGCTGAGCGGGCCACTGTGGATCAATCCACTGATGACGCTGACTCCAAAGAAGCGCCAGCACCACCAAAGCCACAGAAGAAGAAGAAGAAGACAAAGGCTTCAAAGCCCTCTGCCGCACCAAAAGCTTCAACTGTGAAGCCCTTGGCCACTGCACTTCCTGAACCCAGTGTGCAGTCTAAAGATTTGTTTCCTGTCTCCAAGAAGGCCGAGAAGACAATGAAAGCCAAGAAGCCAAAGAAGATTTCTGGGCATGAACTGACTCCTGCTGCCGTTCTGCGCAATGAGGATGACACAATCGATCTGTCCAGTGATGAAGATATTGGTGATGATGCCCTTGAGATGCTAATCAAGAGGCAGAAATCTTCAATGCCCCTCATTAATGTTGACATTCTTAACAACTTCATTGATGAGTGGTTCGACGACCAGAGCATTAGCATTGATGATCTTCAGCTTCTAGTGGACATGAACGTCACATTCCATGGAGCCATTGCTAATGAGTTGGCCTTGGATCAGAAGATAGTTGAGCTTAAGAAAAAAATTGATTATGAGAAGGCTCACTTCAAGAAGAACATGGCCAAGCTCAGCGTGGCAGATGTTCAAATCTTCAAGAAGATGCTGCATGACCTCAAGGAAGAGTTTCACAAGAAGCACAATGAGGCTAAAGGCTCATGAGAGCGCATGAAGTACTTCGCAATAAATGTGGTCAAGCACACAATGAAGCTGAGAAGCACAAAGCTCTTGGGCGCCCTGGCATCAATCCGAGGATGGCTGCCAAACAAAAGAAGTCTGTTGTGACACAAACTGAAACACCAAGGCAGGAAGCACCTCACATTGTCTTCCCTGCCAGCATGACCGGCTCGAAGCCTAAGGTCACCTCAGCGGCTTCAGAGCTAAAGAAGACAAGGGTAGTTGAAGCCGAAGCCAAGAAGCGCAAGCACAAGGATGCTTCTGACGAGGCCCCATCAACGAAGAAGTTGAAGACAAAGTCTTCAAAGAAAGATCATGTTGCGGCCTCTCGGCCCCTCATTGTTGAACCCATCACTATCGCTCTTTCAGCCACCAACAACCAAGAACGATGTATTATGATCCACAAGCCTGCTTCCACATAGGCTCATGAAGATGAAGAAGTTCCAGCTGTTGAACCCATCACAACTAAAGACATTGGTCATGTAGACAATGTTGAAGATGATGAAGTCCTTCCTCTGCTCGAGACCCAGTTGGTATCATCGCCTGCTCCAGCGAGCAGTGAACTAATCAGCATTGGTCGTCCATTGACGCCAATCGCTCAAGATGACTCATGGGCCGAGCGCTCACAAGAAATCCCCATTGATGATGAGACACCCAGAACTCCACCACCGTAAGTCACCACTCCGGTACTTGATGATGACAACTACATGGTGAAGACCACTCCATCACCAAAGGCGTCGCTCGGATATCACAGGCTTCGCAAAGGCCCCAGGCGACAGGTTACTGTGTCGAGCATTCCGGAAGGGGAAGTGCAACAAAGCTCAGTAGCATGTCAAGTGTTTCCTGAAGCCACCCCTACTGCGAATGTCTTTGAGTCTAAAGCTAAAGCTCCTGAAGACATTCCAGCTGCATCAGCTGATGAAAATCAAGGAGAAAGAGAAGAAGAAAGAGTTGCCACACCCCCTGCCATAGACCAAGTCATTCTCTAGGAGAATGTGATTGTGCCAGACCCTCCTGTTCTACAACAAACTGAGGTTGAAAACACCGAGGCTGCCACAAACAATGCTACTGACGCCAATGACGTTGTCATGGCCGAAGACAATGTGGAGCCTGAAGCTAATGTGGTGCCTGAAGCCACTATGAATGCTGAAGCCACTGTTCCACCTCCAAGGCCTCACACAATATGACTATCATGTGGAGCAGCGACCACAAGCTCAGAAGCCAAAGCCAAAGCCGAGGCTGCCAAGGCTTCCCGGTGCTGCTACATCGCCAGGATCTTTCAGCGTGAACATCTTTAGGGCACAAAATACCATCTTTGACAGTGCCAAGAATCCATACTTGCAGCCAAAGATCTCTTTCGATTGATTTTGGAGCCATCAATAGTGCAACTACTACTCTTGTATCCTCTATAATCAAGACCGAATCTTTCCTCACATGCGTCTTGATTGTGAAGTTGTTGCTGGGCTACCTTGTCTTGAAGAAGCGCTGGACGGCTTTCGGGATGCTGGTCCTCTACAATTTGTTACTGACAAAGAGCACTGGAATGAAGAGCTTCTACTGCAGTTCTATGCCATTGTTCACATTCGTGGCTACAACAAGGATTTGAAGACATGGATCCTTTAGTGGATGACAGGAGATGTGCACCATGAAGCCAAAGCTCAAGACATCATCGAGATTACCTCCCTGCCCACTCCAGGTGACTTGCATGAGCCTAGCTGTCAGCTTCACAAAAATGAACTGCAGAGTATTTTTCAGAGGCTTTAACCCAATATGAGTCAGATGCTCAGTATGATGAAGCCATTGCCTCAAGATGCTGAATATCCCAAGGAATTCTTTGTCAAGGAGCTCGAGTACTTGCCACGCATAGTCTATCATATACTGAGGCGTACTCTATGGCCAATCAAGGGACATTCTTCCGAAGCCAAACTTGAAGGAACCTTGAAGACTTTGGTATTTTATATTGTTAATGGCATCAGATTCAATTCCGAGGAATTCTTCATCAGACAACTTGTTGCATCTGGTATTGATCTGTTTGGCCTAAAGTTTTATGCTCCATGGGTGATGTGCCTGATCAAACTCCATTCTTCTATCGACTATCAGCCCTCAGCACACAACCATCTTGTCTTTCTGCCTGAGGTTGATCTGTCCTTTGAAGCCATCTACCCTGAGCCTGCCAAGGAGCCTCTATATCTTCATAATATTGATCATCAAAGCTTCACACAACCAATAGAAGGAATTCATGTCCCCAATGCTGCAACTCCTGCTTATCCTCTAGCTGGCAATATGCGTATGCTCCATCGTGCCAACACCGAAGCCACTGCTAGTACAATTGCCCAAAGGCCTCGAAAGCATTCTTGTGTACTCAATGACTGAGAGCTGCTTGTGGCCTTACACCAGAAGCAGGATAAGCACCATGACTGACTAAAGCGTCAAATGCAGAGTCTCTTGGTGGATGTTAATTGCATTCGGAACCTGGCCACCAAGAACTCATTTGCTGCCCATGAATCCTATCGGCAGTCCTGGAAGAGCCTCACACTGCTATGTCCTGAAGACGATCTTCGCAAAGATGGCTTCACCGAGGACTTCAAGTTTGATTTCAGGCCTCCACAAAATGCAACCTGGTGCCGCACTCCCTCAATTTAAGATTCTGAGTATTCGTCTTCGGCTGCAACTGTTGTTGCGAGTGTCACCGATGAGGAAGACGACGCCACTTCACCGACCATGGCTGCACTGCATCTTGACACTGCATCAGGCCCTTCTGCACCACCAAACTCCAATGTCGACCCTGCTCCATCATCTGCTCCTTCTGGGAACAAGTAGATGCTCTATGTCTTCAAACCTTTTTGGTCATTACTGACAAAAGGGGGAGAAGCATATGAGTTGATAGTCTTCAAGCGGGTCCTTATGGGTGGTTGTACTATTTTTGCCAAGTATTTACAACTCTTGTCTTTTGATACATTTGGTTCTTTGAGTTGTAACACTTAAACTCGATAGTCGTCTGCTACTTTTTTTGTTACTTTGTGATGCAATGATAAATTCCGCATGAAGTCATTCCACAGACATCCATTTTTCATTATGCATATCATTATCTTCGTTATATCTTTATATGCATGATGAATTGTCTTCATAAGATGAAGAGGATCGACACAAAGTAAAATCTTCCATGTGCATTTGGATTCAATAGCAAACTACTTATATGCACATCTTCAGGGGGATCCTTTTGCTACTTATGAAGACAATGCCTTAATCCTTAAACTTTTACATACTTTTATCCCCGTTAAAAACTTCAACCAGTTTGTCATCAATCACCAAAAAAGGGGAGATTGTAAGTGCATCTAGTGCCACCCCTAGTTGGTTTTGGAGTATTGATGACAAACTTGGTTGAGGGACTGATGTGTTGTTGAGAATTGCAGGATAACACATGTAGTAGTCCCACATTGATTCGGTTCACCTACCAGAGATAACCCCTAAAAATGTGTGAAGACACTGAAGACAATGCTGGTCAATGAAGATATTCACATTGAAGACTATGACATGAGAAGACATTGCATAAATACTATGGAGTGCTGAAAGTGCTAGTATTCTACTAGAGGGGGGTGAATAGGCAATTTTTATGAAAGTCTTCAAAACATGGGGGCTTTGAAGACAAACAGTATGCAGCAGAAGGTAGACTACACTAGACAAGCCATAGTCAAGGAAGCAATGTAGTGAAAGCACGAAGACTATCGACAGCTAGGTAGAATGGATCAGGATGTAAGACAGTATGAAGCCAAACTGTAAATGATCTTCACACAGTGAAGTCAATCAGATCGGACAAATAGGCAATGACTTCATGAAGACAAACTGTAAGTAAAGAGAGATAAGGGATATAACCAGTTGCTTGGAGAGGACAAGGATTTGTTGGACCAGTTCCAGATGCTGTGACAACTGTACGTCTTGTTAGGGAGGCTGAGATTAAAATCAGAAGACCGCGTCTTCACCTTATTCCCCTTGAGCTAAGAACACTTAGTCCTCGCCCAATCACTCTGGTAAGTCTTCAAGGGAGACTTCCAAACCTTCACAGACTTCACTCACCGGCAATCCAGAATTACTCTTGGATGCTTAGAACGTGACGCTTAACCGGCTGGAGGATTCACAGTCCTCAAGTGTAATAAGTCTTCAGATCACGCAGACAAAAAGACTTCAGTGATGCCAAACACTCTTTGGCTTTGGGTGTTTTGGGCTTTGTCCTCGCAAGGATTACTCTCTCAAAGGTTTCGGAGGTGGGTTGCTCTCAAACGACAAAAGTTGTGCACTAACTCTGAGCAGGCACCAATTTGTGGTGTAGGGGGTGGGCTATTTATAGCCAGGAGGCAACCCAACCTGATTTGTCCAAAATGACTCTGGGTCACTAAGGAACTGACACGTGTCCAACGGTCATATTTAAAACACACGCGATAGCTTGACTTGGGCTACAAGTAGCTGACTCATCCAGCTCTGGATAAGATTTGCTCTCATTGTCTTTGCTCGAAGACATAGGATTTGGTTGAGCATCACATCCGTCACTCTGACTTTGTTCACTTGGACCCCACTTAACAGTACGGTGGTTCCTATGACTCAACAAAGAAGAAAAGTAAACTACGAAACAACTATGTCTTCGCACTCCATAGTCTTCATGCAATGTATTCTCATGTCATAGTCTTCAATTTGAATATCTTCACAGACCACCATTGTCTTCAATGTCTTCACACATTTTTAGGGGCCATCTCTGGTAGGTAAATCGAATCAATATGGGACTACTACCTGTGTTATCCTACAATTCTCACAAACACATTAGTCCCTCAACCAAGTTTGTCGTCAATACTCCAAAACCAACTAGGGATGGCACTAGATGCACTTACAATCTCCCCCTTTTTGGTGATTGATGACAAACTGGTTGAAGTTTTCAACAGGGATAAAAGTATGTGAAAGTTCAATGTTGTGAGTATTGTCTTCATACATATGACGAGGCTCCCCCTGAAGATGTGCATATAAATGATCTGCTTTTGAATGCAAATGCACATGGCAGGTTTTTCTTTGTGGAATCCATCATCAAAGTGTGAAGACGGTGCATCATGCATATAAGAAGATAATGATAGATAATGATATGCATAATGGAAAATGGGCGTATGCAGAATGACTTCATGCGGAATTTATCATCGCATCACAAAGTTGCAGTAAGAGTAGCAGACGACCATCAAGTTTAATTGTTACAACTCAAAAGACAAAAGTTTCAGATCGAGAGTTGTAAGTACTTAGCAAAAATAAGCAACCACCCATATGTACCCGCTTGAAGACTATCAACTCATATGCTTCTCCCCCTTTTGTCAGTAATGACCAAAAAGGTTTGAAGATATAGAGTATCTACTCATTCCCAGTTGGAAACGAAGTTGGTGCAGCAGGGTCAACAGTAGAGTTTGGTGGTGCAGACGGGCCTGATGCAGTGCCAAGATGTAGTGCAGCCATGGTTGGTGAAGTCGCGTCATCTTCCTCATCGACAACATTCGCAACAATAGTTGCAGCCGAAGATGAATATTTAAAATCTTCAAGGGAGGGAGTGCGGCGCCAGCTTGCATTTTGTGGAGGCCTGGAGTCAAACTTGAAGCCCTCGGTGAAGCCATCTTCGCGAAGATCATCTTCAGGACATAGTAGGGTGAGGCTCTTCCAGGACCGCTGAGAGGTTTGATGGGCACCAAATGAGTTCTTGGTGGCCAGATTTCGAATGCAATTGACATCCACCAAGAGACTCTGCATCTGACGCTTTAGCCAGTCATGGTGCTTGTCCTGCTTATGATGTAAGGCCACAAGCAACCCTCAGTCATTGAGTATACGAGAACGCTTCTAAGGCCTTTGGGCAATTGTACTAGCAGTGGCTTCATTGTTTGCACGATGCGGCATACGCACATTGCCAGCCAGAGGATAAGCAGGAGTTGCAGCATTGGGGACATGAATTCCTTCTATGGGTTGCGTGAAGCTTTGATGATCAACATTATGAAGATATAGAGGCTCCTTGGCAGGCTCGTGGTAGATGGCTTCAACAGACATATCAACCTCAGGCAGAAAGACAAGATGATTGCATGCTGAGGGCTGATAGTCGACAGAAGAATGGAGTCTGATCAGGCGCATCACCCATGGAGCATAAAACTTCAGGCCAAATAGATCAATCCCAGATGCAGCAAGTTATCTGATGAAAAAATATTGGGAGTTGAATCTGATGCCATTGACAATATAAAATACCAAAGTCTTCATAGTGCCTTGAAATTTGGCTTCGAAAGAATGTCCTTTGATTGGCCATAGAGTACGCCTTAGTATATGATAGACTATGCGTGGCAAGTACTCGAGGTCCTTGACAAACAATTCGTTGGGATATTCAGCATCTTGAGGCAATGGCTTCATCATACTGAGCATCTGACTCAAATTGGTTCAGGCCTCTGAAAAATACTCTGCAGTTCATTTCTGTGAAGCTGACAACCAGGCTCATACAATTCACCTGGAGTGGGTAGGGAGGTAAGCTCGATGATGTCTTGAGCTTTGGCTTCATGGTGCACATCACCTGTCATCCACTGAAGGATCCATATCTTCGGATCCTTGTTGTAGCCACTAATGTGAAGAGTAGCATAGAACTACAGAAGAAGTTCTTCATTCCAGTGCTCTTTGGCAGTGACAAATGGTAGAATACCATCATCCAGAAAGCAATCCAGTGATTCTTCAAGACAGGGCAGCCCAGCAACAGCTTCACAATCAAGAGGCATGTGAGGAAAGATTCGCTCTTGGTTGTAGAGGACACATGAGTAGTAGTTGCGCTGTTGATGGCTCCAAAATCGATCGGAAGAGATCTTTGGCTTCGAGTATGGGTTCTTGGCTTTGTCAAAGAAGGTATTGTGTGCTTTGAAGATGTTTACGCTGAAGGATCCTGGCGATGCAGCAGCACCAGGAAGCCTTGGCAGCCTCGTCTTTGGCTTCTGAACTTGTGGTCGCTGCTCCACACGATAGTCATATTGTGGTCCGGGAGTAGTGGGAGGAACCATGATTGTCCAGCGAACTGTGACCAATCCCCGTCACGATTGAAGGTTGTTTCCATGGTGTGAGGCTGTGGTGGAGGAACAGTGGCCTCAGTATTCACAGTGACTTCAGGCACAACATTAGCTTCAGGCTCCACATTTTCTTTGGCCATGACAACGTCATTGGCATCAGTAGAAGTGTTTGTGGCAGCTTCAGTGTTTTTAACCTTCGTTCATTGCAGAACAGGAGGGTATGGCGCAATCACATTCTCCTCGAGAATGACTTGGTCTGTGGTAGGGGGTGTGGCAACTCTTTCTTCTCTTCTTTCTTCTTCTTCGGCCGATGCAGCTAGAATGTCTTCAGTAGCTTTAGCTTCAGACGCTTGAGCAGTCGCAGAAGGATTCTCTTCAGGGAACACTTGACGTGCCACTGAGCTGGATTTTTGTGAATCTTCTTCTGGAATGGTGGACATGGAGACCGATGGCTTGGAATCTTTGCGAAGCCGTTGAAACACGGGTGACGCCTTTGGAGATGGAGTGGTCTCCATATAGTTGTCATCATTAAGTACCGGATTGGTAAATTGTGTTGGTGGAGTATGGGGTGTCTCATCTTGAATTGGGGTTTCTTCTTGTGGGCGCTCAGCCCAGGAGTCATCTTGAGCGATTGGTATTAATGGATGACCAATGCTAATGTATTCACTGCTCATTGGAGCAGGTGATGATACCAACTGGTGCTCGAGCTGAGGAAGGACTTCATCATCAACTACATTGTCTTCATGACCAATGTCTTTAGCTGCGTTGGGGTCAACAGCTGGAACTTCTTCAGATACTGGCACCTCTATGGAAGCAGGCTCATGAACAACGAGATGACGCTCGCGATTTGCAGAGGTAGGATATGCAATAGAAATGGGATCAACAACAAGGGGCTCAGAAGCAGCAACACAACTTTTCTTTGAAGACTTAGTTCCCTCAGTCTTCAGCTTCTTCTTGGAAGGGGCATCATCAGATGCATCATTGTGCTTGCGCTTCTTCGCTTCAGCTTCAGTTGCCCTTGTCTTCTTTAGCTCTGAAACTGCCGAGGTAACCTTAGGCTTCAAGCCTATCATGCTGGCAGGAAAGACAATGCGAGCTTCTTCCTGCCTTGGTGCTTCAGTTTGTGTCACATCATGTTTCTTTTGTTTGGCAGCCATCCTAGGATCGATGCCAGGGCACCCAAGAGCTTTGTGCTTCTCAGCTTCATTGTGTGCTTGAACACATTTCTTAGCGAAGTACTTCATGCGCTCTTGTGAGCCTTTAGCTTCATTGCACTTCTTGTGGAACTCTTCCTTGAGGTCATGCAGCATCTTCTTGAAGATTTGAATATCTGCCACGCTGAGCTTGGCCATGTGCTTCTTGAAGTGAGCCTTCTCATAATCAATTTTGTTCTTGAGCTCAACAATCTTCTGAGCCAAGGCCAACTCACTAGCAATGGCTCCATGGAATGTGACATTGATGTCCATCGGAAGCAGAAGATCATCAATGCTAATGCTCTGGTCATCAAACCACTCATCAATGAAGTTGTTCAGGATGTCAACATCAAAGAGGGGCAGATCGTTGAAGATTTTTGCCTCTTGCTTGCTCTTGATCAGCATCTCAAGGGCATCATCACCAAGATCTTCATTGTTGGACAGATCAATGGTGTCATCCTCGTTGCGCAGAACAGCAAAAGGAGTGAGGGGTTGCCCAGTGGCCTTCTTGGGCAATGGCTTCTTGGTCCTCTTGGACACGCGAGATAAATCTTCAGACTGCTGCGCACTGGATTCAGGCGGTGTAGTATTCAGAGGATTCCTGGTTGAAGCTTTTGGTGAAGCAGATGGCCTTGAAGCTTTTGCCTTTTTCTTCTTCTGCTTCGGTGGTGAGGGAGCATCATCAGAATCAGCTTCTCCAGCAGATTGCTCCACAACAGCTCTCTGGGCAGCAATATGAGACAGAAGCCCGTCAAAATTGGCAAAGGGGCCAATCCTGTTCTCATTGGCTTCACGTGTCCCATTTGGTCTTGGAGCGGAGGGCCCAGGGTTGAAGTTGAGGCCAAACTCCTTTTGGTTCTTGAAACCTGAATCTTTTGCAAACTGATAGTTGTGCTTGAAAAGATTGTCTTCACGACACAACAAGAGAGAAGATGGGTCGGCATTCTCAGGCTGTGGTCCTTTGGCCATACAGGGATAGAACCCTTGAGCAATAGCTTCAGCCTTGTTCTTTGGCACCAGGCCATGGTACAGACAGTCACCACACGGGCGCTTGATGGCATTCTTTTCAGCATATTCAGGTGTTACAAACCTGTATTTGAACCATTGCTCAGCCCAATATCTTCTGATCCACTAGATCCGGTTTTTGCGCTGGGTGTAACTTTCCTCTGGGTCAGACTTGTATAGATCATACGGATTGTAAGGCAAATCAAGTGCAGTCTTGCCATGGCGTTGCCTGCCACCCTTGCGTGCAGGCTTCTCTGAAGCCATAACGTTCCAGCAGATTGGCTTCAACATAGTGAATGGCTTTCATCTCTGGTCAGATAAGAACTGGCTTTAGGAGATCCAATGTGACGCTGTTAGTATTCTGCAAATGAATGCAGACTATGAGAACCAAGGGATTCTCCCGCGGACATGTACCTATGACAATATTAGAGATGCGAGGGAAGGGTAAAAGGTCATATGCATTCTCAGAAGGTTTTGAAGATAAATCAGTTTAGAAGACATTGATCTCATAGTGCGAAGACATTCACTTATTTAAAGAGAGTTGGTTCCAGATTTGTACGAATCCATGAATAAGTACAAGTGAGGAATCTAACTAGTTATGAAGCATAAGTGAATATACTTGGCAAGATATGAGATGCAGATGGAGACAAATCCAGATTTGGCAGTGAAAAAACCACTTTTGGTTGAAGTGGATGGATTTGATGAATCAAAAAGGTAGTAAAAGTAAGATTTAATTACCGCTGACAAACTGCAAGATGAGGTAGAGAGAGAGGCTGAGCAATTCAATCTACTGCGCCCCAACTTGGCAGCGGAAGACACCTACGGTGGCGGCAGAGAGGACGAGGTCCACGGCCGACGTGAGGACAGCGTCAAAGAAGTCGCGGCAGCTAAGCGCTTCATCTTCGGTGTCGACGCGAGTTAGCGTAGGCTCTAGGGTTTAAGCTAGGTGGCGAGGGTGGAAGAACAGATATTGACCGCGAGGGGTAGTATTTATAGGAAGGAGGAGGGCGGCGCAACACAATTACGTAGGTTCCCCTAGGAGTTCACATCTGAGAGACACGTGGCATGCATGCAACTCATTGAAAGTTGTTCCATGTTCCCAGCACGCCTGGATTGTCGGGTGGTCGTTCTCGGCTTCTCCGGTATTCAGGCAATAAGGATACAACATTAAAAGCAGATTTAAATGTTTGTCCACTTTGTCTTCTGCTGACAAGGACTCAGAGAAGACAATCGACAGGTTTCAATAGAATGCATATGATTTGGACAGATAGAATTTGAGGAAGAAGCACAGATAGGTTAGGGTCCGATCACATTCACTTAGATCAATAAAGATTCAGAATGAAGACATAGCTATAAGTGAATGTTGTAGAGGACAGAACACAAAATATATACAGAGAGAGATAGACCAATTCAACATTTCGAAGATAAACCTTGAAGACAAATCGATGTTGAAGACAAACCAAATGCGAATACTATGCAACCATGACGCCAAGAGAAAAACTTCAATAAGATTTGGTGGTGGCGTTACCCACCGTATAGGAAGTATTAGACCCACACACGGCGCACAATTATCGTGGCGCTCCGAAGTCAAATTCCACGTTAATGTATTCACACTCAAAGGGTAAGTCTTCATTGATTGAAGATATACATTACTTCCTGTGTTGCACATCTAAGTCATCATCATGCATAAGCGTTAGGATGTGTGTCCAATTACACGACATTTGAGGATTCTAGGATATTTAGCTCACACCGCAGCTTGCAAAACATTTTCTCATCCAAGGGCTTAGTGAAGATATCTGCCAATTGCTCTTCAGTGTTGACGCGAATGATATCAATATCTTCCTTCATGACATGATCTCTGAGAAAGTGATGACGGATCTGAATGTGCTTTGTCTTCGAGTGTTGAACTGGGTTATTGGCAATCATGATGGCGCTTTCATTGTCGCAGTAGAGTGGCACATGCTTCATACGGATACCATAGTCCATGAGAGTTTGCTTCATCCATAGAAGCTGAGCACAACAAGATCCAGTAGAAATGTATTCAGATTCAGCAGTGGAGAGAGATACACAGTTCTGCTTCTTTGAAGACCAACAGAGAAGAGATTGTCCAACAAAGTGACACGTGCCTGATGTGGACATACGATCAACCTTGTCACCAGCATAATTAACATCTGAGAATCCAACTAGATCATACTCTGAGCCCTTTGGATACCATAATCCTAGTGTTGGGGTGTTAGCCAAATATCGAAGAATTCACTTCACAGCTAAGTGATGCGATTCCTTTGGTGCCACTTGGAATCGGGCACACATGCAAACGCTAAGCATTATATCTAGACTAGATGCACACAAATAGAGTAAAGAACCAATCATGAAGCAATATACCTTTTGATCGAACTCTTTACCATTGTTGTCGAGGCCCAGATGACTTTTGGTTGACATTGGCGTCGTGTATCCTTTGTAGTCTTGCATTCCAAACTCCTTCAGGCAATCTTTGAGGTATTTTTCTTGTGATATGAAGATGTCATTGCTCTGCTGACGGATTTGAAGACCGAGGAAAAATTTCAGCTCAGCCATCATGGACATCTGATATTGCTCTTGCATCATGTGCCCAAACTCATCACTGTATCTTTTGTCAGTGCAGCCGAAGATAATGTCATCCACATAGATTTGGCACACAAACAGTTCACCGTCATATGTCTTCGTGAAGAGTGTAGGATCTAGAGAACCAGGTTTGAAGCCTTTGCTCTTCAGGAAGTCTTTGAGTGTGTCATACCAAGCGCGAGGATCTTGTTTGAGGCCATACAGTGCCTTGTTGAGCTTGTATACCATATCAGGATGTTTTGGATCTTCAAAGCCAGGTGGTTGTGCAACATACACTTCTTCTTCAATCTTGCCATTGAGAAAGGCACTCTTCACATCCATTTGGTACAAAAGAATGTTGTGATGGTTGGCATAGGCTAGCAGTATGCGAATGGCTTCAAGCCTAGCCACGGGAGCGAATGTTTCATCGAAGTCAATCCCTTCTACTTGAGTGTAACCTTGAGCAACTAGACGAGCCTTGTTTCTGACAACTTGACCATGCTCATCTTGTTTGTTGCGATAGATCCATTTGGTGCCTATGATATTGTGCTTGCGAGGATCAGGACGCTTGACCAATTCCCATACATTGTTCAGCTCGAACTGTTGAAGCTCTTCTTGCATAGCTTGAATCCATTCAGGTTCCATGAAGGCTTCAGCAACTTTCTTGGGTTCAGATATAGAGACAAATGCAAAGTGCCCACAGAAATTTGCTAGCTGCGTTGCTCTAGAACGAGTGAGTGGACCAGGTGCATTGATGCTATCAATTATCTTCTCAATCTGTACTTCATTTGCAACACGAGGATGAACTGGACGAAGATTTTGCCCTTGCAGATCATTGTCTTCAGCTTCAGCATTGACTTCAGGCTGAGCATTGTCTTTGGGTTGATTTGGTGCAATGATGATTTCTTCTTCAGCCTGAGCTTCTGAAGGTATGATTTCTCCAGTACCCATAAGCTTGATAGATTCACTAGGAGGGACTTCATCTAGCACATTTGGCAGGTGCTCTCTTTGCGAGCCGTTAGTCTCATCGAACCGCACATCCACAGTTTCAACCACTTTATAGTGAAAGAGGTTGAAGACTCTGTAGGAGTGCGAATCCTTTCCGTATCCAAGCATAAAACCTTCATGTGCTTTCGGTGCAAATTTTGAAGTGTGATGTGGATCCTTGATCCAGCACCTAGCACCAAATACTCTGAAGTAACTGACGTTTGGCTTCTTACCAGTTAGTAGCTCATATGATGTCTTCTTTAGAAGCTTGTGAAGATAAACACGGTTGATGACATGGCATGCAGTATCAATGGCTTCAGGCCAGAACTTCCTTGGAGTCTTGTACTCATCAAGCATCGTCCGAGCCATCTCAATGAGGGTTCTGTTCTTGCGCTCCATGATGCCATTCTGCTGAGGTGTGTAAGGAGCTGAGAACTCATGAGTGATGCCCAATGTATCAAGATAAGTGTCGAGGACGGTGTTCTTGAATTCTGTGCCGTTGTCACTTCTGATGTGCTTGATCTTGATGCCATAGTTTGTCATGGCACGATTGGCGAATCGTCTGAAGACATCCTGCACTTCATTCTTGTAGAGGATTATATGCACCCATGTATATCTTGAGTAATCATCAACAATGACGAAGCCATAGAGACAAGCAGTGGTAGTAAGAGTAGAGTAGTGAGTAGGGCCGAATAAGTCCATGTGAAGCAGCTCGAAGGGACTTGATGTCGCCATGATTGTCTTCGAGGGATGCTTGGCCCTAGTCATCTTCCCAGCTTCACAAGCACCACACAGATGATCCTTCTTGAACTTGACGCCCTCGATGCCCACAACATGCTTCTTCTTCGCGAGAGTGTACAAGTTCCTCATGCCAGCATGTCTAGCCTCCGATGCCAGAGCTAGCACTCTGAAGCTTTTGCTAGAAGACATACGGCCAACTATGGTCCTGCTGAGAAATCTACTATGTACAGATCATCTTTTCGATACCCTTCAAAGACTAGATATTTGTCAGATTCCATAAGCACAAGGCAACGATATTTTACAAATATCACAATCATGTTCAGATCACAAAGCATTGAGACAGACATTAAGTTGAAACCAAGGGATTCAACAAGCATCACTTTATCCATGTGCTGATCCTTTGAGATTGCAACTCTACCCAGACCCAATACCTTGCTTTTACCAGTGTCAGCAAATGTGATGTGACTTTTGTCAGACGGGCGTAGGGTTGAATCCATCAGAAGACTTCGATCACCAGTCATGTGGTTAGTGCAGCCACTATCCATAATCCATTCTGAAGCCTTTGGTGTCGTACCCTACAGTACAGTTTGGGGGATAGGCTTCACCAAGGGTATTGTGAAGCAGAAATATTTGACGAGCAAGCGGATTATGAAAGTTCAGATCTTGGTTAGGATAAATAGGATGATTGTCAAGGAATCCCGGGACGAAATACATAGTAAGACCATTTGGACATTTTATCTTGCGTCCCACAAGATGTTTAAGGTCCCCAGCATAAGCATCAGACGCCTTTGATTTCTGGCTGGAGACCTTTCCCTACAAAAGAGAGTTAAGTTTTCTTAACCACCCACATCTTCAGGGGTGGCTTAGAAGCAATGAGTCTAAGTGTAGCATCTAAGATTTTCGGCTTTGGAGCCCAGGCAAATAGCCTTGCAGGAGGTGAATAATACTCATAAGAATAAGCAAAAAAGTTTTTGGTCTTCTGAACATAGCGGTTTGATGAAACACGTATGAAGTCTGAGTATGGTTTCCCTGGAAAACATTGGCGTTAGGGTGACTCTGGTGAGTTCTCTGTCTGTATGAAGCCTTTGGACCATATGAAGCCTTTGGTCTGGGATTTATCTTCTTCCCCGGTGGTGCCATGATGACATTCACGGGAAGATTCTCTAGATAACTTTTGGGTACCCAAATCTTCTTAAGAGGTGGTCCATTCCTGCAGTTAGTACCAATATACCTGGCAAACACTTCGCCATTCGGATTCTTGAACAGTTTATAGTTTGCATCAAAGGATTCATCAATGATAATTGGGTTAGCACAAGAGAAGCCAGATAAGGTAGATGGATCCATTGAAGGTCCCTTTGCAGCAACCCATGTGGTTTTGGGGTACTGCTCATGCATCCAGTAAGAACCATCAACATTCATTTTCCTCTTGAACCCAACACCCTCTTTCCTAGGGTTTTGGTTCAGAATCTGTTTTTTGAGGACATCACATAGTGTCTGATGCCCTTTGAGAATTTTATACATTCCTGTCTCAAGCAATGTCTTCAACCTAGCATTCTCATCAGCAATAGTAGTGGTATCCTCAGCAGAGGGGTTAGTTACCACATTAGTAGTTGAAGATATTGCAATAGTAGCAGCAGTAGAACATTCTGCAACAGAGACGACATTATCACGCTCAACACATTTTAGACATGGTGGTTCAAATCCTTCGTGAGCGGAACTGATCTGTTGAGCGCGAAGTGACTCGTTCTCCTTTTGAAGATCTTCATGAGCCGATCTGAATTTCTCAAGCTCTTGCTTCCTTTGAAGATAATCATAGGAGAGCTTTTCTTGAGTAGTTGAGAGCGTTTCATGACGACTTTAAAGTTCCTCGTACTTAACATGAAGATTTTTAATGTCTTCATATAAGGACTGAGTTCAGGTCATTTCCGCGTCCAATAGGTCATTGCTCTTGTCTAGCAACTTTTGAATATGTTCCATAGCATTCTGTTGTTCAATTGCAATTTTAGCAAGTGTTTTGTAGCTAGGTTTAGATACACTTTCAGAGTCATCTTCACTTGATGTTTAAAAGTATGCATCGAGCGAGTTTACCTTGGCACCACGTGCCATGAAGCAGTAGGTGGGAGCAGAGTCATCCTCATCCTTGGCATCAGTGTTGGTGACGAGGCCATTGTCTTCAATGTTGAAGATGGACTTGGTGACATATGCAGAAGCTAGACCCAGGCTTGCCACGCCGGAATCAGATTCCTCTTCAGACTCCACCTCTGCCTCCTCAGATGCAAACTCCTCCTCTAAATCCGTCTCCTTGCCAACAAACGCATGAGCCTTGTTTGATGAGCTCTTCTTGTGTGATGAAGACTTCGACGAAGACTTGGAAGAAGACTTTGAGGATTTCTTCTTCTTCTTGTCATCAGAATCATATTCCTTGCTCCTCTTCTTCTTCTTGGTCTAATTGTCCCACTGTGGACACTCAGAGATGTAGTGACCAGGTTTCTTGCACTTGTGGTATGTTCTCTTCTTGTGATCACGAGAGGAAGCTTCATCATTTCTTGAGCTGGATCTTGAAGACTTTCTGAAGTCTTTCTTCTTCGTGAACTTCTAGAACTTCTTCACAAGCATAGCAAGCTCATTTCCAATGTCTTCAGGATCCCCAGAACTATAGCCAGATTCTTCTTCAGATGAGGAAACAACCTTTGCCGTCAAAGCACGAGTTCTGCCATAGTTGGGACCATATATATCTCTTTTCTTAGATAGCTGGAACTCATGTGTGTTGAGCCTCTCAAGTATGTCAGACGGATCGAGAGTATTAAAGTCAGGGCGCTCTTGAATCATCAGGGCCAGGGTGTCAAATGAGCTGTAAAGTGATCTTAGAAGTGTCTTGACGATTTCGTGCTTGGTGATCTCAGTGGCGCCGAGTGCATGAAGCTCATTTGTGATATCAGTGAGGCGATCAAATGTGAGCTAGACATTCTCATTGTCATTTCTCTTGAAGCAGTTGAAGAGGTTGCGAAGAACACTGATCCTTGAATCTCTCTGGGTCGAGATGCCTTTGTTGACCTTAGAAGCCAGTCCCAGACTAGCTTCGCAGTTTCCAGATCACTAACACGACCATACTGTCCTTTGGTCAGATGACCACAGATGATGTTCTTGGCAATCGAGTCCAGTTGAATGAACCTCTTGACATCAGCAGCAGTGACACCTTCACATACATTGGGAACACCGTTCTTGACGACATACCAGAGGTCGACGTAAATGTCTTCAAGATGCATACGCATCTTATTCTTCCAGTAGGGGTAATCAGTGCCATTAAAGACAGGGCATGCAGCAGAGACCTTGATTATCCCTGCAGTGGACATAGCTAAACTGCAGGTGGTTAAACCAAATCACACAGAACATGGGAGCACCTTGCCCTAATACCAATTGAAAGTGCTAGTATTCGACAAGAGGGGGGGTGAATAGGTGATTTTTATGAAAGTCTTCAAAACACGGGGGCTTTGAAGACAAACATTAGAAATGAACCTATTAATATGCAGCGAAAGGTAGACTACACTAGACAAGCCATAGTCAAGTAAGCAATATAGTGAAAGAACGAAGACTATCAGCAGCTAGGTAGAATGGATCAGGATGGAAGACAGTATGAAGCCAAACCGTAAATGATCTTCACATAGTGAAGTCAATCATATCAGACAAATAGGCAATGAATTCACGAAGACAAACTGTAAGTAAAGAGAGATGAGGGATAGAACCAGTTGGTTGGAGAGGACACATATTTTTTGGACTAGTTACAGTTGTTGTGACAACTGTACGACTGGTTAGGGAGGCTGAGATTCAACTCAGAAGACCGTGTCTTCACCTTATTCCCCTTGAGCTAAGAACACTTAGTCCTCGCCCAATCACTCTGGTAAGTCTTCAAGGTAGACTTCCAAACCTTCACATACTTCATTCACCGGCAATCCACAATGACTCTTGGATGCTCAGAACATGACACCTAACTGGCTGGAGGATTCACAGTCCTCAAGTGTAATAAGTCTTTAGATCACGCGGACAGAAATACTTCATTGATGCCTAAAACTCTTTGGCTCTGGGTGTTTTGGGCTTTGTCCTTGCAAGGATTACTCTCTCAAAGGCTTCGGAGGTGGGTTGCTCTCAAACAACAAAAGTCGTGCACTAACTCTGAGCAGCCACCAATTTATGGTGTAGGGGGTGGGATATTTATAGCCTCGAGGCAACCCGACCTGATTTGTCCAAAATGACACTGGGTCATTAAGGAACTGACACGTGTCCAATGGTCAGATTTCAAACACATGCGGCAGCTTGACTTGGGCTACAAGTAAAGCTGACTCATTCAGCTCTGGATAAGATTTGCTCTCATTGTCTTCCCTCGAAAACATAGGATTTGGTTGAGCATCACATCAGCCACTCTGACTTTGTTCACTTGGACCCCACTTAACAGTACGGTGGTTCCTATGACTCAACAAAGAAGAAAAGGAAACTACAAAACAACTATGTCTTCGCACTCCATAGTCTTCATATGATGTCTTCTCATGTCATAGTCTTCAATGTGAATATCTTCACAGACCACCATTGTCTTCAATGTCTTCACACATTTATAGGGGTCATCTCTGGTAGGCAAACCGAATCAATATGGGACTACTACCTGTGTTATCCTGCAATTCTCACAAACACATTAGTCCCTCAACCAAGTTTGTTGTCAATACTCCAAAACCAACTAGGGGTGGCACTAGATGCACTTACAGAAGACATAGTTGTTTCGTAGTTTCCTTTTCTTCTTTGGTGAGTCATAGGAACCAACGTACTATTAAGTGGGGTCCAAGTGAACAAAGTCAGAGTGACTGAAGTGATGCTCAACCAAATCCTATGTCTTCGAGCGAAGACAATGAGAGCAAATCTTATCCAGAGCTGGATGAGTCAGCTTTACTTGTAGCCCAAGTCAAGCTGCTGCGTGTGTTTGAAATCTGACCATTGGACACGTGTCAGTTCCTTAGTGACCCAGGGTCATTTTGGACAAACCAGGTCGGGTTGCCTCCTGGCTATAAATAGCCCACCCCCTACACTATAAATGGGTGGTTGCTCAGAGTTAGTGCACGGCTTTTGTCGTTTGAGAGCAATCCACCTCCGAAGCATTTGAGAGATAAATCCTTGCGAGGACAAAGCCCAAAACACCTAGAGCCAAAGAGTGTTAGGCATCACTGAACTCTTTCTATCCGCGTGATCTGAAGACTTGTTACACTTGAGGACTGTGAATCCTCCAGCCGGTTTAGGCGTCATGTTCTGAGCATCCTAGAGTCATTGTGGATTGCCGGTGAACGAAGTCTGTGAAGGTTTGGAAGTCTACGTTGAAGACTTACCAAAGTGATTGGGTGAGGACTAAGTGTCCTTAGCTCAAGGGGAATAAGGTGAAGACACGGTCTTCTGAGTTGAATCTCAGCTTCACTAACCAGACGGACATTTGTCACAACAACTGAAACTAGTCCCACAAATCCTTGTCCTCTCCAAGGAACAGGTTCTATCCTTTACCTTTCTTTACTTACAGTTTGTCTTCGTGAAGTCATTGCCTCCCTAGATGATCTGATTGTCTTCAATGTGTGAACACTGTTGTTGTTAGGCTTCATACTATCTTCCATCCTGATCCTTACTACCTAGTTGCTGATAGTCTTTGTGCTTTCACTTCATTGCTTACTTGACTATGGCTTGCGTAGTGTAGTCTACCTTCCATTGCATATCAATAGGTTCTTTACTACTATTTGTCTTCAAAGCCCTCGTGATTGAAGGCTTTCATAAAAATCGCCTATTCACCCCCCTCTAGTCGATAACTAGCACTTTCAACCTTCCTCAAAACAGCCACCATACCTACCTATTATGGCATTTCCATAGCCATTCCGAGTTATATTGCCATGCAACTTTCCACCGTTCCGTTTATTATGACACACTTCATTATTGTCATATTGCTTTGCATGATCACGTAGTTGACATCCTATTTTTTGCAAAGCCACTGTTCATAATTCTTTCATACATGTCACTCTTGATTCATTGCACATCCCGGTACACCGCCGGAGGCATTCACATAGAGTCATATTTTGTTCTAAGTATCGAGTTGTAATTCTTGAGTTGTAAGTAAATAAAAGTGTGATGATCATCATCATTAGAGCATTGTCCCATGTGAGGAAATTAAATAAAAAGAGGCCAAAGAAGCCAATAAAAAAGGAAAAGAAGCCAATAAAAAAAGAGAAAAAGAGAGAAGGGGCAATGTTACTATCCTTTTTCCACACTTGTGCTTCGAAGTAGCACCATGATCTTCATGATAGAGAGTCTCTTATTTTGTCACTTTCATATACTAGTGGGAATTTTTCATTATAGAACTTGGGTTGTATATTCCAACGATGGGCTTCCTCAAATGCCCTAGGTCTTCATGAGCAAGCAAGTTGGATGCACAACTACTTAGTTTCTTTTTGAGGTTTCATACACTTATAGCTCTAGTGCATCCGTTGCATGGAAATCCCTACTCACTCACATTGATATCTATTAATGGGCATTTCCATGGCCCATTGATACGCCTAGTTGATGTGAGACTATCTCCTCTCTTCTCCACAACCACCATTCTATTCCACCTATAGTGCTATGTCCATGGCTCACGCTCATGTATTGCATGGAAGTTGAAAAAAGTTTGAGAATACTAAAGTATGAAACAATTGCTTGGTTGAAACCGGGGTTGTGCATGATTTGAATATTTTGTGTGATGAAGATGGAGCATAGCTAAACTATATGATTTTGTAGGGATAAGCTTTATTTGGCCATGTTATTTTGAGGATATAATTGCTTTGTTAGTATGCTTGAAGTATTATTATTTTTATTTCACCATTAAAATTTTGTTTTGTTGAATCTTTTGGATCTGAACATTCATGCCACAATAAAGAAAATTACATGGATAAATATGATAGGAAGCATTCCACATCAAAAATTCTATTTTTATCATTTACCTACTCGAGGACGAGCAGGAATTAAGCTTGGGGATGCTTGATACGTCTCCAACGTATCTATAATTTTTGATTGTTCCATGCAATTATATTATCTGTTTTGGATGTTTAATAGGCATTTATATGCTGTTTTATACTATTTTTGGGACTAACCTATTAATCGAGGGCCCAGTGCCAGTTTCTGTTTTTTTTGCCTATTCTAGAGTTTTGCAGAAAAGGGATACCAAATGGAGTCCAAACGGAATGAAACTTTCGTGATGATCTTTCTTGGCCCGAAAGCAAACCAGGAGACTTGGAGATGAAGTCGGAAACACAACAAGGTGGTTGTCGGTGTCAAAACCGGTGGATCTCGGGTAGGGGGTCCCGAACTGTGCATCTAAGGCTAATGGTAACAAGAGACTGGGGACATGATGTTTACCTAGGTTCGGGCCCTCTCGATGGAGGTAATACCCTACTTCCTACTTGATTGATCTTGATGATATGAGTATTACGAGAGTTAATCTACCACGAGATCATAGAGGCTAAACCCTAGGAGCTAGCCTATGATTATGATTGTCGTTCCCCTACAGACTAAACCCTCCGGTTTATATAAACATCGGGTTGGGGGGGGGGCTAGGGTTACACAGAGTCGGTCATAGAGAAGGAGATCTAACATCCAAATTGCCAAGCTTGCCTTCCACGCAAAGGAGAGTCCCATCCGGACACGGGACGAAGTCCTCAATCTTGTATCTTCATAGTCCAACAGTCCGGCCAAAGTATATAGTCCAGCTGTCCGGATACCCCCTAATCCAGGACTCCTTCAGTAGCCCCTAAACCAGGCTTCAATGACGATGAGTCCGGCGCGCAGATTGTCTTCAGCATTGCAAGGCGGGTTCCATCTCCGAATACCTCAAGATAAATTCCGAACACAAGGATCGTGTCCAGATCTGCAAGACAAATTTCACGTACCACCGCAGAGAGAACAATACTCCACAAATCTAATTTGCTGTCAACGTGACATTACATCATGGCCGAGTCATTATTCGAGCCGTTTCCTCACAGCCAACCACCGCACATACTGGGAGGCGGTTTCCTCGGCACGTCTTGTCGAAGCAGAGATCATGCCCCCTTATCACGGGATTCTCATTAATAGGGGTACGGGTAACCCAACCGTGTCATTTAATGCGACGCTTGGAAAATAAGCGATTTTAACAGGAAAGTGCGGAGGCGCACAGTTTTCGCCGCCTCTATAAAGGGACAAGGATCCCCCATTCTTACCAACGCCTTATTCCTCCTTTGCTCATCCATTCTCGCACTCTCGAGCCCCAGCGCCCAAGTTCTCACCTTCTCCGTAGGACCATTCGTAGCATGTCCGGAGCGGGAGGCAAGTGGATGGCCTCCTCCATCATGGAGGAGGACATTACCAAGCTTCAGGCGGCCAGATACCTGGCCGCAAACATCGCGCACAGGCTGCTAGCAGAGGGACAAATCACCCCCACTTCAAAGTCTTGGGAGAGAGTAGTGTTCCTCTCTCATTTCGTCCGTGGACTAGGATTTCCACTTCACCCGTTCGTTCGCGAGCTAATGTTTTACTATGGGCTAGATTTTCATGATCTAGCCCCAAATTTCATCCTCAACATCTCGGCGTTCATCTTCATGTGCGAGGCTTTCCTCCGCATCAAGCCCCACTTCGGCATGTGGCTGAAAATCTTCTCTGTGAAGCCAAAGATCGTGAGCGGCCAGCAGGCGGAGTGCGGAGGCGCCATGGTGGGCAGAATGCCCAACGTTACATGGCTTGACGGCTCCTTTGTGGAGACCGTGAAAGGGTGGCAATCAGGGTGGTTCTAAATCACCGAGCCACGCGACACCAACTGAGCGGCGGCCCCCAAATTTCGATCGGGACCCCCCCTGCGGCTCACCTCCTGGGAAAAGAAGGGCCTGGCCCGGGGCGAAATCGCGGAGCTGACCGGACTGCAGAACTGCATCAAGAACATGATAGAGAAGAAGATCAAGCTCGTCAATGTGATCCAGGTCATGCTTACCCGCCGGATCCTTCCGTGCCAAAGACGGGAATTCAATATGTGGGAGTTCGATCCGGCCGAACACCAGACGCTGCGCGAGCTTTTTGACATGATGCATAAGGACGTCTGGAAGGTGCTGTTCAAGACCACCGAAGTACATCCTCCCACTTCCGAGGACCGCGGACTAAGCACCACGCGTCCCACCAATCCGGTAAGTTCCCGGAATCATCATAAGATGTACTTTTCCCAGCATGTTCGTGGGAGGATTTTAAGTCACCGTGCTTTTATCCAAAACAGGAGTACGTGGTGACGGTGGAGCGGATCGACTGTCCTGCTCCGTTGCCGGAAGATCCAGCAACTGCACTCCTGACGGAGATGCTGGTTCCGGCGCCTTACAAGGTGCCGGAGAAGAAGGCCAAAAAGAAGGCCACATGGACCAGGAAGGGTCTCCGGCTCAAGGTTGCGCCAGACGCCTCGTTCGAAGACAGCAAGGCGCACTCCTCCCACGAAGGGGAGGAGAAGAAGAGGAAAAAGGCCGCCCTATCCGGGGAGGCCGAAGGGTCCAAGAAAGCGGCCGCGGGGACCAGGAAGGGTCTCCGGTGCAAGGCCGTAATAGACTCGTCGTCCGGGGAGGACGAGGCAGATTCCTCCCACGGAGACGGGGGGAAACATGAAGAAATTCCCCCTCCCCGCATTGGGGAGGAGAAGAAAAGAAAGGCCGCCCCACAGGGGGAGGCCATGACGCTGAAGAAGGTAAAGGGGCCCTTTTGGATAACTCCACTATGGACGCCTACAGCGAGGAGGAGTGGCTGCCCAGGGGCAAGCCCCTAGTGAGATCGTAAGTACCCGCACTCAGTAATATTTTTTGTGCGACTTAACTCCATAGTTGGTAATAACGTCGAACACGTATATGCAGTCCGGCTAGGTCCCATCTTGGGGTATCTTGTTCGGATGAGTCCTTGAGGGAATCGAAGATGAATAGCGATTCACTCCCGACGGCCACCTCCCCATGACCTGCGGACGACATCGAGGTGTTGTCCCAAAGGATACTAGGGCCAGGGCGACGGTTCTGGAGATGCCCCAGGGGGAAACCCCGGACACCGAGTACATGGGGGGCAAGGTCCCCATGGATTATGCAGATGGGAGCCAGAACAAGTCTGGCTCCCGGCCGGTTATCACGCCGGAGCCTCCAAAGGTTCCAGAATCACGTAGGCAGCCCCTCACTAAGCAGGGCGAGCCGGCCGTGCCAATGACCTCCGTCCAGCCAGAGGCATTGGATCAGTTGCTGGAAGTGCTTCGCAGCACTTCCATTGATGAAGAGCACCGTACTCTTATGAGTACGGTAATTGAGAAGGTCCGATACGCCAAAAGTGGATTGGCTGAAGCCTGTACCAGCCTCCTAACGGGCTTTGAGGTAAGTAATGAAAAGTGTGAGAAAATATCACCTAATAGACAGTAGCCCCTGATACTCTATTTGGTGTTCGGAAAGAAAATCCAAACGGAGGGTCAATTTGTAATCCACAGGAGTCTAACAATGAATGTCTTATGTGAATAAGCATGTGTTGCTGCTGGCCGCTGCCACCTGTACGGCGGAGGTCGATGGACTCAAGTGGGACCTGAAGCAGGCCGAGGAAGAGCTCAACCTCACGAAGAGGCAGCTTGAAGAGAACAAAGGTAAGTGATACCCCGTCCGTGTGTCATATAGAGGAGAAAAATTGGTGATGCTAACAAAAAGCATCATGATTTTTAATAGGGGCCACGACCGAAGTGGCGGCCCTGAAGAAATCGCTATCCGAGGCCGAAGACAAAGCGGCCATGGAGCGCACCGAGCATGAAAAGCAAGATGCTCGGGTGGGAGAGGTACAGCAAGAGCTCCAGGAGTTCAGCAAGAGGTTCGAGTCCTTCGAGCATGACTTCAAGACGCAAGCATCCAAGCTTGCCAAAGCCCTTGATAGTGCGAAGGACGCCAAGGCTCAAGCCCAAAAGGCCCTCCAGGAAATCCAGGCGGCCAAGAAGATAGAGGCGGTTAAGGAATTCATTATGCAAAGCAAGCATGTGGAGGAGACATTTCTTTTACTTAACCGAATTCGGAGCTCTCCAGGGGCATTCGCAGATCTGCCACGCAGCATATCGGATGCCGCGGAGTTCTATCATGCTGAAGAAGGGAGCTCAACAGAGAAGTTGATTTGGTCCCAGTATGCCGGAGCCAAACACCCGATGCCCTTGAGTGACCAACTGAGGCAATTGGTCGAACTCCACAAGGCGGCCAAACTGGCCATGAAGGGCCTCATAGTCCAGATGTGGCCTGGCGAGACCCTGCCCGACAACTACTTTGGCCTTATAAAGCGGATGGTAAATGTCTGTCTGCGGCTTGAAGTTATCAAACAATCCGTTTGTATTGAGGGTGCCCGCCGGGCCTTTGCCCGTGCGAAGATGCATTGGGCCAAACTGGATGCGAAGAAGCTGGTGAAGGAAGGACCGCCGAAGGGTAAGGCGCATCACTACCCCGAGAAATATTATGATGGCGTTATGAAAGGTGCTCGCCTTGTGGCCGATGAATGTACCAAGTACATAATCTTTGAGTGAATGTACTCATGCAATCTGAAAACGAGTTTGTTTGCGTTTATATGACGCTTTGTTGATTTAAATATTACCTTCTGTGCGGCTGTTTATAAATTTCTGAAAGTAGGCCAGTCGTCGATCTACCCCCGTGTAACTAGTATTGGGGTGTTCATGGAAAACCCGAACACTCTTTATCCAAATTTTTGGTCCTTTAAGGAGGTGTTCAGTGCAACGAACAAGGAAATCGGACTATGCGGCTTTATAACTCTCACTTAGCCATAGAAGTCTACAATTTTAAATTTCGGTGCAGCCCCTTATATCCGGAAAGCCGAATTGGGGCGCTATACACGCCTAAATTGGACAAGGTCGATTCCTCGCCTGAAGTGGAAAAATCTTTAAGGATTTTAAACCTCTCGAACAGCGACCAGTTCTGGCTGCATCATGACAGTCAGTTTTCGGCTTTCTCTATTGAGGTGCTCATCCGGAAGAACCGGGACACAATCGCAGTAGTTCTCCCTGCGCTACCTTAGCCAATATAACGGAACGTAAGGTACCAAAACAAGGGAGTCGGGCTAACCCAACTATTGACCCAAGACATGATTCAGAGCTGATGCATATAATGCTATAAGTTCGGGGTGCCGCACTGTCGAAAGTGTTCGGACTTATCTTGCCATATTATGGGGCACGATAAGAAGCCCCTGGCAAACTAAATGTACCAAAGTGTGCAGATGCAATATTAAATAAACATTTAAGGGAATACATGAAGATAGAAACAACAAGCTGACGTTGTATATTGTTTCCCGATGTTATTTAAATAATATGTCAAAGCGTATGTGTACAATTAATGCGTTGAAGCAAAAATAGGACTATTTGACCTGTCCTGTCCAAGGGCTGGCCGCATGCGGGTATGTAAAACAGGTATAACGATCGTTAATCAGAGACCACCTGGGTATTCCCTTGTGCGCGAAGCCTCTTGCCTCCTTGGTTTTCCCTCCGGTGATGAGTCCGATGATCAGGTTCTCTAAAGGGGTTGCCCAACAGTGGGGTCCTGAAAGAAAAAGGAAGTTACAAAGGTATGCGGGCCTCGTGGCGGTTGAACCGTACTGTGGACCACCTCATCATCGCGCCTCCGCCTATACCCATGGTATTTTGAGTGCATGATTGTGTACGCGCTGCACAAATGCCGCCTGAACGGGGCTGGGGCGCAGGCCGGATTGCTAATCATGCTCTTGGCCTGCCTGATGGTCCTGTTGCAGGGTGCTCCGGACTCGCTTGATGGTGTTCGAGGTTGTCATTGCCGAATTCGCGGTCTGCCGAAGAAGGCTGCTTTGTACTTCTGCTGGCCGTAGTGTGTTCTTCCGTATGGAGAGAGCGGTCTGTGTTTCCATTGACTGTTATAACCCCTCGAGGCCCTGGCATTTTGATCTTGAGGTATGCATAGTGTGGTACCGCATTGAATCGAGGGAACGCGGTTCGTCCCAGTAGTGCATGATAGCCACTACGGAAAGGGACGATGTCAAAGATTAACTCCTCGCTTCGGAAGTTATCCTGAGATCCGAATACCACTTCCAGTGTTATTGAGCCCGTACAACGGGCCTCTACTCCTGGAATTACACCTTTGAAGGTGGTTTTGGTGGGTTTGATCCTTGAGGGATCAATGCCCATTTTGCGCGCTGTGTCCTGATAAAGCAGGTTCAGGCTGCTGCAACCGTCCATAAGGACTTGCGTGAGGTGGAATCCATGATGATTGGGTCGAGGACCAATGCGGTTGAACCGTCATGATGGATGCTGGTAGGGTGGTCCCTACGAACGAAAGTGATGGGACAAGATGACCATGGGTTGAACTTTGGGGCGACTGGCTCCATCGCGTAGACGTCCCTCATGGCATGCTTTCGTTCCCGTTTGGGAATGTGGGTGGCATAGATCATGTTTACCGTTTTTACCTGGGGAGGAAATTTCTTTTGTGCCCCAGTGTTCGGACGCTGGGGCTCCTCGTCGTCGTTGTGCAGCCCCTTGTCCTTGTCTTCGGTATTTAGCTTGCCAGCCTGTTTGAACACCCAGCAATCTCTGTTAGTGTAGTTGGCTGGCTTATCAGGGATGCCGTGAATTTGGCACGAGCAGTCAAGTATGCGGTCTAGACTGGACGATCCCGGGTTTTTCCTTTTGAACGGCTTTTTCCGCTGACCGGATTTTGAGCCGCAGAATCTGGCATTGACTGTCGTGTCTTCGGTGTTGTCGCCATTGTTACAACGCTTATGCCTATTGCATCGTGGCTTGCCGTTACTGTCGCGGACAGCTGAAGTTCTGGAATTTCTTGGCGTGGTGCTACTACGAGCCAGCCAGCTGTCCTCGCCCGCGCAAAAGCGGGTCATGAGTGTCGTGAGGGCCACCATGGACTTCGGTTTTTCTTGGCCGACGTGTCGGGCGAGCCACCCGTCGTGGATATTATGCTTAAAGGCCACCAGGGCTTCGGCGTATGGACAATCGACAATTTGGTTCTTTTTAGTTAGGAACCGAGTCCAAAATTTCCTGGCTGACTCTCCGGGCTGTTGGGTAATGTGACTTATGTCATCAGCATCCGGTGGTCGCACGTAGGTGCCTTGGAAGTTGTCGAGGAACACGTCCTCCAGGTTTTCCCAACTGCCAATGGAGTTTGCCGGCAGGCTATTCAGCCAGTGTCGGGCCGGTCCTTTGAGCTTAAGGGGAAGATACTTGATGGCGTGTAGGTCATCACCGCGGGCCATGTGAATGTGGAGAAGGAAGTCTTCTATCCATACCGCGTGGTCTGTTGTGCCATCGTATGATTCAATGTTTGTGGGTTTAAACCCTTCTGGGAACTCGTGATCCATTACTTCATCAGTGAAGCAGAGGGGGTGTGCGGCGCCTCTGTGCCGGGCTATGTCGCTGCACAGTGCGACTAAGTCTAGCCGGTTATGTTCGGCCCGACCAGACTTGTTGTTAGTGTATCCGGCATGACGGCCATCGTCATGTATTGAGGTGCGCCTCCGTGATCCGTAGATCGATCTTGGCTGTCCTGCTTTGTTTTCCAATATCTCTCGCAGGTCCTGCGTGTTGCCCCGGGCCGTAGTGAATTGGCGTAGGGGTGCGGGCTGGTATTCGGGCTGATGCGCCATTTTATCTCGGCCACGAGGTGGCCGGTCAGCCTCATCATGTGCTGGTAGTGTAGGCTCTACGGCCTCCTCCCCGAGTTGAGGTAGCAACTTGTGCTTTGGATAGCCTTTGGTGGGGCGCTCAAGTCCGTATTCCTCGGCCCCCAGGACCTTGGTCCATCTATCTGTGAGCAGATCTTGATCAGCCTCGAGCTGCTGCTGCTTCTTTTCCAGGCTTCTTGCAGTGGCTATAAGTTGGCGCTTGAAGCGCTCCTGCTCTATGGGCTCCTCAGGCATGCCGAATTCATTGTCGCCGAGGCTCACCTCGTCCTTGGAGGGAGGCATATAATATCCATCCTCCTAGTATTTGTCTATCGCCTGTTCATCTGGGCTATCCTGCCTGCATTCCTGTTCGGCCTGCTTGAAGGTAGGCTGATCGGGAATGTATTCCTCTTCGGCACCATCCGGATTGTTTTCATCTCATGTGCCGGTATTGCTGTGGCGGGGCTTAGAGCGGCGCCGATGATGCCCATTCTTTGATTGCTTCCCTAAGGGATTATCCTTTATTGACTCATCGCCATTGTTTTCTTTGGGAGTGTCCACCATATATATATCATATGAGGAGGTGGCTGTCGAGCGCCCTATGGGTGGTGGTTACTATACTTTTCCTGCATCGTCGTCCATACCGTCGATGTCCTCGGAGTCGAAGTTAAGCAGGTCGGTTAAATCATCGACAGTGGCAATGAAGTGGGTGGTGGGTGGGTAACGAATTTCGTCGCCTGCTTCCCACTCAAGCCGGACATAGTTCGGCCAAGATTCTCCTGATAAAGAGAGAGACTTTAATGAATTCAGTACGTCACCGAAGGGGGAGTGCTGAAAGATATCCCAGCGGTGAACTCCATTACCGAAGCCCAATCGGACTCGACGGGCCCAGACGCACGCAATTCGGAACCCACATCCAAACACAAGTCCAGGGGTCCGGTGACACAGATTTTCTTAATGGTGGAATCAGTGTTCGGCTCTACCGCCGAAAGGTGTGCGGCCTCCATGGCGGGTCCACCCACACGTCCTCGGACGACGCGATCTGCCCCGGATCCAGGTCCGAAGCTGATGCAGGTGCGATATCTGTAGTAGAAAAGGGGGCATTGGTCCAGGCCGGGCCAGCCCATTAGTCCCGGTTCAATCCAGAACCGGGACCAATGGTTACATTGGACCCGATTCGTGAGCCCCGGGGGCCGGCCGGGCCACGTGGGCCATTGGTCCCGGTTCGTCTGGACCTTTTGGTCCCGGTTGGTTGGACGAACCGGGACCAATGGGCCTCGCTCCTGGCCCACCACCATTGGTCCCAGTTGGTGGGACGAACCGGGACCGAAGGCAGCCCATTAGTCCCGGTTGGTGGCACGAACCGGAACTAAAGGGGTGCATTGGTACCGGTTCGTGGAACCAACCGGTACCAATGCCCCCCTTTTAGTCCCGGTTGGAGCCTCCAACCGGGACCAAATGCTTCTGCTTCCCGCCCTTTGGGCTGCTGAAAAGAGGCCTTTGGTCCCGGTTGGAGGTACCAACCGGGACTAAAGGGTGGCATTGGTCCCGGTTGGTGCCACAAACCGGGACCAATGCCTTTGCTATATAAGTAGCACTTAGGAAAATTTCAGAACCGCCCATCCCCAGTTCAATCTCTTCTCCGTCCCACGCCGCCCCGTCACCGTCTCCGCGCCGCCCCGGCCCGCGCCGCCCCGACGCCGTCGCCGCCCCGCCCGCCCCAACGCCGTCACCGCCCCGCCCGCCCCGCGCCGCACCTCGCCGTCGCCATCGCCGTAAGTTAGATTTTTTTTGTAGTTTATAGATTTTTTGTTAGATGTGTAGTAACTTAGATGTGTAGTAATTTACATGTGTAATAATTTTGTTAGATGTGTAGTAATTTAGATGTGTAATAATTATTTTTGTTAGATGTGTAGTAATTTAGATGTGTAACAATTTTGTTATATTTTTTCAGATTGTGCAATTAATTTGTTCATATTGTGTTAGATTGTTTTATGATTTTTTCTGTTGTAATTTAGATGTCAAATTTTTATGATTTGTTTCTGTTGTAATTTAGATGTCAATTTTTTTCATATTGTGTAAGTAATTTAGATGTCAAAATTTTATGATGTTTTTCTGTTCATAGAATTTTTATGATTTTTTCTGTTCTAATTTTGTTCATAGAATTTTAATGATTTTTTTGTAGTTCATTGATTTTTTGTTAGATGTGTAGTTCATAGATTTTTCTGTTAGATTTTTTTATGATTTTTTCTGTTGTAATTTAGATGTCAATTTTTTTTGATTTTTTTCTGTTGTAATTTAGATGTCAATTTTTTTTCATATTGTGTAAGTAATTTAGATGTCAATTTTTTTCATATTGTGTAAGTAATTTAGATGTCAATTTTTTTTATGATTTTTTTCTGTTCATAGAATTTATATGATTTTTTTCTGTTCTAATTTTGTTCATAGAATTTTAATGATTTTTTTGTTCATAGTATTTTCTTTGTCAATTTATTGTGTATGTATAGGAAAATTAGTTAGAAAAATAATAGAACTATAGTTAAACCAGTTTATTTTTAGTAAGTAGTACTTAATAAAAGTAGTTTATTTTTAATAAGTACTACTTTATTTATTTATAGTAAGTGCTTAGTAGTTGAACTAGTTGATTTAATTAATAAAACTACTTTATTTAACTATATATAGAAGTAGTTACCGCATCGATGTCGACGATGCCTATCCCGCATCCTCGTCGTCGTCGACTCGGCGGTGGTGGAGGCATGCTTGATCAGGGCCATGTTCGGAACTGGGCTCCGCCGGGCTGGTATTGGGAGGTGCTACCTTCTGGGGGACGTAGGTTGGTGAGGAGGCAGCCCGTTGTTGACCCGATCCTTGTTTGGTGGCGGTCGCGTGGGCCAGTGATGGTGCCGAGGCTTCCGGACACCACGAAGGTGGTACATCACCGTGTCAGCGAGGAGGACGAGCACGTCCGTCGCTACATGGTTGCGTTGGAGGGAAGGTTCGACAATACCTGGCAGGTTCTTCAGGGATCTCACTGGAGCTATGATCCTATGATCGTTCCTTATCTTTGGGTGTCCACCGCCCGCAACGATACCCGTCGGGCGCTACGGTTCTAGATGTATTAATTAGCGATGCTATATGTATGATAGTATTCGAGGAGTATTCGACAATGTACAGACACAAGAGATGATGTACTTTTGGTTATAATTGAATGCATGCTAATTTGAATACTACTTTATTTTACTATTTGGTTTTGCTTATTGAATGCTCATATTGGAAAAGTACTCCTACTTTGAATGCTAAAATTGAAGAGCACTCTATGCAGAAATCTAGGAGCCCCTCCATCATCCACGCCGTCGTGGGGGTAGCTTCTCCTTCATTCCCGTGTGCTAGACAATTTATTGTAATATTGCACTCGGGAATGAAAGGAGGAGCTACGTACCATCACCTATAGTCAACCCGTGATTAATAATAATGATCTAATTTAGGTTTTTTAGTACATATATTTAATATTTGAATTATGAACTTAGGCCGGAAATGTCGTACTCGGACAACGAAAACCGCCCGGGGGAGTGCGACTGGTGCCACGACGACTGAGGTATGTGCGACAGGTTCATTGAGCTGGACGAAGATCGACGCTTCAGCATTAAGCTCGAGGAGACCTTCGATGTTCGTACGGTACACAATGACGACAATAGTTTTTTTCGTAATTAAGCACGACTTCAACTATTTTAACGTGTATTTTTCATCTTTTCCAATTCGTCTAGCTTATCCCATGCTATGCAAGACGCTATGTCTTGGAGAGGATGGGTTTTGAAGACCATGAAAGTATGGAAACCAAAAAAATTCTCCTAAGGACCCATCATGGTGTGGATTTTCAAGTAAAGTTGTACAATGCTCAGAGTGTAACCCATTTTGGTTGCAAAAATTGGGAAGCACTTTGCAAGATGTATGGTTTTGATGAGGGTATGCTTGTCACCATGGATCTTGGTGATCCTACAATCCAGCAAGACAATATGGGCATTTGGGTCCTTGTGGATACACCTCCAATTCTTCCCCTATGTGAGCTTAACATAGTTATTAAGTAATTTATATTGTTTATTTCAAAATAGTTGACAACTTGTTTCCATTGGCAGCTTATTTTCATTCTTCAAAGAATGTGTGGAAAATGGTAGACAAAACCCACTACACCGATGGCTCCAAATTAACTTATAAGGAGAAAAATCATCTGATCGCATTTTGTACTGATCTTGAGAATTACAATGTCTACAATCGAACTCCTCAACATTATGGTCAATACGTGCCACTAGTGCACGTGTTGAACTACGGTAACTACCATGGAGATACCCTGGTAAGATTTTTTTTACTACTACGACATCCTTGCATCTTTTTTAAATACTTCTAAAACTAGTACATCATTGCTAACTACGAAGTTATTACTATGTTTTTCAATAGATAATCTCGAATGATTGTGTGCCTCATCTGATGTATACGCACGGTCGCCTTGATGTCTTGAACATACAACCAGGTCGTCCTACGAATCTCAATTGTCCATACCGGATTTCTAAAAGAAGTGGAGACATGAAAATCAAAGAATGGAAAAAATGTATGGACAGTCGTAAGGAGCTTCTTGCAAGCAAAAGGAGGCGAAGCGCAAGAATTGGAGACAGGATGATCTCCATTCTTCATAATGGAGACTCAGGGTCTATATTGTTTTATGCTATTTTACCTTAAGGGTGTTTAGGTCCTACCTGATACTGATGATCATGTGCTAAGAACAATTATGTAGGGTTGGGTTCGATGACTATGAGGATGATGATCGTATGACTTGTTATTAATAACGAGTAGAAGTTGTATGATGATGCATGATTATTAGGACTTGTTATTATATATGATGATGTATGATGCGAGCATGCATGAGTTATTATATATCAGCGGGTGAAATGAACATAGCAGTATAAGAGAGGACACTTCTCTCTATTAGCTAGCTAATAACAACCTAAAATTAACCCTCAAAACCCCTAAACCAGCCACTTTTTTAAAAAAAAGAAAAACCTCAGCTGCTGACAAGTGGAAGCCTTTTGGTTCCGGTTCAAGTCACCAACCGGGACCAAAGGCCCCCTTGCCTGGGCTGCTCGCAGTGGCCAGGTGGAGGGCCTTTAGTCCCGGTTCGTGTTAGAACCAGGACTAAAGGGTGGAGGCATTAGTCACGACCCTTTAGTCCCGGTTCAAGAACCGGGACTAAAGGCCCTTACGAACCGGGACCGATGCCCCCTTTTCTACTAGTGTATCCCGAATAATGGCCGACAGCAGATCTAAGTCGTGCTCGTCGTGATTGTTCGGCGCTCCTGGCGTAGGACCGAATCCGTTGAAGATCAAGTCTCTGCGGATATCAGCCGTGTAATTCAAGTTTCCGAACCTGACCTGATGGCCAGGGGTGTAGCTGTCGATCTGCTCCAGATGGCTAAACGAATTGGCCTGCAGTGCGAAGCCGCCGAACACGAAGATCTATCCGCGGAGAAAGGTCTCACCCTGGACCGTGTTGTTGTTGATGATTGAAGGAGCCATCGAGCCTTATAGAGACGACACAGAGGACATCTCAATGAAAGCACCAATGTCGGTGTCAAAACTGGCGGATCTTGGGTAGGGGGTCCCGAACTGTGTGTCTCAGGCTAATGGTAATAGGAGACCGGGGACACGATGTTTACCCAGGTTCGGTCCCTCTCAATGGAGGTAATACCCTACTTCCTGCTTGATTGATCTTGATGATATGAGTATTACAAGAGTTGATCTACCACAAGATCGTAGAGGCTAAACCCTAGGAGCTAGCCTATGATTACGATTGTCGTTCCCCTACGGACTAAACCCTCCGGTTTATATAGACATCGGGGGGGGGGGGGGCTAGGGTTACACAGAGTCGGTTACAGAGAAGGAGATCTAACATCCAAATCACCAAGCTTGCCGTCCACGCAAACGAGAGTCCCATCTGGACACGGGACAAAGTCTTCAATCTTGTATCTTCATAGTCCAACAGTCTGCCAAAGTACATAGTCCGTCTGTCCGGATACCCCCTAATCCAGGACTCCCTCAGTGGCCATGAGGCAGGAGGGCGCGCCCAGGGGGTAGGGCACACCCCCTACCTCGTGGGCCCCTCGTAGCTCCCGTGCCCTAGTTCCTTCGCCTATATATACTCTTATACCCTGAAAACATCCAGGAGAGCCACGAAACCACTTTTCCACCGCCGCAACCTTCTGTCCCCATGAGATCCCATCTAGGGACCTTTTCCGACGTCCTACTGGAGGGGGATTCGATCATGGAGGGCTTCTACATCAACACCATTACCTCTTCGATGAAGCGTGAGTAGTTTACCACAGACCTTCGGGTCCATAGTTATAAGCTAGATGGCTTCTTCTCTCTCTTTGATTCTCAATAGCATGTTCTCCTCGATGTTCTTGGAGATCTATTCAATGTAATATTTCTTTTGCGGTGTGTTTGCCGAGATCCGATGAATTGTGGGTTTATGACCAGATTATCTATGAATATTATTTGGTTCTTCTCTGAATTCTTATATGCATGATTTGATATCTTTGCAAGTCTCTTTGAATTATAGGTTTAGTTTGTCCTACTAGATTGATCTTTCTTGCAATGGGAGAAGTGCTTAGCTTTGGGTTCAATCTTGCGGTGTCCTTTCCCAGTGACAGTAGGGGCAGCAAGGCACATATTGTATTGTTGCCATCGAGGATAAAAAGATGGGGTTTTCATCATATTGCTTGAGTTAATTTCTCTAGATCATGTCATCTTACTTAATGCGTTACTCCATCCTTTATGAACTTAATACTCTAGATGCATGCTGGATAGCGGTCAATGTGTGGAGTAATAGTAGTAGATGCAAGAAGGAGTCGGTCTACTTGACACGGACGTGATGCCTATGTTCATAATCATTGGCTTAGATATCATCATAACTATGCGCTTTTCTATCAATTGCTCGGCAGTAATTTGTTCACCCACCGTAATATTTGCTATCTTGAGAGAAGCCACTAGTGAAACCTATGGCCCCGGGTCTCCATTCGATTATATTGAATCTCTTTTCCATATTATTTAATCTCATTTACATCTTAATAGTTTCCGATCTGTAAACAGTAAATACCAAAAATATTTACTTTATTGTTTATCTATCTCTATCAGATCTCACTTTTGCAAGTGACCGTGAAGGGATTGACAACCCCTTTATCACGTTGGGTGCAAGTTGTTGATTGTTTATGCAGGTATTCGGTGACTTGTGCGTTGTCTCCTACTGGATTGATACCTTGGTTCTCAAAATTGAGGGAAATACTTACGCTACTTTGCTGCATCACCCTTTCGTCTTCAAGGGAAAACCAATGCAAGCTTAAGAGGTAGCAAAAAGGATTTCTAGTGCCGTTGCTGAGAAGATCTATGTCAGGTCAAGCCATACCAAGTACCCATCATAAAATCTTGTCCCTTGCATTACATTATTCGCGATTCGCCTCTCGTTGTCCTCTCCCCCAACTTCTAAAACGATTTTCGAAAAGATTTGCCTTTTCTTCGCCTTCTTCCCGCATGTCTTTTTGTTTACATTTCCATGTGCCTCTATTTATTTGCATCTTTGCTTGCTAAAAATCCATTGTTATGGATCCACTTAAAGTGTTCTACTTGGATCATCTTCGATCTATTTGTGCTTGTCGGTGTCAAAACCGGCGGATCTCGGGTAGGGGGTCCCGAACTGTGCGTCTAAGGCTAATGGTAACAGGAGACTAGGGACACGATGTTTACCCAGGTTCGGGCCCTCTCGATGGAGGTAATACCCTACTTCCTGCTTGATTGATCTTGATGATATGAGTATTACAAGAGTTGATCTACCACGAGACCGTAGAGGCTAAACCCTAGAAGCTAGCCTATGGTATGATTGTTGTCCTGTCCTACGGACCAAACCCTTTGGTTTATATAGACACCGGAGGGGGCTAGGGTTACACAGAGTCGGTTATAGAGAAGGAGATCTATTATCTAGATCGCCAAGCTTGCCTTCCACGCAAAGGAGAGTCCCATCCGGACATGGGACAAAGTCTTCAATCTTGTATCTTCATAGTCCAACAGTCCGGCCAAAGTATATAGTCCGGCTGTCCGGATACCCCCTTATCCATGACTCCCTCAATAGCCCCTGAACCAGGCTTCAATGCTGATGAGTCTGGCGTGCAGATTGTCTTCGGCATTGCAAGGCGGGTTCCATCTCCGAATACTCCAAAGAAGATTGTGAACACAAGGATCGTGTCCGGCTCTGCAAAATAATTTCCGTGCACCACCGTAGAGAGCATAATACTTTATAAATCCAATCTGCTACGCCGAGGACACTTGATACTCATCCCCTTTATAGAGGGGTCGAGGCCTATCCCTCTATATTCACGCTTGTGCCCTCCCGCACTTCGAGTTCCAACACCCAAAGCTCAAGCTTAAGCACTTCGGATCTCCAACCATGTCCAGATCCGACCTTCAGGGCCGGTGGATGGCCTCCTCTGTCACAGAGGAGGACATTGTGAAGCTTAGGGTGGCCGGGTATCTGACCGCCGACGTCAAGCACATGCTTCCTGTTGCAGGGCAGGTCATCCCTACTCCCGAACCCAATGAGAGCATCGTATTTGTCTCTCACTTCCTCCGAGGCTTGGGCTTTACTCTTGATCCCTTCGTGAGGGGGCTCATGTTATATTACAGGCTAGATTTTCATGATCTAGCTCCGGATTCCATCCTGCACATCTCGTTGTTTATCGTCGTGTGCGAAGCCTTCCTCCACATCACCCCCACTTCGGCCTATGGCTCAAGACCTTCAATGTGAAGCCGAAGGAGATTGAGGGGCGACACGCGGAGTGCGGGGGTGCCGCAATAAGCAGAAACACCGATGTTCCATGGCTAGAAGGTTCTTTCCCGGAGGTGTCTGATTTGTGGCAATGGAGGTGGTTTTACATCACAGCTCCCCGAGGCACAAAGTGGGCGGCCGCCCCCTCCTTCCGCTCGGGCCCTCCGCCTCAACTGGTGTCGTGGCCAACGTGGGACTGGACTGGGGGTCTGCAAACGATGTACCAACGTTGTAGAGCCGCATTCGGGAGCTTCTTGAGAGGGATATTAGTCTTGTCAAAATAATCCAGGTAATGCTAGTTCGGCGGGCCCTGCCGTGCAAACGTCGACCTCTCCAGATGTGGGAGTTCAATCCAGAAGGCCCGCGAACCATTCAACACATCTTTGGCATGACGCTTGAAGGAATGTATAAGTTGTTCTTTGGACCACGAATAAAGTGTCCGAATACCACCGAGGATGCGGGCCTGAGGTGCAACCGCCTAGATACCCAAGTAAGTAACCATGTGACCGAACACTTCGTTTATATTTATCATAACATTGTTCTGAAAAACTGTCCACAACCAGGATTGGCTCAGTAAGACGGGAGAATCAGGTGTCCCACCCCGCTTCCCGAAGGCTCGCCCGGTCCGGCAATAGCCAGGATGCTTAAACGGGCGCTAGGTCAAGTGCCATCGGGGAAAGATGAAGGGAGGAGTGGAGAAGCCAAGAGTGAGCTTCATACATTGTGCATCCAAACCAGGGGAATTAATGTTTCACGGAGGAGGACAATCAGGGAGGTGAATCTAAGGTTTCCTCCCCCCGTGGGAAGAAGAGGGCCGCCTCCAAAGACTTGGAAACGGAGGTGCCTAAACAAGGGAAGAAAACTTCACCAAAGGGCCCTGTCCCGAAGGGCGTTCTTACCGCACCGTGCCCGCTAACGGGCCAGCCCTCCACCGAGTTGTAAGTTAATAAACAAGAAGCTTATTGCCTTTTCCTCTAAGAGTAATAACCAGGACCTATTTTTTGCAATCCGGCTAGTAGTTCGTCTCAACAGGGTTTGTCCTCGGGGGATTTTCTTCCGGAGATGATGGAGAGTGAAACCCCACCTGCCTCTCCGCCCCATGGGGCAGGCGACCCTGAGCTATCGTCATGGAGGAGTCCAGATCCAGTGAGGCCAAAAGCTAACACTTCGGCCGTCCCGAGCCCAGCGCGTTCGGCTCCTGTGGAGGGCAGTGAGAAGGGTCCGGGAGAGTCCGGTGCCCAGCCGAACATACTGACGGGCCTCCTGGAGCAAGCTGCTCTCTCGGAGGATCACCGTACACTAATGGGTACGATGTTGGAGAAAATTTCCTCTGCCACAAGCGGGTTAAATGAAGCTTTTAGAAGCTTGCTCAAAGGCTTTGAGGTAAGCAACGAAATACGTAATTTTTGGTTGCACCGCATGCAATAGATGTGCTCTGTATAGATATTAGCCCCTGAGACTGTGGTTTCCAGCCCATGGCGGCAAACGGAGGATTACACTCCTAGGTAATGATTGCACTGTATTTATGTGCAGGTTGCTAAGGGTCCGGCGGTAGACTAGACCGCTGAATTCGCCGAATTGAGGCGACAGATTGATGTGGTGGACGCCGGCATCATGCTTGTAAACAAGAGATTTGACAAGTCACAGAGTATGCGCTCGTATTTCCTTATTTTTTTAGGAAATTGTAAGAAGGTTGTTATATTGATATGATATGATGTGGCTGCAGGCGGAGCTGCAGCGATTGAGGCCCTGAGGGCGAAACTTGCCCTAGCCAAGGAACAAACCCGGGTTAGCAATGCCGCTGCCCTAAAGGCAGCCGAAGACTTGAGAGCCGAACAGGCTACTCATCTCCGTAGCAAAGAAAAGATAGCCGAGATGGCTGTGGAGCTGAGGGACACCGCCGGCCGGTATGAGCTTCTCGAGAAGGAGAATCAGTCAAAGGCGGCCTGAAGAAGGTGCTGGATTTGGCTAAGGAGATGCACTCTGTCATTAGAGATGCGCGGGAGGAACTTTGACAAGCCGGAGAAATCGTGGCTGGAAACCCCTATTTGTTGCGGATGAAGTTCTTAGATCCAAAGTATGCTCCTTTGGATCAACTTTGGAGTGCTGCAGATGAGTATGCGGACTTGGCGAAGAGTACGGCTGATGCGACCAAGTTATTCAAGGATCATAAAGATAATGAAATAGAAAGGCTATTCTGGTCGCAATTTAGCGCTCCAACGCGCTCAATGCCATTAAGTGAGAAGATGGCCGCTATAGCCGAGCTCCATAGGTTGTCCGTTCCTGCAATGAGGTCTGTAATAGACCATCTATGGCCGAAAGGACCGAGGCTGGACAGTTACTTTGGTTTAGTGCAGCAACTATTTGGCGCCAGATCGTGAATCAATGCCGTGAAGAGGTCGGCGTGCATAGAGGGTGAGCGGATGGCTCTTGCGCATGATAAGACATATTGGGCGGATATGGAGGCCACCAGCATTGCAATCCAGGGTCCGGCAGGAAGCCAAGACCCAGCCGAGCACTATTTTGAGCAGGTCATAGAAGGTGCCCGTAGAATAGAGGCTCAGTGCTCGAAGAATGTCCTGTTCGAGTGACAAGTCTGTTGATTGTAAACAATTATGTGTTAATTATAGAGGCTGTTTTTATACTTTTGCCTGAAAGTATTATAATGTTTCATGTGTGGCCGTTTATGTATGCATATAACATGAAAGTTAGCAGTCGTTGGCTTTAGCCCCCACACATATAATGTAGGGGTGTTCGAAAAAATATGCGTAAACACACTTGATCCAACGTCTCGGTCCATGAAGGAGGTGATCGCACGTCGAACTAGGCAACCGGACTATATAGCTGTAACACTTTCACTTAGCCATAGGATTTTAAGGGTGGGGTACTTCCGTGTGCATCCGGATAGGGGTGCGTATGTACATGACCGTGAATCGGTCCTTCGTTAATGCGGAGGAATCCTATAGATTCCGATGAGTCTTCGAGTGGTTGACCAGTCTCTCACTGTATCATGACAGTCAGTTTTCGGCTTTCTCTACTGAGGTGCTCATTCGGAATAACCAGGGCACAATCGCAGTAATTCTCCTTTGGCCGCCTTAGCCGATAGAACGGAACGTAAGGCGGCAAACCCAGGAGCCGGGATAACCCAACATTTGACCAAAGACATGATTCGTAGCTGATGCATATAAGGCCAAACTCGCGACGCCGAACACTCCCAAAGGTATTCGGACTTTATAGCATATACTGGTCTGAGTAACGCCCTTGACCCTGTATTTCCTGGTACGTGCATTAATCTGTCCTGGCGAAAAGCCTATAACGCCAGTGTCCCTTGTGGGCGTATGGAATACCCATGGGATGTAAAGTAACAAAAGACAGTAAAGAAGGTTTACACAGGGGCTTAATCTGAAGAGAAACCTTTGAGCGGGGCCCTGCTGCACGTCTGCACCTTTGTCTTCGTTGTGCCGTATCCTGGAAGGGTGTCACACGAGTAGTGTCTGTAAAAACGAAAACTCATATAGAGGAGTAAGCGTGCGGGAAGTTGGTTATTCTCAATGGATATTAGAAATATGAGATATTGGCCTGTTGATAAGGCAAGCCGAATTGTGGGCTTTATTATGTGTTGACAGCCCCTAGTACCATTTATGGGGATATATGTATAGCACCCAGCTCGGGTTTATCCGGGCTATTGTTGATGGTGGTGCACCGGACTCATCTAGCCGTGTCTGTGGTCTTAACGATCGATCATGCATTCTGGTGGGAGAGGCCTCTTAGTGTCCGGCTACGAGAGCTGCCGCATACTGCTCTATGTTTCCATTAACCGTTATGACGCCACGTGGACCGGGCATCTTAAGTTTAAGGCAGGCATAGTTCAGTATTGCATTAAAGCAAGTGAAGGCCGTTCTTCCGAGTAATGCATGATAACTGTTGCTGAAGGGAGCAATATCAATGAGTAATTCCTCGCTTCTGAAGTTGTCGGGAGAACCAAATGTCACTTCTAATATGAGGGAGCCCCGGCAGCGGGCCTCAACGCCTGGTATCACTCCATTAAAGGTGGTGTTACTCTGGCTTATTCTGGATGGGTCTATCCCATGCGGACGGTGTCCTGATATATCAGATTAAGACTACTGTCGTTGGCCATTAGGACTCGAGTGAGATGGTATCCATCAATTATTGGGTCGAGCACCAAGGCAGCCGATCTTCTGTGCCGGATACTGGCTGGGTGGTCCCTATGATCAAAAGTGATCGGGCAGGCCGCCCAGGGGTTGAATTTGGGGGCAACGAACTCCATGTGGGTTGCATGGACCATGTTTACTGTTTTAACTTCTGGTGGGAATTTTTTCTGTCCCCCAGTGTTTGACTGGCGAGGATCATCCTCGTCTTCACTTGGTGTTTCCCTTCCCTTGTGTTCGGCGTTTAACTTGCCGGCCTGCTTGAAGACCCAACATTCTTTGTGAGTATGATTTGCAGGTTTTTCCGGGGTGCCATGGATTTGGTATAGTCTGTCCAGGACTTTATTTAGGCCGGACGGTCCTTCTTTCCTGCCTTTAAATGGCTTCTTTCTTTGACCGGGTTGCGAGCCCCTGAATCCAGCGTTGACCGCCGTGTTGTCCGGACTATCTTCATTGCTCCGACGCTCATTCTTGTTGCGTCGTGGCTTCCCATTGCCATCTCGAATTTCGGATGTGCCTGGGTCGCTGGTGCCTCTACGGGCTAACCAGCTGTCCTCGCCCGCACAAAAGCGGGTCATAAGGCTTGTTAAGGCCGCCATCATCCTTGGCTTTTCTTGGCCGAGGTGCCTGGCCAGCCACTTGTCTCGGATACTGTGTTTAAAGGCCGCTAGGGCTTCGGCATCCGGACAGTCGATGATTTGGTTCTTCTTAGTGAGAAATCTATTCCAAAGCTTACGGGCTAACTCTCCGGGCTATTGTATTATGTGACTTAAATTGTCTGCATCCCGAGGTCGGACATAGGTCCCTTGGAAATTGGCCCTGAAAGCGTCCTCAAGTTCCTCCCAACTTCCAATTGAATTTCCGGGGAGGCTTTTCAACCAGTGCCGAGCTGGCCCTTTCAACTTGAGGGGAAGGTATTTGATGGTGTGGAGGTCGCCCCCATGGGCCATGTGTATGTGAAGGATAAAATCCTCGATCCAGGCCCCAGGGTCTATTGTTCCGTCGTATGCCTCTATGTTCACGAGTTTGAACCCCTGTGGAAATTCGTGGTCCAGCACCTCGTCAGTGAAACATAGGGGGTGCGCGGCCCCTCTGTACCTGGACATGTTGTGGCATGCTGTCGACGGTTGTTGTATCCGGGTTTGATTCCGAACTGGTATTTGATTAGTATGATCATTTTGGTGATCATAATCTTGTGCCGGAGCGTGCCCTCTGGATCCATAGACGGACCTGGTCGCACCAGCCTTTTTGTCCAGGAGCTCACGTAAATCGTGTGCGGCATTAGTGGCTGCTCTATTGCGGCCATTAAGTGGTTGGTCCGGCTGATTGGCCGTATTGTTCTTTGGCGGAATGGTCTCTGCAGCCTCATCATCGAATTCCGGCAGCAGCTTGCGCTTTGGGTAGCTCTTTGTGTGGTGATCGTCGCCATATCTTTCTTTAGTGTCTAGCACTTCCTTCCATTTTCAGTTGAGCGTATCCTGCACGGTGTTAAGCCTCTGTTTATGCTTCTTTAAGCTCCTCGCTGTGGCCATAAGCCTTCTGCGGAGGTTATCTTGTTCCAAGCGTCCTTCCGGGATGATGAATGCATCATCAACTGGACTGTCCTCCTCTCCAGAGGCAGTTTGCTGAGTTCGGTCCTCGGGATCGCTATGGTTGGGCGTCTGCTCTGGGCTGTGTTCGGCGTGACCTGGCTTATCATGCTCCATCGCTAGGTCCCTATGGTCGTTGTTTCCTTTGGAGTCAACCGGAGTGTCATCCTTTTTTGCGTTGTTATCGCTATTTTTACTATGACTGGACTTAGAGCGGTGCCTGCGTCGTTGTTTTGACTTTTGTCCGGGGGGTTTGTCCTCCGTTGTGTCCTTTTTGTCACCATTGTCTTCTTTAGGCGTATCCACCATGTAGACGTCATATGATGAAGTGGCAGTCTAGCGCCCCATGGGCGGTGGTTCCAGATCGTCCCCTACATCGACGTCCATACCATCGATGTTGTCGGAGTCGAAGTCAAGCATGTCTGTTAGGTCATCGACATTGGCTATAAAGTGGGTGGTGGGTGGATTGCGATTTTCTTTGTCATCTGTGTCCCACACGGGCCGGGCATAGTTCGGCCAAGAGTCTCCTGATAAAGAGAGAGACTTTAATGAATTTAGCACATCGCCAAAGGGGGAGTGCTGAAAGATCTCCGCGGCGGTGAACTCCATTATTGGAGCCCAATCGGACTTGATGGGTCCGGACGCGCGAGGTTCGGAGCCCACGCCCGGACACAGGTACGGGGGTTCGGTGACGTAGATCCCCTTGACGGTGGAGTCTATGTTCGGCTCTACCGCCGAAGGGTATGCGGCCTCCATGGCAGGGTCTATCCACCCGTCCTCGATCGACGCGATCTGCCCCGGATTTAGGTTCGGAGCAGTTGTAGGGGCGATATTCGAAATACTATCCGATAGAAGATTTAAGGCATGCTCGTCATGACTGTTTGGCACTCCTGATGCAGGCCTGAATCCGTCGAAGATCAAGTCTCCGCGAATATTGGTCGCGTAATTTAAGTTTCCAAACCTGACCTGATGGCCAGGGGGTAGCTGTCGATCTGCTCTAGATGGCCAAGCGAATTGGCCCGAAGTGCGAAGCCGCCGAACACGAAGATCTATCTGGGGAGAAAAGTCTCACCCTAGACTGCGTTGTTTAAGATTGAAGGAGCCATCAAGCCTTATAATGAAGACACAGAGGAACTCTCAATGAAATCACCAATGTCGGTGTCAAAACCGGCGGATCTCGGGTAGGGGGTACCAAACTGTGCGTCTAAGGCTAATGGTAACAGGAGACTGGGGACACGATGTTTACCCAGGTTCGGGCCCTCTCGATGGAGGTAATACCCTACTTCCTGCTTAATTGATCTTGATGATATGAGTATTACAAGAGTTGATCTACCATGAGATCATACAGGCTTAACCCTAGGAGCTAGCCTATGATTATGATTGTCCTTCCCATACGAACTAAACCCTCTGATTTATATAGACACCGGGGGATCTAGGGTTACACAGAGTCGGTTACAGAGAAGGAGATCTATTATCCGGATCGCCAAGCTTGCCTTCCACGCAAAGGAGAGTCCCATCCGGACACGGGACAAAGTCTTCAATCTTGTATCTTCATAGTCCAGTAGTCCGGCCAAAGTATATAGTCCGGCTGTCCGGATACCCCCTTATCCAGGACTCCCTCAGTGCTCGTGCTAAAACCCCAACTAGTTTAGTTGAGGGAAAATCATTAGATGAGCATGCTCATTTTGTGCATCACCGTTTTTCTGAAAAAGGGAGACTCTTATGGAATCAAATAAATGGTTTGATGTGTTATGCTTGGAACCTTTGTGAAATTTGTGATTTTACTTGTTGCTCTAAGAACCCTAAAAAACACCTTGCCTACCTATGTGAGTTTAATGATAATGAAATCTTATCTTATTATGCAAAGGGTGTTTATAGTTACTATGATGTTGAACAGATTGAAGAATTTGTTGCTTTTAAGGGTGCTTATGAAGTTGCTTATTTGATTGAAAAGTATGATATTACTCTCTACAAATCTGAGAATTTTGACATACTTAAATATTGCTATGAAAACTATGCTCATAATGTCTATGTCAAAGAATTTATTGAAAGAATGGCCATTGCTTTGGAAGAAAATAACGATATGCATGAATCTATAGATAATTATGATTCTGATGATATGATTGAAATGTCCCTTGATTAACATGATGCTTTCTATTCTTGTGGCCATGATGGCAATATTTATGGAGATGAATTTGCTATAGTCCCTTATGTTAAACATGAGATTGTTGCTATTGCACCCATACTTGATAGTTTCTTCAATGAAAAGCATGATTGTAATGATTTTACTATAAATTCTATTGATGTCAATTGTGCTAATAATACGCAAAACCCTAAGCTTGGGGATGCTAGTTTTGCTATGTTCACTACTTGTTGCAATGATCATGATTGGGCTGATTCTTCTTATGATCTCGAAATTTTATTTAAGCCCCATGATGAATATGAGATTGATAATAATCTTTGCAACAATATTGAAAGTGAGTTTGGAAGAGTGTCAACTTTAGATCCCACATATTTGGAGAATGTTCAGTCTTATGAAATTTTAGATAAAAGTGGGTTTGGAGAGGTCATGACTTTAGTTAATATTAATCCCGCTATTTTGGAAGAGTGTAAACTTTGCATGCATGTGGATCATGTTGAGAATATGTTATGTGATAGCTATATTGCTGAATTTGCTTATGATCCTACATGTAATTATTATGAGAGAGGAAAATATGGTTGTAGAAGTTTTCATGTTACTAAATTACCTCTCTTCATGTTGAGATTGCTATCGTCTCTTACTTTTTCCTTGCATATGCTAGTTTTTGCTTCCTTTAATAATTTGTTTGCTTATAAAATTCCTATGCATTGGAAGTACATTTGACTTTAGTGTGTTTGTCACATGTTTTATGATGCTCTCTTTGTGTTTCAATTTCTATCTTTCTTGTGAGCATCATTAAAATTATCAATGCCTAGCTAAGGGCGTTAAACGATAGCGCTTGTTGGGAGGCAACCCAATTTCGTTTTTGTTCTTTGCTTTTTGCTCCCGCTTAGTAATAAATAATTCATCTAGCCTCTGGTTAGATGTGGTTTTAAGTTTTAGTTAGTGTTTGTGCCAAGTAGAACCTTTGGGAAGACTTGGGTGAAAGTTGATTTGGTCTTGCTGAAAAACAGAAACTTTTGCGCTCATGAGATTATTTGTCATTTTTAACAAAAGTGTGCTTTTGAGTCGAGTTTTGTGTTGTGAAGTTTTCAAGTTTTGGGTAAGGATTTGATGGACTATGGAATAAGGAGTAGCAAGAGCCTAAGCTTGGGGATGCTCAAGGCACCCCAAGGTAATATTCAAGGACAGCCAAAAGCCTAAGATTGGGGATGCCCCGGATGGCATCCCCTCTTTTGTCTTCGTCTATCGGTAAGTTTACTTGAGGCTATATTTTTATTCACCACATGATATGTGTTTTGCTTGAAGCGTCTTGTATGATTTGAGTCTTTGCTTTTTTAGTTTACCACAATCATCCTTGTTGTACACACCTTTTTGGAGAGACACGCATGAATCATGATTTATTAGAATACTCTATGTGCTTCACTCATATCTTTTGAGCTAGGCAATATTGCTCTAGTGCTTCACTTATATCTTTTTAGAGCATGGAGGTGGCTTTATTTTATAGAAATTGTTGAACTCTCATGCTTCACTTATATTATTTTGAGAGTCTTTTAGAACAACATGGTAATTTGCTTGGGTTATAAAACTAGTCCTAATATGATGGGTATCCAAGATGGATATAATAAAAACTCTCATATAAAGTGCATTGAATACTTGAGAAGTTTGATTCCTTATGATTGTTTTGAGATATGAAGATGGTGATATTAGAGTCATGCTAGTGGAGTAATTGTGAATTTGAGAAATACTTGTGTTGAGGTTTATGAGTCCCGTAGCATGCGCAAATGGTTACCGTTGTGTAACAAATTTGAAGCATGAGGTATCTCTTTGATTGTCATCCTTTGTGTGGAGGTCGGGATCGCATGATGGTTAACTCCTACCAACCCTTCCCCTAGGAGCATGCGTGTAACGCTTGGTTTTGATGACTTGTAGATTTTTGCAATAAGTATGTGAGTTCTTTATGACTAATGTTGAGTCCATGGATTATACGCACTCTCACCATTCCACCGTTGCTAGCCTCTCTTGTGCCGTGCAACTTTCGCCAGTACCATACACCCACCATTTACCTTCCTCAAAACAGCCACCATACCTACCTATTATGGCATTTCCATAGCCATTCCTGGATATATTGCCATGCAACTTTCCACCGTTCTGTTTATTATGACACACTTCATTATTGTCATATTGCTTTGCATGATCATGTAGTTGACATCGTATTTGTGGCAAAGCTGTAACACCCCAAAAATTTAACCAGGTTTTAGTTATTAAAATTTTGCCAAGAGTTTAAAATTTTTGCATGCAAGTATATCTCTGTTGATTTCAAAACTTATCTTTTAATATTAAGAAATTTTTCCCAAGTGGATCCTTCCAAAATATATTGGACTTATTTTCCCTCTCATTTAAAAAACATCTCTCAATCAGGAGATTTATTTATAAAATTATTTCACCCTGAGCTTTATTCATTAAATGACTTGTTTTAAAATTTGGAGCTCTTTTTGAACTACAACCATTTGATATATTTAACTAAAAATTTCACCAAAATTTGGAGATATCATGTGATGTCTCTAAATCACTTTTGTGCAATAATATATTTCATTCATTGGATATTTTGAGTTCTACACCAAGTTTTCAAATCTGGTCCAGTGGGCAATTTTACACTACAACCTATTTAAATATTTCTTTAAAACTTCTACCAAAATTAGGGGAGGTCAGTAGGAGCCTATTATTCCACTTTGTGCAAAAACCTATTTATGTTCTTTGAAAAAATTGAGTGAATCATCCTCTTTTTCATTCTGGTCCAGCCTTGTGATTTCTACTGCAACCCTATTTAATTTTGCTCCAAAGATCTTGTGTTTTCTCCTACTTGTAGACAGCCCTACCAAACCCCTAAATCCAGGAGCATGCACCCATTGGATTAATTTTGGTTCATGAAATAATGTCATTTATTTCCTGTCCAGAATTGTAGTTTTGCAAGACTTGCACTAACAAGTTTGTGCTTTTCACAAACTAACCTCACCACTCCTCTTGCATCCAAAGAGACCCTGATCTGGAGGATTTGGCCACCCCAAGAAATGCCTAAGTGCCCTTAGCATTTTGTCAAACACCTTATGGGCATGATCTGTTTTGACATGACTTTTGACATTGCACTGGGAGCTTGCACCCCTAATAGAACTAACATGTCCACTAGACTCCCAGTGGCTCCTGGCCTGTATCTGTTAAGTTCCAGCCTAACCCAAGCTCTGCAGCATGCACTGGCATTTCTTCAAGCACGTCCCGTGCACGCCCAGAGCGCGAGCAGAGCGTGCGTTTGGCGCACGCGTGCAACCGAGCCGCCGCGTCTCACCCCGCACCCGTTCCGACTCGTGACCACCTGCAGCTAGCTGCCACGCACTCCCCGCCTCACCACTACACGCCAGCCCGCCCTGGCACCCTACAGCGCCACCGCCAGAGCACTTTTGGCAGCACGCCGGCGTCGGCCGACCGCCTCTGCTCCGTTCAGCACCGCCCAAGCCACCCCGGCTCGCCACCTGGCCCCTGGCACAGCCCGAACTCATCCGCAAGCGTGTCCGCTAGCGTTCGTCGCCGCCACGACGCCATGCAAGCTACAGAGGGGCGGTTCGCCGGCGTCCTCATCCACCGCCGCGGAACCGACCTCGTCGCGCTATAAAAGGACACCCCGAAACCTTCTGAGCACGCAGGCGACTCTTAAGCCATCCCCTAGGACCCCTTGGGGCAGCCAATCGACCCGGGGAGGTCATCTTCCCCACCTCCGGCAGCAGCGACCGCCGCCATGGCCCCAGCTCTTCCAGCGCCACCAGGGCCTCTCCCTCCCATTTCTCTTCACCAAGAACACCTCCTTCCTTCCAGGAACCCAACCCCCTACTCGATTTTGATCGGGAACCACATTCGCCCCAAAACCACTCTGCCACCGAAGCCTCCTCCGCCGCGAAGCTCGCCGCCGGCAACTCCCTCCGTCCCCACCGGCCTGGCGACCACCGGGAGGACCGCCCTGGAGTGGCGGATCCATCCCCGCCCTCGGGGCCCCGCGAGGAGCCGCCAGTCGCCGGCGACGATCGCCGGAGCTCCGCCTCCGCTCGGGACAGAGAAAGAAGGGGGAAAAAGAAATAGGCAAACCTGACTAGTGGGCCCCCGGGACCCACTGTCAGTGTCTCACCGCGCCGTCCACGTGTTTAAGTGAAGGCGTAATCCACCCCAGTACGTTTCTCCCGCTTCGAAAGCGTATTCCATTCTGAAACGTTTTTCTTTTTCTGTTTTATTTAAAATCAGATTTGACCAAAACTTTGACTGGTTATATCTTTTTAAATACAACTCCAAATGAAATGATTCTTTTTCCTACCTCTCTCAAATTTCACCTAGTTTATTTTAAGATTTATTTGAAAAAATTTCAGAACAACTTTTGGTGCTGTTTTTATTTTGTGTGTTAATTCTTTTATATTGCTAAAATAGGATTTTTGAAGAGAGGAGAAATGTTTCAAGTTTTGGAGTGCACCCTGCCTTTCCACACATTGAAGGCAAGCATTCTGAACCCCGGCATAATATTTTTGTGTGTTCGATGACACGTTCATAACATCACCTCACTTTGGAGAAACTTGTTATTTCATGTGATATGATCATATGCATGGGTGCATGTTATTGATTTCCATGCTGTTGGAAATGGACACACTTGTGATGATAATCACCCTCATGTGCCTTGCATGCATACCGGCAGGAACCCGGGAAAACCTCTGCCTTGGGTAGGCATGAGTTTGTCGCCGGTCTCCGTCGGGACGGTTATGTCTGGTATGGCATGGCAAGGTGATATGAGCGGTGACTCTGTTGGTTGAAATATATTCGTCATGCTAATCATGCAGGGAATACTTAAACCTCCTGAGTCGACCGTAGATCGAGTCTTGTGCCAGTAACCCCCATACTTGTTTCGTACTACCACTCGTCTCTACAGCAAGTAGAGTACGGTTCAGTAAGTTGTCAACCTCTTTCTAGCACACACCGTACAGAGAGGCCATGGTGGAAGATACCGGTTGTAGCTGGTAGGCAGGCCACCTGGTCCGGGGGCATGGGTGTTTCCGGTTGGGACCGAGAGGGGAGGCCACCCCTTAGAGCGCGCGATATAAATTTGATCCCATGCTACGCGAGGTTGTAGCCTCCCCACTTAGAGTTTGCTTAACAGGTGTCGTGGGTGATTCCAGACACGTGTGAGATAAGCTGGTGTGTGCAAGTTAGGTGTGTTTTCAACAAAAAGACCGTAGACGGAATTAGTCCCGATGGACTAAAGAAATCCGTTACTCGTGGGTAAAGAGTACACCCTCTGCAGAGATTAAACCTATTCGAATAGCCGTGTCCATGGTTAAGGATTACAGTCTGGGATGGGTCAAGTGTCGGTCTTAGTGTCGGTCTTCGGAGGTGAAACTGTTAACCAGAACTGGAACTACTACCTGTGACTTGTGATAATTATGATTATTATTATTGTTGACTAACCCGTGATATTATTGTTATTATCGAGTATCTCTGGGATGGTTCTACCTCCGGGATATTCACTATGATTGTTTATTTTAAAGCCCTTTATGTGGTGTCGCTCAGACGCCCGACTGTGGCATTTCTTTTAAAGCCCTTTATGTGGTGTCGCTCAGACGCCCGACTGTGGCATTTCTTTTAAAGCCCTTTATGTGGTGTCGCTCAGACGCCCGACTGTGGCATTTCTTTTAAAGCCCTTTATGTGGTGTCGCTCAGACGCCCGACTGTGGCATTTCTTTTAAAGCCCTTTATGTGGTGTCGCTCAGACGCCCGACTGTGGCATTTCTTTTAAAGCCCTTTGTGTGGTGTCGCTCAGACGCCCGACTGTGGCATTTCTTTTAAAGCCCTTTATGTGGTGTCGCTCAGACGCCCGACTGTGGCATTTCTTTTAAAGCCCTTTATGTGGTGTCGCTCAGACGCCCGACTGTGGCATTTCTTTTAAAGCCCTTTATGTGGTGTCGCTAAGACGCCCGACTGTGGCTTTGCTTGTTATTTATTTCATAAATTTTAATACTACTATGTTATTGCAATTTTATAAATAACTTGCTTGCACGCATCAGAGATTTATTTATCTTTTGTGACTGACGTCATGAGCATAAAATATTTTCAGCACATCATTGTTATATTATACCTGTGTTCATAATGTTTGCGAGTACATTCAAAGTACTCACTGGCTTGTCCCTGGCTATTGTCTTGGCCAGATTTTCTTGCACGAAGAGGAGCGACGCGATGACAGCCCCGGAACCTAAGTAATGGAGATAGCAGCCTCGCGAAGATAGGAGTTAACCTGGTCAGCTGTTCCCGTGGGAAATGGAGTCCCATAGACACTGATGTTTCACAACCCGCTTCCGCCATCAACCACTAGAAACCATTTGTTGTACTCACAGGCCAGAATGGCCTTGTACTACATATTTTGTTTTCTGCTTGGAATTTCTGTATCAAGTTGGAGCCTCATCAGCTAACAGTAATCCTGGGGCTGATGAGCACGACGGTCTTTTCTGGAAATTTATTACCCGGAAAACCGGTCGTGACAGACTTGGTATCAGAGCCAGGCTGACCATTGGCTAATCCTATCTTAGCCAGGTCGAAAAACTTAGGCAAACCAACCCACTAGACCTTAGCCAAACCCCAGCCAAGCTTCTCGTGCAAGATAGCCACACAGTAATCCCGACACTTTTGGCAGTCGGTGCCCAACCTATCAGCCTAGCCTGTCGATCGCACACCAGTGACCAGCACCCAAGGCGCCTCATTCGCAAGCGTGCGGAAGAAGACTCCGTTCCCTTTTTCCTATAAAAAGGGCACGCTAGTCTCAACCCAGCACAGCACAGCCTACCCCAAACCGAGCCACAATGCCTGGCCCCATAGTGCACAACGAGACCACAGCAACCAACCTTGGAGGTTTTGTGACCATCCTCGCAAACCTCACCCGTCGTGCCTATGCGTTAGAGGAGCCACCAGAATATGTTGTGTACCAAGGACCCATGAGCGGTGAAGACCGTCAATTCTGGGCCACTGTGCACATCTACGGTAGGGGTCTAGCACCCGAACGCCCCTACAGGTTCACCGGAAGAACAACTTCCTTTGAGCCACAAGCCATACAACTAGCTGCTCGAGAGGCTATAGTTCATCTCAGGCACTTGTCGCCCAGAGTTAACTGTCGCTCGTTCCACTACTACCCCAGACGTGAAGGGTATGGTAGACCACCCCAAGTTGCCAACGGAGATCACGAGACAGATCCTGCATTGTTGCACCTGGTGCGCTATGTAAGTGCACTAGAGGAACTGTGCGATCAAATCACTATTGATTTAATTGCAGCTCGTGGAGAGCTGGTTCGTCGAGCCCCGGCGAGAGAAGAAAACGAGCCCAACGCCGACAACCCAGTCGTGCTGTTTGGACAACCGATCGAGACCCCGAGATCAGCTCCAGCCATCAGCCGAGATGCTTTGATGACCCCAGAAGTGCTTCGTCGCCTTTTGGGAGCACACTCCAACGGGGTTGTGGCCAACAATCCCCGCGATGGTCATCATCACTACCCCGACCCTGCAGTTCCTCCGCCATCTCCGACTAATCCCGGCAGTGAGACACGTGGAGAAGCCTCGACATCCACCAGGCACGCCCGTTTAGACATAAACGAGGTAGACTAAGCCGTACGAGTAGTACCGAGTTTCAGTGTATCCTCGCGTTGTAATCGTGCGACCATGTATATTAACGCAGCCTGTCGTTGTGCCTCTGTTTTAATAGTAGCCTTGCATATTTGGTCAGCGCATAGTTGCATATTTTTCCGGGCACAACTACCAAAACCAACCCGACGACAACCACAGTAACACGTCTCTTTATGAGATATGTGTATCTCTGACACTGACCTGACCTTTGGAGCTAAGCTGGCGAATTTATTACCTTTCACCACGGTAAAACGAATCCGGCTCCATTGCTATATAAAGGCCACCTTGTGACCTTACCCAGCAACCCTCACCTTGTGCACCACACTCACAACTTTTTCCTGTCATGCCGAGCCCCAGCATTCATCTGAGAACCCCAGATGCAACCCCAGGTAGCTTTGTCAAAATATTGTGGGATTTTACCCGCAGTACCATGGGTTCTACCCAGCCACCCCAGTACGAGCTGTTCAAATCTAGAATCACCCCATCCACCTCGGAATATTGGGCAGCAGTACACATTCCTCCTGTAGACCCCAACCAAGATCCAACAGAAGTTTCCTTCGTGGGGAAATCTATGCCAACCCCACACCTGGCCATAGAAGCTGCTGCGAAAGAAGCGATTGCTCGTCTTCGATCCGCAGTACCCTATGCCCGCGAACGAGGATATTATTACTTTCCGAGCCGTGCAGCACCCGGAGAAGTAACGTCTTTTCCCGGTGGGCGTATTGAGAGAGACCCAGTTCTGGCCAACCTTATCCAGTACATCATCGCTCAAGAGCATTTGAACCAACGAGTGATGGATTATCTCCAGAATCTCACTGATCTGAATCCTCAGATTGCCATCGGCAGACCACTGAGGCCCGACCCGGAGAGACGCATACATCGACTGGTCAATCCACTTCCTCCGATAGAAGAGGAGTGTATCCCTTTACCAGAGACATTTTATCAGGACCCCACCCAGTTACCGTTTTCATTTTAGACGTCACTACTGTATTTGTTTTTGCAGCATTTATATTTGCGTGTATCTTATGCATGGTACCCCAAATTTGTGCGACGAGTCGAGTATTTAGTTTCTACTGGTATGAGTAATTTTTCTTCGTGATTAACTTGTGTAACCGCGAAAGATCCTAGTATGAGTTTTCTTTTTACTGAATTGCTGCATCATTTATCCCCTCACTACGTGGATTATTATTATTTTTATTCACGCAGCACCACGGCAGCAGTCTCACAACCGCTCGAACGCATATGGAACTTTTGTTTTTCACAACGGCTCTTAGCAAATCTCGAGGACGAGATTTTTCTTAAGGGGGGTAGTATTGTAACACCCCAAAAATTTAACCAGGTTTTAGTTATTAAAATTTTGCCAAGAGTTTAAAATTTTTGCATGCAAGTATATCTCTGTTGATTTCAAAACTTTTCTTTTAATATTAAGAAATTTTTCCCAAGTGGATCCTTCCAAAATATATTGGACTTATTTTCCCTCTCATTTAAAAAAACATCTCTCAATCAGGAGATTTATTTATAAAATTATTTCACCCTGAGCTTTATTCATTAAATGACTTGTTTTAAAATTTGGAGCTCTTTTTGAACTACAACCATTTGATATATTTAACTAAAAATTTCACCAAAATTTGGAGATATCATGTGATGTCTCTAAATCACTTTTGTGCAATAATATATTTCATTCATTGGATATTTTGAGTTCTACACCAAGTTTTCAAATCTGGTCCAGTGGGCAATTTTACACTACAACCTATTTAAATATTTCTTTAAAACTTCTACCAAAATTAGGGGAGGTCAGTAGGAGCATATTATTCCACTTTGTGCAAAAACCTATTTATGTTCTTTGAAAAAATTGAGTGAATCATCCTCTTTTTCATTCTGGTCCAGCCTTGTGATTTCTACTGCAACCCTATTTAATTTTGCTCCAAAGATCTTGTGTTTTCTCCTACTTGTAGACAGCCCTACCAAACCCCTAAATCCAGGAGCATGCACCCATTGGATTAATTTTGGTTCATGAAATAATGTCATTTATTTCCTGTCCAGAATTGTAGTTTTGCAAAACTTGCACTAACAAGTTTGTGCTTTTCACAAACTAACCTCACCACCCTCTTTGCATCCAAAGAGACCCTGATCTGGAGTTTTGACCACTCCAAGAATGCCTAAGTGCCCTTAGCATTTTGTCAAACACCTTATGGGCATGATCTGTTTTGACATGACTTTTGACATTGCACTGGGAGCTTGCACCCCTAATAGAACTAACATGTCCACTAGACTCCCAGTGGCTCCTGGCCTGTATCTGTTAAGTTCCAGCCTAACCCAAGCTCTGCAGCATGCACTGGCATTTCTTCAAGCACGTCCCGTGCACGCCCAGAGCGCGAGCAGAGCGTGCGTTTGGCGCACGCGTGCAACCGAGCCGCCGCGTCTCACCCCGCACCCGTTCCGACTCGTGACCACCTGCAGCTAGCTGCCACGCACTCCCCGCCTCACCACTACACGCCAGCCCGCCCTGGCACCCTACAGCGCCACCGCCAGAGCACTTTTGGCGGCACGCCGGTCGTCGGCCGACAGCCTCTGCTCCGTTCAGCGCCGCCCAAGCCACCCCGGCTCGCCACCTGGCCCCTGGCACAGCCCGAACTCATCCGCAAGCGTGTCCGCTAGCGTTCGTCGCCGCCACGACGCCATGCAAGCTACAGAGGGGCGGTTCGCCGGCGTCCTCATCCACCGCCGCGGAACCGACCTCGTCGCGCTATAAAAGGACGCCCCGAAACCTTCCGAGCACGCAGGCGACTCTTAAGCCATCCCCTAGGACCCCTTGGGGCAGCCAATCGACCCGGGGAGGTCATCTTCCCCACCTCCGGCAGCAGCGACCGCCGCCATGGCCCCAGCTCTTCCAGCGCCACCAGGGCCTCTCCCTCCCATTTCTCTTCACCAAGAACACTCCTTCCTTCCAGGAACCCAACCCCCTACTCGATTTTGATCGGGAACCACATTCGCCCCAAAACCACTCTGCCACCGAAGCCTCCTCCGCCGCGAAGCTCGCCGCCGGCAACTCCCTCCGTCCCCACCGGCCTGGCGACCACCGGGAGGACCGCCCTGGAGTGGCGGATCCATCCCCGCCCTCGGGGCCCCGCGAGGAGCCGCCAGTCGCCGGCGACGATCGCCGGAGCTCCGCCTCCGCTCGGGACAGAGAAAGAAGGGGGAAAAAGAAATAGGCAAACCTGACTAGTGGGCCCCCGGGACCCACTGTCAGTGTCTCACCGCGCCGTCCACGTGTTTAAGTGAAGGCGTAATCCACCCCAGTACGTTTCTCCCGCTTCGAAAGCGTATTCCATTCTGAAACGTTTTTCTTTTTCTGTTTTATTTAAAATCAGATTTGACCAAAACTTTGACTGGTTATATCTTTTTAAATACAACTCCAAATGAAATGATTCTTTTTCCTACCTCTCTCAAATTTCACCTAGTTTATTTTAAGATTTATTTGAAAAAAATTCAGAACAACTTTTGGTGCTGTTTTTATTTTGTGTGTTAATTCTTTTATATTGCTAAAATAGGATTTTTGAAGAGAGGAGAAATGTTTCAAGTTTTGGAGTGCACCCTGCCTTTCCACACATTGAAGGCAAGCATTCTGAACCCCGGCATAATATTTTTGTGTGTTCGATGACACGTTCATAACATCACCTCACTTTGGAGAAACTTGTTATTTCATGTGATATGATCATATGCATGGGTGCATGTTATTGATTTCCATGCTGTTGGAAATGGACACACTTGTGATGATAATCACCCTCATGTGCCTTGCATGCATACCGGCAGGAACCCGGGAAAACCTCTGCCTTGGGTAGGCATGAGTTTGTCGCCGGTCTCCGTCGGGACGGTTATGTCTGGTATGGCATGGCAAGGTGATATGAGCGGTGACTCTGTTGGTTGAAATATATTCGTCATGCTAATCATGCAGGGAATACTTAAACCTCCTGAGTCGACCGTAGATCGAGTCTTGTGCCAGTAACCCCCATACTTGTTTCGTACTACCACTCGTCTCTATAGCAAGTAGAGTACGGTTCAGTAAGTTGTCAACCTCTTTATAGCACACACCGTACAGAGAGGCCATGGTGGAAGATACCGGTTGTAGCTGGTAGGCAGGCCACCTGGTCCGGGGGCATGGGTGTTTCCGGTTGGGACCGAGAGGGGAGGCAACCCTTAGAGAGCGCGATATAAATTTGATCCCATGCTACGCGAGGTTGTAGCCTCCCCACTTAGAGTTTGCTTAACAGGTATCGTGGGTGATTCCGGACACGTGTGAGATAAGCTGGTGTGTGCAAGTTAGGTGTGTTTTCAACAAAAAGACCGTAGACGAAATTAGTCCCGATGGACTAAAGAAATCTGTTACTCGTGGGTAAAGAGTACACCCTCTGCAGAGATTAAACCTATTCGAATAGCCGTGTCCATGGTTAAGGATTACAGTCTGGGATGGGTCAAGTGTCGGTCTTAGTGTCGGTCTTCGGAGGTGAAACTGTTAACCAGAACTGGAACTACTACCTGTGACTTGTGATAATTATGATTATTATTATTGTTGGCTAACCCATGATATTATTGTTATTATCGAGTATCTCTGGGATGGTTCTACCTCCGGGATATTCACTATGATTGTTTCTTTTAAAGCCCTTTATGTGGTGTCGCTCAGACGCCCGACTGTGGCATTTCTTTTAAAGCCCTTTATGTGGTGTCGCTCAGACGCCCGACTGTGGCATTTCTTTTAAAGCCCTTTATGTGGTGTCGCTCAGACGCCCGACTGTGGCATTTCTTTTAAAGCCCTTTATGTGGTGTCGCTCAGACGCCCGACTGTGGCATTTCTTTTAAAGCCCTTTATGTGGTGTCGCTCAGACGCCCGACTGTGGCATTTCTTTTAAAGCCCTTTATGTGGTGTCGCTCAGACGCCCGACTGTGGCATTTCTTTTAAAGCCCTTTGTGTGGTGTCGCTCAGACGCCCGACTGTGGCATTTCTTTTAAAGCCCTTTATGTGGTGTCGCTCAGACGCCCGACTGTGGCATTTCTTTTAAAGCCCTTTATGTGGTGTCGCTCAGACGCCCGACTGTGGCATTTCTTTTAAAGCCCTTTATGTGGTGTCGCTAAGACGCCCGACTGTGGCTTTGCTTGTTATTTATTTCATAAATTTTAATACTACTATGTTATTGCAATTTTATAAATAACTTGCTTGCACGCATCAGAGATTTATTTATCTTTTGTGACTGACGTCATGAGCATAAAATATTTTCAGCACATCATTGTTATATTATACCTGTGTTCATAATGTTTGCGAGTACATTCAAAGTACTCACTGGCTTGTCCCTGGCTATTGTCTTGGCCAGATTTTCTTGCACGAAGAGGAGCGACGCGATGACAGCCCCGGAACCTAAGCAATGGAGATAGCAGCCTCGCGAAGATAGGAGTTAACCTGGTCAGCTGTTCCCGTGGGAAATGGAGTCCCATAGACACTGATGTTTCACAACCCGCTTCCGCCATCAACCACTAGAAACCATTTGTTGTACTCACAGGCCAGAATGGCCTTGTACTACATATTTTGTTTTTTGATTGGAATTTCTGTATCAAGTTGGAGCCTCATCAGCTAACAGTAATCCTGGGGTTGATGAGCACGATGGTCTTTTCTGGAAATTTATTACCCGGAAAACCGATCATGACAAAAGCCACCGTTCATAATTCTTTCATACATGTCACTCTTGATTCATTGCACATCCCGGTACACCGCCGGAGGTATTCACATAGATTCATATTTTGTTCTAAGTATCGAATTGTAATTCTTGAGATGTAAGTAAATAAAAGTGTGATGATCATCATCATTAGAGCATTGTCCCATGTGAGGAAATTAAAAAAAGAGGCCAAAGAAGCCAATCAGAAAAAAGAGAGAAAAGGAGAGAAGGGGCAATGTTACTATCCTTTTTCTACACTAGTGATTCGAAATAGCACCATGATCTTCATGATAGAGAGTCTCTTATTTTGTCACTTTCATATACTAGTGGGAATTTTTCATTATAGAACTTGGGTTGTATATTCCAACGATGGGCTTCCTCAAATGCCCTAGGTCTTCATGAGCAAGCTAGTTGGATGCACACCCACTTAGTTTCTTTTTGAGCTTTCATACACTTATAGCTCTAGTGCATCTGTTGCATGGCAATCCCTACTCACTCACATTGATTCTATTGATGGGCATCTCCATAGCCCATTGATACGCCTAGTTTATGTGAGACTATCTCCTCTTTTTGTCTTCTCCACAACCACCATTCTATTCCACCTATTGTCGCGGGAAACGACACCTATGGGATCACAAGAATCCCTACTACGGTCGGCGGGCGCAAGGTTGTGGAAAGAGCGGGTATAGGAGCCAGCACGAGGATCTTTTACCCAGGTTCAGGCCGCGAGGATCGCGTAATACCCTAGTCCTGCTTTGGTGTATATCTGGATGTTCTTGAGCTAGCTATGGCGTGTGACTTGCTCAAAAGAGCCGAATACCCCTCTAGTATGCCTTGGGCCTCCTTTTATTGGGAAAAGGGGACGCCAAAGTGGCACACAGGAGGTGGAAAGTGCGTGCAGTGGCTAAGTCTATCCTCTGGCAGCGTCGGACAAACGCATTTATTGTGCTGCCGACGTGGCCTTCTTGTTGTCACCGCTTCGCCTTGCTTCGACACGCGTCCAGGCCAGCGCGGTGTGCGGTGCCATGTAGGCTAGTAGGCAACTGAGCTGGTGCGGTGGCAGGGTCTTCACGAAGATCTGCATACCACCACACAGGTGCTTGCTGAGCTGGTGTCGGGGCCGCACGTTGCCACGCAGTTGCTCGCCTGGCTGGCTGGGCTGGCAGCTGCATGGGAACGGCGGTGGAGCCTTGGCGGGCGCGGGCCTGGCCGCAGCCCCGCTGATGTCCTCGGGAAGGGTCTTGTCGGGGCCCCGCAAGGGTCTTGCCGCAGCATTGTGGTCGTCCCCAGCAAGGATCTTGCTAGAGGTCTCATGGATTTCCTTGGCAAGGATCTTGCCGAGGATCGTCGTCTTCTGGTCATTATCTGATCTTGCATGTTTATGATCATCACGAAGATCTACATGCCATCATGGAGGTTCCGCTCGAGCCTTGGCTCCAATGTGGTTGACGATGTTGGAACCCTTGGGCTCAAGGGTTGCGCGCTCTGCTGGCATTGGGAAAGTTGCCCCGGCAAGGGTCTTGCCGGGGCTGCGGAGGCTGCCCCTGCAAGGGTCTTGCCGGGGGAGCCTACCTCGCCCTCTCCGCTCCTTGTATTTCTAGTCTTGGCGTTTCTTGATTGTCTGGTGGCTTTGGCTTCCCTCTTCTGCCCTGCTAAGTGTGGCCGTGGGCGCGGCTCTGACTGCCTGTGCACAAGTAAAGGGGTACAAAGCAGAGCCCCTACTTTTGTACACCAAAAGGATCCCTCGGGCCTGGGCCACACATAAGCGCGATGCATTGTTGGGCCAGGCCCAGAATGTTGCGCGGGCAGGTAGGGCGGAGCCTTACCGCAGTAAATCCTTCGCCCGCTATGCCGCCCCACAATCTGCGTTAAAAGCGTGATGTTGGGATCGTGCATGGGGTGACCGAAGCATGCATGCGTCATCCTGTGGTGAATAGTAAAGAGGCGGCTTGCGTGTCCCTTTAAGACTGCAGGGCCGCTGCTCATTTACTTTCTCCGCCTTGGAACCGTCATTCCATGTTTCCCACTACGCCCGCCCCTCACGCCACGTATGTCTCATGCATGGCGTGGGGCAGGTGACAGACGCACGGGATACGGGAAGGCGCGCGGGCCGATATTCGTGCGTCTTTGATTGGGCGAGGAGGGCGGTCGATGGCCTCGCCTACTGCCACTTTTATGAGCCAAATCCGAGCGGGCTCTTCAGGGGCGCAGGGTTGGTCCTTCGGCCTCCCCTTCCGAACTATAAAAACGGGACCCAGGGGCAGGAGGAAAAGCATCTCCTCGCATCTCCCCTTCATCTCCATTCTTCATCCATTGCCATGGTGAGAGGGCACGCTGGTACTCCGATGGCGGAGACGAGGGTCTCTGCTCGACAGTGTGCCCCTCCTTCTCAAGACCTCATGGCGGCAGATCCGGCCGCGAGAGGAAGGGGAAGGGGGCGAAGCCAAGGCCGCCGTGGCATTCGGGGAAGAGGAGGACGGGGCGGCGCACCGGCCTCGCCTCCGCCTGCGGCCCCTCCCCAAATGGAGGGCCACGTCGGAGATCAGCCTCGCGAGTTCGTCATCAGGCTGCACCGGCCAGTTCGTCATCGTCTCTGTCTCCCTACTCCATTTGCTCGGGAGATGGAGCTCGACCTGCCACATGCTCTGACGTTGCACATGAGGGGCTGCGGGAATGGTATCATGCTGGTCAATGTTGACTTCCCCGCCCCTCATGTCATGTATCTTCGGCGCGGATGGAAGGCCTTCGCTCGTGCCCATAGCCTGTCGGAGGGGCTCGTTTGCCACTTCAAACTAATGGAGAATGGCCTGCTCTCCGTCAAGGTCTTCGAGCACTTCGGAACTCGCCTAAGGTGTTGCGTGGAGAGCTCCTCCGATGATGAAGACTCCTCCTCAAGCGAGAGTGGCAAGGAGGACAGCAGCAGCCATGACGAGGGCGTCGAACGGGAGGATGACGGGTCCAACTAGGTGTCGGACACGCCATCCCTGGGCGGTGCCGGCAGCAGCAACATCTGCACCCGGCCCCTCCTACTGGTGGGGCCGGCTCCTTGAACTTCTCGGTGTCGCCTCCTTGGGCGGCTGGTGTAGGAGGGCCGGAGAAGGCAAAGAAGACGGGTGGCGGGCCGTCAAGTCGGAGTACGATGGGACCGATGCCTTCATAGAGTATTGGCAGCCCGCTGCCTCATCTTCCCGCTCTTCTCCCGGCACCATCACTACCAGCCCTCTTCTGGATGGCCATCGAGATGTTCTCTTGGTGTCTTCTGCTGCTCGTACCTCACCTAGGCGCTCCTTTTGCCCTCCTGCTTTCTTGTTTCGTTTCCTGAGGAGATGGACAAGAAGATTACATGCATCTTATCTCTTTTTAGTTTGTAAGCCCACGGGCCTTAGTTAAATTTAAAACTTGTAATTCCCTTGCTCATGTTTACATTCCATACGAACTGTACCTGTATGGGACGTATTAATGAAAAAAGGGTGCTTGCCAGGTTTTCTGTGCGTGAGCAAAGGTCATACCAAGGAGCGAATCATCGTTATTTTTTAAAATAAACATTCTTGCCCGGCAATACGCCTTGCCGTCCCCTTACTTCATTTGACCATACTCACGCTCTTGGCGGAGGCGGGGATGAAGTAGAGTCAGGCCCTACACTTGCTTCCTTGTCGCAGCGACTACAACCAAGTTCCAACCCAGGGTTGGGTATAGGAAAAGGGGAGCACGGTGACTTAGGAATAAAACGAGGTTTCATACCTCCCAATTCCATACGGAAACGCAAAACAGGGGATAAAAGACTTATCTGAATCTGCAGCCCCCAGCAACCTTGGCTTGCCAGGGTTGGATCCCTGTGTCTTCAGCCCCCGGCAACCTTGGCTTGCCGGGGTTGGATCCCTGTGTCTTCAGCCCCCTGCAACCTTGGCTTGCCGGGACCGGAGCGCCGGCTCGTTCTCTTTCTTCCAAACAGCTCAACGGGAATGTCCATGTACCCTGCGAACCAAAGAGGACGGAAAGGAACAGAGAGACGCACACTCGACCTCTATGCTAGGGGTTAGTCTCCGCTAAGCACTATCAACCCTAACCAAGGGAGGGACTCAACCTAGCATGCATGCTATAACTTAGGGCGCCATTGCTTTGTTTATTTATGCTCAGGGTCTGCGATTGGCATTGTATAGAGGGTTACATGCCTTGCTGGCAAGGCTTGTACAAAAGGTGGTTTGTCGGGTGGCCCGACAACCGCGCCTTATGGGTAAAACTTGTGAAGATGCTCGATGTTCTAGGAATTCCTCACTGGAATGGCATCTTCAGTCTCCAGGCGGACTGCACCGGGTCTGGTGACTCGTATTACCCGATTAGGGCCTTCCCACTTCGGCGTCAACTTGTTGGAATTCTTGGCCGATTGAACATGCCAAAGAACAAGGTCGCCTTCCTCAAAGCTTCGGGCATGAACCTTGCGTCTATGGTAGTGGCGCAAGGCTTGCTGGTAGCACGCTGCTCTCACATCCGCCCGAAGATGATCTTCCTCGAGGAGTGTTGCGTCATCTTGCCGCAATCGCTCTTGCTCAAGCTCGTCATAAGCGAGCACTCGAGATGACCCATATGTGAGTTCCGTGGGGAGAATTGCCTCTGCCACGTATACCAAGGCAAAGGGTGTCTGGCCGGTGGCTCGATTTGGCGTCATTCTGATCGACCAAAGAACCTCCGGCAACTCATCAATCCAGCGCCTTCTACTCTTGTGCAGCCTGTCAAAAGTCTTTGTCCTCAGGCCTCACAGTACTTCACCATTTGCCCTCTCTGCTTGGCCGTTGCTCCGCGAGTGTGCCACGGAAGCGAAACAGACCTTCCTGTCGAGGTCTTTGATGTATTGCATGAAGGTGTGGCTTGTGAACTGCGTGCTGTTGTCGGTGATGACATTGTTTGGCACACCAAAACGGCACGCTAGCCCCTTGAAGAATTTGACGGCTGACTGCGCTGTCACCTTCCTCACTGCTTCCACCTCCGGCCACTTTGTGAACTTGTTGATTGCAACGTACAAGTACTCAAAGCCCCCGACGACGCGGGGGAAAGGGCCCAGCATGTCGAGCCCCCAGACCGAGAATGGCCAGGAGAGAGGAATTGTTTGAAGGACTTGAGCTGGCTGATGAAGCTTCTTTGAATGGAACTGACACGCTTCACACTTGGTTACTAGTGCCGTTGCATCCTGGAGGGCAGTGGGCCAGAAGAAACCTTGTCGGAAAGCTTTGCCGGCAAGGGTCCTCGACCCTATGTGGGAGCCACATATGCCTCCATGTATCTCTGCCAATAGTTCCAGTCCTTCCTCCCAGGGAATGCACTTCAATTTCACTCTATTTGGTCTTTTCCTGTGCAGAACATTATCAACAAACTGGTACATGACAGACCGACGGGATACTTTCTCTACTTCTTCCTACTCCTCAAGAAGCTCCCCTGTTTGGACGAATCGTATGGTATGTTGTGCCCATGCCGGAGCCTAGGGCTCGACGGCAAGGACTAAAGGCATTTCCTCTACCATGGGAGCAGATGTCTCTATGGCTAGGGCTTGACGCCCTGCCGAAGTCGTTTGCCCCACGGCAGGCTCAGTGTCCACGGCAGCATCTTTGCCAGCGGCTCCTGGGAGCTCGATGGGAAAGTACTTGTCGGGGCCTGATTTCCTCCGCTTGTTCTGCTCTGTCGATGGTTCAACCGATGGTTGAGTTAACCGAAGCACAAAAGTACCTGGTTCCACAGGTAGTTTGAGGGCAGCGCTCTTCGACAGGTAGTCAGCGATGTCGTTCTCCACTCGGGGAACATGCTCCGCCTGTATAACGTCAAAATGCTCCTCCAGCTTCCTCACCTCATCCACGTAGGACTCCATCAATGGGCTTTGATAATCCTTGTTGATTTGTCTGACGTCAAGATGTGAATCACCTCTGACGATGAGCTTCTTGACCCCGAGGTCTGCCGCGATCCTGAGACCGGCAAGCAATCCCTCATATTCAGCAGTGTTTTTCATCGACATCTCCCTGGGAAAGTGCATATGGATCACATACTTGAGGTGCTCTCCGGTGGGTGCGACGAGCAGCACACCAGCACTAGCGCCTTGCAACGAGAAAGCCCCGTCAAAGTACATAACCCAGTTGCGACTTGTTTCCTTGACGGGAAGAGTGGTCTCCTGGACCTCTTCGTCGAGCGTCGAGGTCCACTCTGCAATGAACTCCGCCAAGACTCGGCTCTGGATAGTTCAAGTACTTTCACACTTCAAACCAAAGCTTGACAGCTCCAAGGCCCATGCCACAATCCTCCCCATTGCATCTTGGTTATGCAGTATCCGTTGCAACGGGAGGCGGGTGACGACAGTTATCTCATGCGCTTGGAAGTAATGACGCAGCTTCCTCGAGGCCATAAGGAGGCCGAAGAGCAATTTCTGCACACCGGAGTACCTTGACCTAGCCCCCTGCAACAGGGAGCTGACAAAGTAAACCGGTTGCTGCATCATCTTCTTCTTCTGCAGCACTTCACTTGGTTGCACAGGTCCTGTCCCACCGGCGTCAGACCCTGCCGGGGACCTCGCCTTGCCAGGAACAGGCCCTGCTGGGGGGAGCTCTGGCTCACCATCCGCCAGTCCTGCCGTTGCCACTGCCTCCTCGCCAACCTCCCTCTGCGCCACTAGCGCAGCGCTGACCACTTGATTCGTTGCTGCTAGATACAGCAGCAGCGGCTCTTGTGGTTTAGGCTCAACTAGTATCGGCGTGGAGGAGAGGTATTTCTTCAAGTCCTGCAGTGCTGCTTTGGCCTCTGGGGTCCATTCCACTAGGCCCGCCTTTTTCAAGATCTTGAAAAAGGGGATGGTACGCTCAGCAGACTTGGAGATGAATCTGCTCATAGCGGCAACGCAACCAGTGAGCCAACGCACATCCTTGATCCGCCTAGGTGCCTCAATCTGCTCAATGGCTTTGATCTTGTCTGGATTTGCCTCAATCCGACGCTACGACACAAAGAACCCGAGAAGCTTGCCAGACGGAACGCCGAAGACACACTTCTCAGGGTTCTGCTTGAGGTTGATCTTGTGCAGATTTGCAAACGTCTCTTCCAAATCTTGCACAAGTGTCGCCTTGTCCTTGGTTTTGACCACTATGTCATCCATATAAGCTTCCATATTTCTATGTAGCTGGGGCTCGAAACCAATTTGGACTATTCTTGCAAAAGTGGAGCCAGCACTCTTCAACCCGAAAGGCATCCGTAAAGAGCAATACGTACCACATGGGGTGATGAATGATGTCTTCTCTTCATCTTCTCTCGTCATGAAAATATGATGGTATCCTGAGCAGGCGTCGAGGAATGATAACATGTCGCACCCAGCCATGGAGTCAACAATCTGGTTAATGAGCGGCAACGGGAAAGGGTCTTTTGGACAGGCCTTATTGATATCTGTGTAATCAATACACAGCCTCCACTTCCCGTTTTTCTTGCGCACCACCACCGGATTTGCCAACCACGTTGGATGGAGTACTCCTCTCACCAAGCCTGCCACTTCTAGATTTCTGATCTCTTCTATGATGAACTCCTGCCTTTCCAAAGCTTGCTTCCTGACCTTCTGCTTGACGGGACGTGCATGAGGACAAACAACAAGATGGTGCTCAATCACCTCCGTGGGAACACCAGGGATGTCGGATGCTTGCCATGCAAACACATCGACATTCGCCCACAGGAAAGTGACGATCTTGCCTTCCTATTTGCTATCGAGGGTGGAGCTTATGGTGAAAGCTCCTCCCGTGCCATCCTCCTGGATGGACACCTTCTTGGTCTCTGGCGGTGCAGCTCTGGATTTCTTGCTCTTGCCGGTGGATCTCTCTGGCACATCCTCGACGGGAGCACAACACTCCGAAGAGGTGCGCTTGCCGGAGTGGGTGTGAGAGGTCTTGCCGGTCTTCTTCCCTCCTGGGGCTTCGGAGACAGGAGCAATCGCCTTGGCGGAAGTCGCTGCAACTCCTTCCCGGTAGAGTTGGTCAGTGCAGATCAGCGCATCTTTCTTGTCGGAGGGGATGGTGATGATGGTCATCGGACCAGGCATCTTCAGCGTGTTGTAGGCGTAGTGTGATGCCGCCATGAACTTGTCTAGTGCCGGGCGGCCGAGGATCCCGATTTAGGGCAAGGGGATCTCGGCTACATCAAAGACAATCATCTCCATCCTGTGGTTCAACTCGCCTCCAAACATCACGGGCAGCGTGACCTTACCCTTCGGCTGACTTCTTCCCGGGTTGACCCCTTGAAACGTGCCCGTCTCTCCGAGGTCTCCATCAGGAATCTGCAGCCTTTTGATCACAACAGGCAAGATCAAGTTCAGACTGGCCCCGCCGTCAACTAGAATCTTCGTCACCTTGAGGTTGCGTATCGTTGGTGAAACCAACAACGGCAAACACCCGGCCGCAGTCGTGCGATCAGGGTGGTCCTCGGTGTCAAAGATGATAGGCATGCTGGACCACTTCAGTGGCTTCCGTGCGTCGAATGATGGCTCCACCGTTGTGATCTCACGCGCCCACTGCTTGAGCTGGTGGTGAGAGGTGTCCAGCGAGACGCCACCATCGACGCACATGGCCTCCGTAGATTTCTAAAACTTGTGGTCATCGGACTCGTCGTCCTCGTTATGATCATCATCTTCCTGCTTCTTGTCGCGGCCTCGGGCGGGCCTCTCTTGCTGGTTATCCTTGCCGTGGCCGCCATGCTTCTTGTCGGATCCTTCAGCACCGTCCCGGCCCTTCTACTGGTCCTGCCTCTCATACTCACCCTTTTGCTTTTCAGCAAGCATCTCAACTTGTCGGCAGTTCTGGAGGTCGTGGCCCTTGGTGCGGTGGATCTTGAAATACTGCTTATCGGAGCTTCCTGGCTTGTCGGCAGCCACCAAGGCCCGGCAAGCGGCACATCCGGCAGCTTCCTTGTCGGGGTTGCTTGCCTTGGCCTTCTTGGCAGTGCCGGTGTCGTCGGATCCCTCGACGACAAGCACAACCTTGCCCTTGCACTTTCTGTTACGGCGCCGGCCCTTCTTTGTCGGGGCGGCGGTGTCGTCGTTTGTGGAGTCGGTTTCTGCACCGGTGTCCTAGTCGGGGTACTTCCTCCCCTCTTCAGCTCGGGCGCACCTGTTGGACAGAACATAAAGTTCGGCCACATCTTTGACCTTGTTCATCGCCAACTCTTCATGCATCTTGTGGTTGTGCACATTCTGATGGAATGCACTGATCACGGCGGCTGGGTGAACGTCTGGAATGTTGTATTGCACCCAGCTGAACCTCTGGATGTACTTGCGCAGGCTTTCCCCTTCCTTCTGGGGGATGATATGCAGATCGCTCGCCTGGCCATGAGCTTGATGGCCTTGTCGTCGCGGGCTCCAGCAGCCTACATTGCAATGGTGTAGATGCTGAGGAACTTTGATGGGTGAGTCTTGCCGTTGTACTTCTGGCCAACGTCGGGCATGCACATGCGGTGGGAGGGCCACTAGAACTACAGCAGCTCACATGTAAATGCTAGGCAACCCACCTCGTAGGATAGGCCACCGTAGCCTCTCGGTGCTGGGTGGTCCATAGTGGGCCCTGCCCGCCCATCTGACTGGTGGCGTGCATCACGTCGGCATTCGATGGTGGTTTGGCCGTCTTCAAGGGCTCGCTCCCGAAGAACTTGGCGCTGATTGCGGTGGGTCCATGAATCGGATGACGCTATGGAAATGTTATCACAAGCGTCATCACGACGGATCGACACCCACGGTAGCTGGCGTGGGGGAGGAGAGTGCATCGTGGCTGCGTAACCTCCGGCCCTTCCTCTACTGGCATGTGGTGGCTCGACGGAGCGTCGGCCTATAGGCCCTGCTGGTTGTGGATCATCTTTGTTGGCGATGCCGATGAGGCTCCGGATGATGGCTCTCCACTCGTCGAGCTTCTCTGCAGCAGGAGGAAAGTCAAGGAGCAGCTGCGCGCACGCCAAAGCTTCCGCTGGCATGGGCGGTGGTGAAAGCCGCATGGACCGTGACGCGTCCGACTTCTAACCACGTTAGAAGGAGCTCTATCACGGCCCTGTGGCTGTTCGCCATTTTCTCCAGCACCTCGGCGTGCATGCTGGCCTCCTTCGTCCCGCGAATGATGCGCATGACTCTTTCCACGGCGGCGCCCAGGGTCACTAACGTGGTGATGCTGCTCATCGCACACAACTTGGGAAGAGCGCGTCGTGGGGGCCAGCATAGGTGTCTTGGAGGTCGCCGCGGCGTCGATGGGTGGCGCGACAATGCCCCTGGAGGGCCCCATGCTGCCTGCAGGGGTCCCAACTCCGTCTTTGGATGTGGCAGCGTGCGCCCCATCGTCTTGCGCATGAACGACGCCGCTCGCCAGGCTTTGACTGCTAGAGCGATGTGGGTGTTCGCGGGCCGCGCCCCGGGTTCTGTCCGCGATCGCCCCGCTACCTGCCCACACTGGTACGGGCAGTCTGGCTCCGAATGAACCGATCACCGTCGTCGTCTTCCTCTTAGGAGCCATGGTGGTGAAGAACTGCTAGACTAGCTACAAGACCGGATTTTCACAGCTGCGCCCCCTACCTGGCGCGCCAAAGATGTTGCGGGAAACGACACCTATGGGAGCACAAGAATCCCTACTACGGTCGGCGGGAGCGAGGTTGTGGAAAGAGCAGGTCTAGGAGCCAGCACGAGGATCGTTTACCCAGGTTCGGGCTGCGAGGATCGCGTAATACCCTAGTCCTGCTTTGGTGTATATCGGAATGTTCTTGAGCTAGCTATGGCGTGTGACTTGCTCAAAAGAGCCGAATCCTCCTCCAGTATGCCTCGGGCCTCCTTTTATAGGGAAAAGGGGACGCCACAGTGGCACATAGGAGGTTGAAAGCGCGTGTGGTGGCTGAGTCTATCCTTTGGCAGCGTCGGACAAATGCATTTAATGCACTGCCGACGTGTCCTTCTTGCTATCACCGCTTCGCCTTGCTTCCACACGCGTCTAGGCCAGCGCGGTGTGCGGTGCCAGGTAGGCTAGCAGGCTGCTGAGCTGGTGCGGTGGCAGGGTCTTCACGAAGATCTACATGCCACCACGCAGGTGCTTGCTGAGCTGGTCTTGGGGCCGCAGATCGCCACGTAGGTGCTCGCCTGGCTGGCTGGGCTGGCAGCTGCATGGGAACGACAGTGGAGCCTTGGCGAGCATGGGCCTGGCCGCGGCCCCGCTGATGTCCTTGGCAAGGATCTTGTCGGGGCCCTGGCAAGGGTCTTGTTCGCGGCACTATGGTCGTCCCCGACAAGGATCTTGCCGGAGGTCTCGTGGATTTCCTTGGCAAGGATCTTGCCGAGGATCGTCGTCTTCTGGTCCTTATCTGATCTTGCGTGTTTATGATCTTCATGAAGATCTGCATGCCACCATGGAGGTGCCCTTCGAGCCTTGGCTCCAATGTGGTTGATGACGTTGGAACCCTTGGGCTCAAGGGTGGCGCGCTCTGCTGGTGTTGGGCAAGTTTCCCCGGCAAGGCTCTTGCCGGGGCTACGGAGGCTGCCCCGGCAAGGGTCTTGCCGGGGGAGCCTACCTCGCCCTCTCCGCTCCTTGTATTTCTAGTCTTGGTGTTGCTTGATTGTCTGGTGGCTTTGGCTTCCATCTTCTGCCCTGCTAAGTGTGGCCATGGGCGCGGCTCTGACTGCCCGTGCACAAGTAAAGGGGTACAAAGCAGAGCCCCTACTTTTGTACACCAACACCTATAGTGCTATGTCCATGGCTCACGCTCATGTATTGCGTGAAAGTTGAAAAAGTTTGAGAATACTAAAGTATCAAACAATTGCTTGGCTAAAACCGGGGTTCTGCATGATTTGAATATTTTGTGTGACGAAGATGGAGCATAGCCAAACTATATGATTTTGTAGGGATAAGCTTTCTTTGGCCATATTATTTGAGAAGACATAATTGCTTTGTTAGTATGCTTGGAGTATTATTATTTTTATGTCAATATTAAACTTTTGATTTGAATCTTTCGGATCTGAACATTCATGCCACAATAAAGAAAATTACATGGATAAATATGATAGGTAGCATTCCACATTAAAAATTTTGTTTTTATCATTTACCTACTCGAGGACGAGCAAGAATTAAGCTTGGGGGTGCTTGATACGTCTCCAAAATATCTATAATTCTTGATTGTTCCATGCTATTATATTATCGATTTTGGATGTTTAATAGGCATTTATATGCTATTTTATATTATTTTTGGGACTAACCTATTAACCGAGGGCCCAGTGCCAGTTTTTTTTGCCTATTTTAGAGTTTCACAGAAAAGGAATACCAAACGGAGTCCAAACGGAATGAAACCTTCATGATGATCTTTCGCGGATCAAAAGCAAACCAGGAGACTTGGAGATGAAGTCAGAGATGCAACAAGGTGGCCACGAGGCAGGAGGGCGCGCCCATGGGGGTAGGGCGCGCCCCCTACCTCGCGGGCCCCTCGTAGCTCCCCTGACCTAGTTCCTTCGCCTATACATACTCTTATACCCTGAAAACATCCAAGAGAGCCACGAAACCACTTTTAAACCGCCGCAACCTTCTGTACCCGTCAGATCCCATCTAGGGACCTTTTCTGTCATCCTACCGGAGGGGGATTCAATCACGGAGGGCTTCTAAATCAACACCATTACCTCTCTGATGAAGCGTGAGTAGTTTACCATAGACCTTCGGGTCCATAGTTATTAGCTAGATGGCTTCTTCTCTCTCTTTGATTCTCAATACCATGTTCTCCTCGATGTTCTTGGAGATCTATTCGATTTAATACTCTTTGGCGGTGTGTTTGCCGAGATCCGATGAATTGTGGATTTATGATCAGATTATCTATGAATATTATTTGGTTCTTCTCTGAATTCTTATATGCATGATTTGATATCTTTGCAAGTCTCTTTGAATTATAGGTTTAGTTTGGCCTACTAGATTGATCTTTCTTGCAATGGGAGAAGTGCTTAGCTTTGGGTTCAATCTTGCGGTGTCCTTTCCCAGTGATAGTAGGGGCAGCAAGGCACGTATTGTATTGTTTCCATCGAGGATAAAAAGATGGGGTTTTCATCATATTGCTTGAGTTAATTCCTCTACATCATGTCATCTTACTTAATGTTTTACTCTGTTCTTGATGAACTTAATACTCTAGGTGCATGCTAGATAGCGGTCGATGTGTGGAGTAATAGTAGTAGATGCAGGCAGGAGTCGGTCTACTTGACACGGACGTGATTCCTAAGTTCATGATCATTGGCTTAGATATCGTCATAACTATGCGCTTTTCTATCAATTGCTCGGCAGTAATTTGTTCACCCACCGTAATATTTGCTATCTTGAGAGAAGCCACTAGTGAAACCTATGGCCCCCGGGTCTCTTTTCCATATTATTTAATCTTGTTTACATCTTACTAGTTTCCAATCTGTAAACCAAAAATACCAACCATATTTACTTTACCGTTTATCTATCCCTATCAGATCTCACTTTTGCAAGTGACCGTGAAGGGATTGACAACCCCTTTATCGCGTTGGGTGCAAGTTGTTGATTGTTTGTGCAGGTATTCCGTGACTTGTGCGTTGTCTCCTACTGGATTGATACCTTGGTTCTCAAAACTTCGGGAAATACTTACGCTACTTTGCTGCATCACCCTTTCCTCTTCAAGGGAAAACCAACTCAAGCTCTAGAGGTAGCAAGAATTCATAAGAAAAAGCTTGTCTTCTCTTATTTAAGAGAAGAGAAGAGATGATCTCTTAGCACAATATGTCTCACCACATTTTTAGGAATAGCTAGTTATTGAAGATAAGACTAAGAAATGACCCATTGTAGACATCTTTTTTTGTCATCTCTAAATTACGTGCAAGACTTAAGATAAGACTATCTTATCAACCATTGTACATGCCCTTACCAGTGACAGAAATGGGTTGAGTGATAAAGGGAGTGACAAAGCTGATAATGTGCGAGCTAATAAGGCGGCCCGTAAGAAAGAAAAGATGACCTGTTATCGTTGTGGTGTGCCAGGTTATTGTGTGATTGACTGCACGGCGGTGTTATGTGACATATGTCTGAAGCCTAGACACTTGTCTGACGATTTTCCGATGCTTTTGGTATCTAAGCCTATGATGACCATTTATGGTGTTTGCAACAACAAGCTTATGTTCTTTGAGACTCCACGCACGATCTTGGTGACTCCTTCTTTGAAGAGCTGGAAGTATGGTCTGGTCAAGGTTACTCATGGGACTTTGACAGAGGAACAGGTGTCAACAGCTCATATGGCTAGTTTCTGAGTCTTTTCACTGGTCACCTGTCAGGTTGGAGGATCAAGTTTATAGAGTGGAGTTCTCTAGGAGGGAGGATCTTAATCCTCTGCTAAAGTGTGGGCTCAGTAAGGTGCCTGGGATTAAGTGCATTCCTGAGTTTGATGAATGCAAAAAACCTGAGCCGGCGGGAATACTGTTGGAGAAGGTCTGGTTCAGACTCTCTGGTGTCCCAGAGATCGTGCTAAATGACTTTCTTATTGTTTGGAGTATCGGTTCTCTGTTAGGTAAAACAGAGAAGATGGATATGAAATTTACATGTCTGCATGGAGTTGCTAGGCTACTTGTCGGTGTTGTGGATGCAAAATATATTCCGGATTATGTACCGTGGACCTATGATGAACTGTCGTATGATCTCGAGGTTGTGGTTGAGGAGGTTCATCAGGCAGACAATAACACTGGGACCAAAGATGTTGATATGACCGATGGCGGAGACGGTAGCGGTGACCAGGGGATGGATGGAAATCCCGATGACCATGTTGGGACGAAAAAACCGGACGGAAAATCCACACGGTCGACTGAGCTGAGGACAAAGAAGGGGTCGACCCTCGTTTAGTCCGGTGGCTTCTCTCTGGTTTGGTTTGTTCCAGGTGGTGTCCGCATCCAGTCCCCTTTGGAGTGACTGCATGGTGATGGAGGACTCTAATGATGGTCTTCCCTCGAAGGTGATGGAGGAGCATCACCAACAGGTGGTGGTTGAGGTTCCACCGCAGACGACGCTGCATGAGCGGCGAGCTACTCAAATGGAGGTGGAGGTGGCTCCACTGATTGTTAGGGCAGAGGGACGACCGGCGGCGGTTACTCCTCCTCCTGTGATGGAGGGTGACGAACCGGCTGGGTTCGTCACGGCCTCCATCTCGCTCTCCATCGCCACGTCTGACCAGTAGGACACAGGAGGTGTCCCCATCGTTTGTTGACGAGGGCCAGCCGACTGAGATCAGTGCCATAGCCTTCCCGGTTGACGCCGCACCAGCGGTTCAGTCCGAGAGGCCATTGTCTCCCATCGCTTCGGACTCTGTCGGGCATATGGCAGACGTCCACAGCCCGGATGGAGTCTCTATGGAGGACGTGATTGTTGGGGAACATAGTAATTTCAAAAAAAATCCTATGCACATGCAAGATCATGGTGATGCATAGCAACGAGAGGGGAGAGTGTCGTCCACGTACCCTCGTGGACCGTAAGCGGAAGCGTTATAACAACGCGGTTGATGTAGTCGTACGTCTTCACGATCGACCGATCCTAGTACCAAACATACGACACCTCCGCGATCTGCACACGTTCAGCTCAGTGACGCCCCACAAACTCATGATACAGTATGATACGTCTCCAACGTATCTATAATTTTTGATTATTCCATGCTACTTTGTCTACTGTTTTGGACTATATTGGGCTTTATTCTCCACTTTTATATTATTTTTGGGACTAACCTATTAACCGGAGGCCCAGCCCAGAATTGTTGTTTTTTTGCCTATTTTAGTGTTTCGAAGAAACAGAATATCAAACGGAGTCCAAACGGAACAAAACCTTCGGGAACGTGATTTTCCAACCGAATGTGATCCACGAGAGTTGGACCCTACTCCAAGAAGTTTCCGAGGAGGCCACGAGGGTGGAGGGCGCCCCCCCCCCCCCCCCCCGCTGGGCGCGCCCCCTACCTCGTGGGCCCCTCAGAGCTCCACCGACGTACTCCTTCCTCCTATATATACCTATGTACCCCCGTCAGATCAGATATGGAGCCAAAAACCTAATTCCACCGCCGCAACCTTCTGTATCCGCGAGATCCCATCTTGGGGCCTGTTCCAGAGCTCCGCTGGAGAGGGCATCCACCACGGAGGACTTCTACATCAACACCATAGCCTCTCCGATGAAGTGTGAGTAGTTTACTTTAGACCTTCGGGTCCATAGTTATTAGCTAGATGGCTTCTTCTCTCTTTTTGGATCTCAATACAATGTTCTCCCCCTCTCTTGTGGAGATCTATTCGGTGTAATCTTCTTTTTTGCGGTGTGTTTGTTGAGACCGATGAATTGTGGGTTTATGATCCAACTTATCTATGAACAATATTTGATTCTTCTCTGAATTCTTTTATGTATGGTTGAGTTATCTTTGCAAGTCTCTTCGAATTATCTTTATGGTTTGGCCAACTAGATTGGTAGTTCTTGCAATGGGAAAAGTTCTTAGCTTTGGGTTCAATCTTGCGGTGTCCTTACTCAGTGACAGAAAGAGTTGCAAGGCACGTATTGTATTGTTGCCATCGAGGATACCAAGATGGGTGAGGGAGTCCCGGACTAGGGGGTGTCCGGATAGCCGAACTACCATCATCGGCCGGACTCCAAGACTATGAAGATACAAGATTGAAGACTTCGTCCTGTGTCCGTATGGGACTTTCCTTGGCGTGGAAGGCAAGCTTGGCGTTACGGATATGTAGATCTCCTACCATTGTAACCGACTCTGTGTAACCCTAGCCCTCTCCGGTGTCTATATAAACCGGATGGCTTTAGTCCATAGGACGAACAACAATCATACCATAGGCTAGCTTCTAGGGTTTAGCCTCCTTGATCTCGTGGTAGATCTACTCTTGTAACCCACATCATCAATATTAATCAAGCAGGGTGTAGGGTTTTACCTCCATCAAGAGGGCCCAAACCTGGGTAAAAACATCGTGTCCCTCGTCTCCTGTTACCATCCGCCTAGACGCACAGTTCGGGACCCCCTACCCGAGATCCGCCGGTTTTGACACCAACATTGGTGCTTTCACTGAGAGTTCCTCTGTGTCGTCACCGATAGGCTTGATGGCTTCTTCGATCATCAACGACGATGCAGTCCAGGGTGAGACCTTCCTCCCCGGATAGATCTTCGTATTCGGCGGCTTTGCACTGCGGGCCAATTCGCTTGGCCAGCTGGAGCAGATCGAAGGCTACGCCCCTGGCCGTCAGGTCAGATTTGGAGGTTTGAACTTCACGGCTGACATCCGCGGGGACTTGATCTTCAACGGATTCGAGCCACAGCCGAGCATGCCGCACTGTCACGTCGGACATGATTTAGCTCTACCGCCGGATAGTACCCTGGAGGCTGCACTCGAAACCACTCCGATCTTCAATTCGGAGCCAGCTCCGCAGATCGAGGATGGATGCCTAGACACCGCCTCGGGGGCTGCAACCTCCACAGCGATAGAGCCGAACACTGACTTCGTCCCTCTTAAAGCTCGTGACTCCAAGGTGTCGGACTCCTTGCCGGACTCCGAACCTCCCGCGCCCGCCCCGATCGAATCCGATTGGGCGCCGATCATGGAATTCACCGCAGCGGACATCTTTCAACACACACCTTTCAGCGACATCTTGAGTTCGCTAAAGTATCTCTCATTATCAGGAGAGCCCTGGCCGGACTGCGGTCAGGAAGGTTGGGATGCGGACGACGAAGAAATTCAAAGCCCACCCACCACCCACTTGGTAGCCGCTGTCGACGATCTAACCGACATGCTAGACTACGACTCCGAAGACATCGACGGTATGGACGACGATGCCGGAGACGACCAAGAACCAGCGCCTAACGGGCACGGAAAGCCACCCCAGCTCACAATGTATACATGGTGGACACACCAAAAGGAAGCGACAATGAGGAAAAACGGGACGTGGCGAAGGACAACTCCCCCAACAAACAAAGCGGCGACGCAAGTGCCGCCCGAAGACCGGCATCGACAAAAACGGCACCCATACGGACCCGGCCCTAGAGCATGGCGAAGCAGTGGACGACGCACACGTCAACAAGCAGCCAGCCGGACATGAACTGGACGAGCAACCCATCCCCGGCAAAGATCATCTCACATCACCAGAGCATATGAATCTTCATAAAAGGCTCGTCGCCACTGCAAGAAGTTTGAAGAAGCAAAAGCGGAAGCTCAAAACAGCGAAGGACGCACTCAGAATGAGATAGAGCAAAGTACTCAACACCGCAGATAAATATGGCACTAGTCACCAGACAAAGAGCTACCCGAAGCGCAAGCTGTTGCCCGAATTTGACGAGGAGGCCTTAGAGCCCCCGCAGTCAAAAAAGAAAGAAGCCGCCTGGCCGGATAGATGACCAGATGGAAGGCCAAGAGCAACAAGGGGCGCCGCACTCAAGCCGGCACACGATCAGCATAAAGATCCTCGGAAAAAGGATAACCCGGCCAGGTCTATTTATGGGCCAAAAAAGAAGACCCCAGGAAGTAACACAACCATCCGAGCATTTGAAGACAACGGCACACCCAAATACAGGGGCGCCGCACACCCACTATGTTTTATCGATGAGGTACTGGATCATGGATTTCCAGCGGGATTTAAACCCATAAACATAGAGGCTTACGACGGAACAACAGACCCCGGAGTCTGGATTGAGGATTATATCCTACACATACACATGGCAAGAGGAGACGATCTCCATGCCATAAAATACCTTCCCCTCAAGCTCAAAGGGCCGGCCCGGCATTGGCTTAAAAGCCTCCCAGAAAATACGATTGGAAGTTGGGAAGAGCTTGAGGATGCGTTTCGAGCAAATTTTCAAGGGACTTATGTCCGGCCTTCGGATGCAGACGATTTAAGTCACATAAATCAACAGCCCGGAGAATCAGCACGCAAATTCTGGAACAGGTTCCTCACTAAAAAGAACCAAATAGTCGACTGTCTGGACGCTGAAGCCTTAGCAGCCTTTAAACACAACGTCCGAGACGAATGGCTCCCCAGACACCTCGGCCAGGAAAAACCAAGAACAATGGCCGCACTAACAAGCCTCATGACACGCTTTTGCGCAGGGGAAGACAACTGGCTGGCTAGATGCAGCACCAGCGACCCGAGTACATCCGAAATCAGGGATGGAAATGGGAAATCAGGATGCAGAAAAGATCAGCGCCGAAATAAGGAAAATGGCCCAAATAGTACAGCGGTCAACGCCGGATTCAAAAGCTCTCGGCCGAACAACAAAACACTGCCCCTCAAGGACAACAGTGACGAGCTATCCAACCTAAACAAGATTCTGGACAGACTGTGCCAAATACATGGTACCTCTGGGAAGCATGCAAACCATACCCACAAAGATTGTTGGGTCTTCAAGCAGTCCGGCCGACTTAACGCCGAACACAAGGGGCTCGACACACCAAGTGAAAGTGACGAAACCCAAAAGCAGCGCTCCGGAAACCAAGAGACTTTCCCACTAGAAGTCAAAACAGTGAACTCACTTCACGTGATAACACGCAGCGCGGCACCTGCTATACCAGGACACCGTCCGCAGACTGGGGATAGAACCCACCAAAATTCGCTATAGCAGCACTTCCTTCAAAGGAGTGATGCCAGGCCTTTTAAGCCAATTTTACAGGCTCTGTACCACTCGTGGTCGTGTTCGGTTCATCCGACAACCTCCATCGCGAAAAGCTCACTCTCCATCGCCCATTTAACAGTAGCCCTTAATCGCTACTGGGGCACGAAGCTTTCGCCTGCTTTAATGCAATACAACATTATGCGTCTCTTACGCTTAGAAATGCCTGGTCCACATGGCATAATCTCACAACTTTGAGTGTCCCTCGACCACAGAGAATGTGCGACTGCTTCGACAACCACACATTAATCAGACCTTGCAGGTCAAAGTCCCTGAAAAATAGGTCATTTAGACCCCGGACATGGTTAGACAAGTCCGGCGTAAGCTAACAAGGGGCTTCCCAGCCGCATACCCCTTTTTTTAGGGGGCTGCGCGCATAAATGATGAAAGCCAATAAAGCTCAACTTTCTTCATCTTCCAAATTATACTTTATTTTAATACAATTTTTGCACGATATTTCTTAGAAACTAAGTCCTTCTCTTTTATAGATGAAGCACGTGCTACACCCGTCCAGGATACAACACAACGGAGACACAGGCGTAGACATGCAGTAGGGACCCGTTGCAAGGATTCTTTTCAGATTAAGACCCTGCATAAACCTTTCTTACTGTATCTTGTTGATACACATCCCCCGGTTTCCTACCAGAGCCGAGGAGGAGGCTGGCGTTTTGGCATCGGCCGCATCAGAAGTTCCCGCCTGTACCTGGACACTAGGGGCTTAGGGCTTTGTTCGGCCCAATATCATAAAGACCGAACACCTCAGGGAGTGTCTGGCGTCTCGAGTTAGGCCTTATATGCATCAGCTCCGAATCATGTCTTTGGTCAAATGTTGGGTTTGCCCGGCTCCTGTGTTTTGCTGCCTTACGTTCCGTATCATCGGCTAACGCGGCACCAGGAGAACTACTGCGATTGTGCCCCGGTTCGGCCGGGAGAGCACCTCAGTAGAGAAAGCCGAAAACTGACTGTCATGATATAGCGAGAGACTGGTCAACCACTCGATCGACCATTGGAATGTTTAGAATTCCTCCGCTTTGACGAAGGACCGCTTCCCGGTCAGGCACATACGCGCCCCGAGTTCGGAGAAGCGCGGTGCCATCGGGGGCTATATAGTAGCCCCACATTCGAGCTCCTATGGCTAAGTGAAAGTGATAAAGCATTATAGTCCGGTTGCCTAGTTTGCTACGCTATCACCTCCTTAAAAGGACCAAGACGTTGGATTAAGTGTGAAGAAGCAATTTTCTTTTTGCAAACACCCCCGCACCATGTGCGTGGGAGCTGAAGCCAAAGACTGCCATCTTTCAGATTATACATATACGGCCGCACAGGAGATAGTTAAATACTTGAACACACAAGTAAAAAAATCATTGCATTATAAACATGATCTTAGAAATCATACATGTCATTCAAACATAATATCTTTCGAGCACTGCGACTCTATTATACGAGCGCCCTGCAGGACTTCCTCAAAGTAATGCTCGATGGGGAATCGGCTTTTGTCCGAACCCTGGGATGCAACAGCGGTGGCATCCATCTCCGCCCAGTATGTTTTACCACGGGCGAGAGCCATCCGTGCACCTTCTATGCATGCCGACCGCTTCATCGCCTTAATATGCGGCACTGCCCCAAGGAATTGCTGCAACAAGCCAAAATAACTCTTCGGCTTGGGCCTTTTCGGCCACAGATGAGTGACCACATCCATCATGGCCAGTCCGGACAATCTATGCAGCTCAGCCCACTCAACCAGCCGATCACTCAACGGAAGTGGACGCTCCGGACTATGGAATTGAGACCAGAAAAGCTCTTCCATTTCATGATCCTCCTGGCTCGAAAGTGCATGACTACGTCAGCCGCACTCGCCGCCAAGTCCAGATAAGGATCCTCCGCACTGTACAATCGGCCCAGCTAAGCATACTTCGGATCCGTGAACTTCCTACGCAGCATAAAGGGCTTTCCGGCCACAATGTCTCCGACCTGACGCAGTTCTTCCTTCATAGCCCGCATCGCACTACGGGCATCCTTGGCTTCGGCATCGGCCTTCTTCAGGTCCTCTTGCTCCGCTCGGCGTTCTCCTTCAAGAACCTCCAGGCGGTCGGTAGCAACTTTTAATTTCATGGCCATTCCGGCCATCTCCTCCCTGCTTCGGCAGTGAGCAGCCTTGTCGGCTTCTAGCTCTTCGGCTGCCTTCAAGGCAGCCGCCTCGCTTTTTTTGGCTTGCTCCTTGGCCCGAGCAAGTTCTGCTCGAAGGTCTTCCACAGCAGCAGCACCATCTGCATCAAGCATACAACTTGTAAGGAATGGGCATTAGCTCCCTTACTAAGCGACCGCGGCGCAATCACATACCTTGTGACTCATCAAGTTGTTTATTGACCAGCGAGATGTCCGCATCTGCAGCGTCGAGTTGCTTCTTCAGCTCGGTGAATCCATCCATCCGGCTGGCCACCGAACGTTCCGCCACCTGCATAGAAAAGGCGACAGTTAATAACTGATATTATGATCCTACGCACGCTGCCATTTTCGACAGCATACCAAGTCTCAGGGGCTACTATACAGGGTGCACTTCATGTGCAAAACTGTCAACATGTATGTCATTTTTTGCGTACCTCAAATCCCGTCAGTAAACTTCCGACAGCCTCATACAACCCGCTTTCGGCAGACGAGATCCTCTCAATCACATTACCCATTAATGTGCGGTGATCTTCTGAGATGGACGCCCTCTTAAGCAAATCCTGCAGCTCCACCGGCCGTACTCCAATGGGTGCCGAACTCTCCGGCCCCGCCGGACTCGGGGAGACCCTCCGCGACGACACCTCAGGGTCATCCGCCCTGTGTGATGGGGCGGCAGATGGAGGCGTTTCGCTCTCCATCATCTCCGGACGAAGGTCTCCCGAAGATGAGCTGTGCTGAGATGGGCTGAGATCTGAACTACAAGGTAAAAACTTCGGTTACCTTTAGACATTAAGCAGGGGTGTCTAATAATTATAAAATCCCCCTTTTTACTTACGGCTCGTTAGAGGGCAGATTCCTCCGAGTTGACAGTACGACCGAGGCTCTTCCCGGTGCAGGACCTTCCGGTACAGATTTCTTTCCCCGCTTTGAGGCCTTGGCCTCCGGGTCTTCGGAAGCGGTCCTCTTCTCCCCCTGGAAGGAGGGACTCTCGATTCCTCCCTTACTAAAAACCTCCTTGGCAGAGGTGACAGTTTCCCCGTGCCCCCTTTTGCCCTCATTCGAAGGTGCAACCTCCAACATTTTGATTAACATGGGATCCTGCGTGGTCTCAGGGAGGGGGGCCGGACACCGTATCAGTTTTGCTTGCACTATCCACTCCTATCCAGGGAAAGCTGGTTAAAAGGCAAGCTCACGATAAATAAATGGACGGTGTGTCCGGACACAGGGCTACTTACTTGAGTATCCAGGCGATTGCAGCTTAGGCCAGCATCCTCGGTCAATTCCGGATGCATCTCTTGCAATCCGAAGAACAGTTTATACATCTCAATGGGTGTCAAACCCATGAAGTGTTGGAGAGCTCGTGGCCCCTCCGGATTAAATTCCCACAGGCGGAGGGGGCGACGTTTGCAGGGCAGTAGGCGCCGGATCAACATGACCTGTACCACTGCGGCCAGATTGATCTCCCTTTCTTGGAGGCCTCGAATCCGGTCTTGCAACAGGGGGACGTCTTTGGGCAGCCCCCAGTCACGCCCCTTGTTGACCCATGATGCCAGCTGCTGTGGAGGGCCCGAGCGAAAGACGGGCGGCGGCTTCTGCCTGCTGCCCCGGGGAGCGGTGATATAAAACCACTCCTGTTGCCACAAGCCGAGCTCCTCCTGGAAAGAGCCCTTTGGCCATGGAGCTTCGGCCCTCTTGCTTATAACTGCCCCGTCGCACTCTGCCTGACGCCCCTCAATCATCTTCGGCTCCACGTTGAAGGTTTTGTGCCACAAGCCGAAGTGAGGGGTAGTGCGGAGGAAGGCTTCACAAACGACAATGAATGATGGACTCCGGAGCCAGGTCATGGAATTCCAGCCCATAGTAAAACATGAGCCCCCTCATGAAGGGATCCGTCGGGAAGCCTAAACCCCGACGGAAGTGAGACATGAACATGATGATCTCGCCAGGCTCGGGAGTTGGGATAACTTGCCCTCGGGCAGGCAGCCTATGCGAAATCTCGTAGGTTAAATACCTGGCATCTCTCAGCTTTAGCACGTCCTCTTCCGTGACGGAGGAAGGCATCCACCGGCCTCATAGGTCAGGACCGGACATTGTCGAAGATCGAAGGTACCCGAATTTGGAGCCCTGGGTGTTGGAACTCGGGGGGAGGGGCGGATTCGATAGAGGATTGAATAAAAAGAACGGGCCTTGGTCTCATTATAAAGAGGAAGAATACCAAGAGCCGTCCCCGTGACCGTTTGGAACCCGCCTTCGATGGAGGGGGCGTGGCAACGGGCGCGGTTGGGTTACCCACGTCCGTATTGATGGGAATCTCGGAATAAGGGGAACACGATCTCTGCTTCGACAGGACGTGCCAAGGAAACCGCTTCGCTAAACGCACTGAAGTGGTACAATAAAAACGTTTCAAATAAAGGCTTGGTTGTGGTGTGACGTCACGCCACAGAATACGTCAGCAGATTGGACTTATGTGAATATTATTCTCTCTACGGTGGTATGTGGAAATTATTTTGCAGAGCCGGACACTATCCTGGTGTTCACAATCTTCTATAAATTATTCGGAGGAGGAACCCGCCTTGCAATGCTGAAGACAATATGCGCGCCGGACTCGTCGTCATTGAAGCCTGGTTCAGGGGCTACTGAGGGAGTCCCGGACTAGGGGTTGTCCGGATAGCCGAACTACCATCATCGGCCGGACTCCAAGACTATGAAGATACAAGATTGAAGACTTCGTCCCGTGTCCGGATGGGACTTTCCTTGGCGTGGAAGGCAAGCTTGGCGATACGGATATGTAGATCTCCTACCATTGTAACCGACTCTGTGTAACCCTAGCCCTCTCCGGTGTCTATATAAACCAGATGGCTTTAGTCCATAGGACGAACAACAATCATACCATAGGCTAGCTTCTAGGGTTTAGCCTCCTTGATCTCGTGGTAGATCTACTCTTGTAACCCACATCATCAATATTAATCAAGCAGGATGTAGGGTTTTACCTCCATCAAGAGGGCCCGAACCTGGGTAAAAACATCATGTCCCTCGTCTCCTGTTACCATCCGCCTAGACGCACAGTTCGGGACCCCCTACCCAAGATCCGCCGGATTTGACACCGATAATGGGGTTTTTATCATATTGCATGAATTTATCCCTCTACATCATGTCATCTTGCTTATGGCGTTACTCTGTTTTTACTTAATACTCTAGATGCATGCTGGATAGTGGTCGATGAGTGGAGTAATAGTAGTAGATGCAGAATCGTTTCGATCTACTTGTTTTGGACGTGATGCCTATATACATGATCATACCTAGATAATCTCATAATTATTAGCTTTTCTATCAATTGCTCAACAGTAATTTGTTCACCCACCGAGAATACTTATGCTCTTGAGAGAAGCCACTAGTGAAACCTATGGCCCCGGGTCTATTCTCATCATATCAATATCCATTACTTTATTTACTTGCTTTGTTTTACTTTGCATCTATCTATCAAAAATACCAAAAATATTATCTCTATCAGATCTCACTCTCTTAAGTGACCATGAAGGAATTGACAACCCCTAAGCGTTGGTTGCGAGTTGCTATCGTTTTGTGTAGGTACGAGGGACTTGTATGTGATCTCCTACTGGATTGATACCTTGGTTCTCAAAAACTGAGGGAAATACTTACGCTACTTTACTGCATCATCCTCTCCTCTTCACGGAAATCCAACGCAGTGCTCAAGAGGTAGCAAGAAGAATTTCTGGCGCCGTTGCTAGGGAGTTCGCGCAAAAGTCAACTATACCAAGTACCCATCACAATCCCTATCTCTCGCATTACATTATTTGCCTCTCGTTTTCCTCTCCCCCACTTCACCCTTTCCGTTTTATTCGCCCTCTCTTTCCCAATCTCCTCCTCTCTTTATCTTTTGCCTTTTTCTCGTTTGCCTTTGCTTGTGTGTTGGATTACTTGTTGCCATGGCACAAGATAATACCAAATTGTGTGATTTCTCGAATACCAATAATAATGATTTCCTTAGTACTCCGATTGCTCCTCTTAATAATGATGAGTCTTGTGAAATCAATACCGCTTTGTTGAATCTTGTTATGAAAGATCAATTTGTCGGCCTTCCTAGTGAAGATGCCACTACTCATCTAAACAATTTTGTTGATTTGTGTGACATGCAAAAGAAGAAAGATACAGATAACAATATTATCAAATTAAAGTTATTTCCGTTTTCACTTAGAGATCGTGCTAATGTTTGGTTTTCATCTTTGCCTAAAAATAGTATTGATTCTTGGAACAAGTGCAAAGATGCTTTTATCTCTAAGTATTTTCCTCCCGCTAAGATTATCACTCTTAGGAACAATATCATGAATTTTAAACAACTTGATCATGAGCATGTTACCCAATCTTGGGAAAGAATGAAATTAATGCTTCGCAATTTCCCAACTCATGGTTTGAATTTATGGTTTTATGGAAATTACGTTAGGAGATTCTACCTAATTGCTTGATAATATTATGGCTAATTATTCTCAATGGCATACCGAAAGAACTTCTAGTAAAAAAGTGCATGCTATAGAAGAAATCAATGTTTTGAGTGAAAAGATGGATGAACTTATGAAGATGTTTGCTACTAAAAATACTTCTCTTGATCCCAATGATATGCCTTTATCTACTTTGATTGAGAATAATAATGAATCTATGGAGGTGAATTTTGTTGGTAGGAATAGTTTTGGAAATAACGCATATAGAGGGAATTTTAATCCTAGGCCTTACCCTAGTAATCCTTCTAATAATTATGGAAATTCCTACAACAAATCTTATGGAAATTTTAATAAGATGCCCTCTGAATTTGAGAGTAGTGTTAAAGAGTTTATGAATTCACAAAAGAATTTTAATGCCTTGCTTGAAGAAAAATTACTTAAAGTTGATGATTTGGCTAGGAACGTTGATGAATTTCTCTTGAAATTGATTCTTTAAAGCTTAGATCTATTCCTCCTAAGCATGATATCAATGAGTCTCTCAAATCTATGAGAATTTCCATTGATGAGTGCAAGGAAAGAACCGCTAGGATGCGTGCTTCCAAAGATGCCTTTATTAAAGCGTGTTCTTCCGATTCCTATGAAAATCAAGATGAAGATATAAAAGTTATTGATGTATCCCCCATTAAATCTTTGTTTTGCAATATGAATCTTGATGAATCTGAATATGATCTTCCTTTACCTAGAAGGCGTCCTAAGAATTCTGAGTTTCTAGATTTTGATGATGAAATTGATGAAAGTGGGATTGAAATAAATAAAAACCGTGATGTTGCTAAACCCACTATTTTGGATCTCAAGGAATTTAGTTATGAAAATGGCTCTTTGATTGGTTGTATTTCCTTGTTGCAATCCATGCTAGATTCTCCTCAAGCTTATAGTCAAAATAAGGCCTTTACCGAACACATTGTTGATGCCTTGATGCAATCTTATGAAGAAAAACTTGAGTTGAAAGTTTCTATCCCTAGAAAACTCTATGATGAGTGGGAACCTACTATCAAAACCAAAATTAAAGATTATGAGTTTCATGCCTTGTGTGATTTGGGTGCTAGTGTCTCCACTATTCCCAAAACTTTGTGTGATTTGCTAGATTTCCGTGACTTTGAAGATTGCTCTCTAAATTTGCATATTGTGGATTCCACTATTAAAAAGCCTATGGGAAGAATTAATTATGTTCTTATTGTTGCCAATAGGAATTATGTGCCCGTAGATTTTATCGTTCTTGATATAGATTGCAATCCTTCATGTCCTATTATTCTTGGTAGACCTTTCCTTAGAACGATTGGTGCGATTATTGATATGAAGGAAGGGAATATTAGATTCCAATTTACCTTGAGAAAGGGTATGGAACACTTCCCTAGAAAGAAAATAAAACTACCATATGAATCTATCATGAGAGCCACCTATGGATTGCCTACCAAAGATGGCAAAACTTAGATCTATCTTCGCTTTTATGCCTAGCTAGGGGCGTTAAACGATAGCGCTTGTTGGGAGGCAACCCAATTTTATTTTGTGTTCTTTGTTTTTGTTCCTTTTTAGTGTTAAATTTTGTTTTTATTTTTCTGTTTATATGTGGTTTTGTGTTTTAATTAGTGTTTGTGCCAAGTAGAACCTATAGGATAAGCTATGATGATAGTTGATTTGATTCTGCTGAAAAACAGAAACTTTGCGCTCACGAGAAAAAATTCAATAAATCACAGGAACGAGATTTTTCATTGATTCTTTTTGATGCTGTTCAATAAACAAATTGTCTAGTGCGTAATATTTTGGTAGAATTTTTTTAGAGTTCCAGAAGTTTGTGTTAGTTACAGATTGCTACAGACTGTTCTGTTTTTGATAGATTCTGTTTTCGTGTGTTGTTTGCTTATTTCAATGCATCTATGGCTAATAAATTAGTTTATAAACCAGAAGGAAGTTGGAATACAGTAGGTTTAACACCAATATAAATAAATAATAAGTTCATTACAGTACCTTGAAGTAGTCTTTTGTTTTCTTTCACTAACGGAGCTCACGAGATTTCTATTGAGTTTTGTGTTGTGAAGTTTTCATGTTTTGGGTGAATTCTTTTGATGGGTTATGGAACAAAGAGTGGCAAGAGCCTAAGCTTGGGGATGCCCATGGCACCCCCAAGATAATCCAAGGACACCAAAAAGTCAAAGCTTGGGGATGCCTCGGAAGGCATCCCCTCTTTCGTCTACTTCCATCGGTAATTTACTTGGAGCTATATTTTTATTCACTACATGATATGTGTTTTGCTTGGAGCGTCTTATATTATTTGTGTCTTTGCTTGTTAGTTTGCCACAATCATCCTTGCTGTACACACCTTTTGAGAGAGCCATACATGATATGGAATTTGCTAGAATACTCTATGTGCTTCACTTATATCTTTTGAGCTTGATAGTTTTGCTCATAGTGCTTCACTTATATCTTTTGAGCTTGATAGTTTTGCTCATAGTGCTTCACTTATATCTTTTGAGCTTGATAGTTTTTCTCATAGTGATTCACTTATATCTTTTGAGCTTGATACTTTTGCTCATAGTGCTTCACTTATATCTTTTGAGCGTAATCATTTTTGCTCTAGTGCTTCACTTAGATCTTTTAGAGCACAGTGGTGGATTTGTTTTAAAGAAACTATTGATCTCTCATGCTTCACTTATATTATTTTGAGAGTTTTTAATAGCATGGCAATTTACTTAAAGTTAATATACTTGGTATTCAAGATTTGTGAAACTTTCTTTTGAGTGCACTGAATACTAAGATAAGTTTGATGCTTGATAATTGTTTTGAGATATGAAGGTGATAATATTAAAGCAATGCTAGTAGGGGTAATTATGAATTTAAAGAATGCTTGCGTTGAAGTTTGTGATTCCCGTATCATGCACGTATGGTGAACCCCTTGTGATGAAGTCGGAGCACAATTTTATTTATTGATTGTCTTCCTTATGAGTGGCAGTCGGGGACGAGCGATGGTCTTTTCCTACCAATCTATCCCCCTAGGAGTATGCGTTTAATACTTTGGTTTTTGATGACTTCTAAATTTTTGCAATAAGTGCATGAGTTATTTTGATTAATGTTGAGTCCATGGATTATACACACTCTCACCCTTCCGCCATTGCTAGCGTCTCTAATACCGCGCACTTCTCGCCGGTATCATACACCCACCATATACCTTCCTCAAAACAACCACCATACCTACCTATCATGGCATTTCCATAGCCATTCCGAGATATATTGCCATGCAACTCTCCACCGTTCCGCTCATATGACACACATTACTTTTGTCATATTGCTTTTTGCATGAACATGTAGTTGACATTGTATTTGTGGCAAAGCCACCATTCATAATTCTTTCATACATGTCACTCTTGATTCATTGCATATCCCGGTACACCACCGGAGGCAATCATATAGAGTCATACTTTGTTCTAGTATCGAGTTGTAATTGTTGAGTTGTAAGAAAAAATAAAAGTGTGATGATCATCATTATTAGAGCATTGTCCTAGTGAGGAAAGGATGATGGAGACTATGATTCCCCCATAAGTCAGGATGAGACTCCGGACTTTATGAAAAATAAAAGAGGCCAAAGAAGCCCAAACAAAAAAAGGAAAAAAAGGCCAAAGAAGCCCACCAAAATAAAAAAATAAAAAAATGAGAGAAAAAGAGAGAAGGGACAATGCTACTATCCTTTTCCACACTTGTGCTTTAAAATAAGCACCATGATCTTCATGATAGAGAGTCTCATATGTTGTCACTTTCATATACTAGTGGGAATTTTTCATTATACAACTTGGCTTGTATATTCCAATGATGGGCTTCCTCAAAAGTTCCCTAGGTCTTCGTGAGCAAGCAAGTTGGATGCACACCCACTTAGTTTCTTTTGTTGAGCATTCATATACTTATAGCTCTAGTGCATCTGTTGCATGGCAATCCCTACTCACTAACATTGATATCTATTGATGGGCATCTCCATAGCCCGTTGATATGCCTAGTTGATGTGAGACTATCATCTCCTTTTTTGTCTTCTCCGCAACCACCGTTCTATTCCACCTAGAGTGATATGTCCATGGCTCACGCTCATGTATTGCGTGATAGTTGAAAAAGTTTGAGATTTCTAAAGTATGAAACAATTGCTTGGCTCATCATCGGGGTTGTGCATGATTAAATACTTTGTGTGATGAAGATAGAGCATAGCCAGACTATATGATTTTGTAGGGATAACTTTCTTTAACCATGCTATTTTGAGAAGACATGATTGCTTTGATTAGTATGCTTGAAGTATTATTACTTTTATGTTAATATGAACTTCTGTCTTGAATCTTTCGGATCTGAATATTGATGTCACAATTAAGAAGATTTACATTGAAATTATGCCAAAGTATCACTCCGCATCAAAAATTCTTTTTTATCATTTACCTACTCGAGGACGAGCAGGAATTAAGCTTGGGGATGCTTGATACATCTCCAATGTATCTATAATTTTTTATTACTCCATGCTACTTTGTCTACTGTTTTGGACTATATTGGGCTTTATTTTCCACTTATATATTATTTTTGGGACTAACCTATTAACCGGAGGCCCGGCCCAGAATTGCTGTTTTTTTTTGCCTATTTTAGTGTTTCGAAGAAATAGAATATCAAACGGAGTCCAAACAGAATAAAACCTTCGGGAACGTGATTTTCCAACCGAACATGATCCAGGAGACTTGGACCCTACTCCAAGAAGTTTCCGAGGAGGCCACGAGGGTGGAGGGCGCCCCCCCTGGGCGCGCCCCCCTACCTCGTGGGCCCCTCAGAGCTCCACCGACGTACTCCTTCCTCCTATATATACCTATGTACCCCCGTCAGATCAGATATGGAGCCAAAAACTTAATTCCACCGCCGCAACCTTCTGTATCCGCGAGATCCCATCTTGGGGCCTGTTCCGGAGCTCCGCCGGAGAGGGCATCCACCACGGAGGGCTTCTACATCAACACCATAGCCTCTCCGATGAAGTGTGAGTAGTTTACTTCAGACCTTCGGGTCCATAGTTATTAGCTAGATGGCTTCTTCTCTCTTTTTGGATCTCGATACAATGTTCTCCCCCTCTCTTGTGGAGATCTATTCGATGTAATCTTCTTTTTTGCAGTGTATCTGTTGAGACTGATGAATTGTAGATTTATGATCCAGCTTATCTGTGAACAATATTTGATTCTTCTCTGAATTCTTCTCTGAATTCTTTTATCTGTGAACAATATCCAAAACAAGTTATCTTTGCAAGTCTCTTCGAATTATCTTTATGGTTTGGCCAACTAGATTGGTAGTTCTTGCAATGGGAGAAGTGCTTAGCTTTGGGTTCAATCTTGCGGTGTCCTTACTTAGTGACAGAAAGAGTTGCAAGGCACGTATTGTATTGTTGCCATCGAGGATAACAAGATGGGTTTTTTATCATATTGCATGAATTTATCCCTCTACATCATGTCATCTTGCTTATGGCGTTACTCTGTTTTTACTTAATACTCTAGATGCATGCTGGATAGTGGTCGATGAGTGGAGTAATAGTAGTAGATGCAGAATCGTTTCGATCTACTTGTTTTGGACGTGATGCCTATATACATGATCGTACCTAGATAATCTCATAATTATTCGCTTTTCTATCAATTGCTCAACAGTAATTTGTTCACCCACCGTAGAATACTTATGCTCTTGAGAGAAGCCACTAGTGAAACCTATGGCCCCCGGGTCTATTCTCATCATATGAATATCCATTACTTTATTTACTTGCTTTGTTTTACTTTGCCTTTTACTTTTTACTTTGCATCTATCTATCAAAAATACCAAAAATATTATCTCTATCAGATCTCACTCTCATAACTGACCGTGAAGGGATTGACAACCCCTAAGCGTTGGTTGTGAGCTGCTATCGTTTTGTGTAGGTACGAGGGACTTGTGTGTGATCTCCTACTAGATTGATACCTTGGTTCTCAAAAACTGAGGGAAATACTTACGCTACTTTACTGCATCATCCTCTCCTCTTCGGGGAAATCCAACGCAGTGCTCAAGAGGTAGCATAGTAGAGCTTTGAGGGAGAGTTCCGTCAGCACGACGGCGTGATGACGGTGTTGATGAAGCTGCCAACGCAGGGCTTCGCCTAAGCACCGCAACGATATGACCGAGGTGGATTATGGTGGAGGGGGTCACCGTACATGGCTAAAGATCAATGATCAACTTGTGAGTCTTGGGGTGCCCCCCTGCCCACGTATATAAAGGAGCAAGGGGGAGGCGGCCGGCCTAGGAGGAGGGCGCGCCAAAAGGGAGAGTCCTACTCCCACCGGGAGTAGGACTCCCCTTTCCTAGTAGGAGTAGGAGAAGGGGGAAGGGAAGGAGAGGAGGAGAAGGAAGGAGGGGGCGCCGCCCCTCCCCCTAGTCCAATTTGGACTAGGCTTGGGGGGCGCGGCCCAGCCCTAGCCAGCCCCTCTCTCTCTCCCTAAAGCCCATTAAGGCCCATATACTTCCCGGGGGATTCCGGTAACCTCCCGGTACTTCGGTATTTATCCGGTGACCCCCGGAATCCTTCCGGTGTCCGAATATAACCTTCCAATATATCAATCTTTATGTCTCGACCATTTCGAGACTCCTCATCATGTCCATGATCTCATCCGGGACTCCGAACAACCTTCGGTACATCAAAACACATAAACTCATAATATCGATCGTCACCAAACGTTAAGCGTGCGGACCCTACGGGTTCGAGAACTATGTAGACATGACCGAGACATGTCTCCGGTCAATAACCAATAGCGGATGCTCATATTGGCTCCTACATATTCTATGAAGATCTTTATCGGTCAAACCGCGTAACACCATACGTTGTTCCCTTTGTCATCGGTATGTTACTTGCCTGAGATTCGATCGTCGGTATCTCAATACCTAGTTCAATCTCATTACCGGAAAGTCTCTTTACTCATTCCGTAATGCATCATCCTGCAACTAACTCATTAGTCACATCACTTGCAAGGCTTATAGTGATGTGCATTACCGAGAGGGCCCAGAGATACCTCTCCGACAATCGGAGTGACAAATCCTAATCTTGATCTGTGCCAACTCAACAAGTACCATCGGAGACACCTGTAGAGCACCTTTATAATCACCCAGTTATGTTGTGACGTTTGGTAGCACACAAAGTGTTCCTCTGGTATTCGGGAGTTGCATAATCTCATAGTCATAGGAACATGTATAAGTCATGAAGAAAGAAATAGCAACAAACTAAACGATGAAGTGCTAAGCTAACGGAATGGGTCAAGTCAATCACATCATTCTCTAATGATGTGATCCCGTTAATCAAATGACAACTCGTGTCTTTGGTTAGGAAACACAACCATCTTTGATTCAACGAGCTAGTTAAGTAGAGGCATACTAGTGACACTTTGTTTATCTATGTATTCACACATGTATTAAGTTTCTGGTTAATACAATTCTAGCATGAATAATAAACATTTATCATTATATAAGGAAATATAAATAACAAATTTATTATTGCCTCTACATATTTCCTTCAGTCTCCCACTTGCACTAGAGTCAATAATCTAGATTACGTAGTAATGATTCTAACACCCATGGAGTTTGGTGCTGATCATGTTTTGCTCGTGAGAGAGGCTTAGTCAACGGGTCTGCAGCATTCAGATTCGTGTGTATCTTGCAAATCTCTATGTCTCCCTCCTTGACTTGATCGCAGATGGAATTGAAGCATCTTTTGATGTGCTTGGTTCTTTTGTGAAATCTGGATTCCTTTGCCAAGGCAATTGCACCAGTATTGTCACAAATGATTTTCATTTGACCCGATGCACTACGTATGACACCTAGATTGGATATGAACTCCTTCATCCAGACTCCTTCATTTGCTGCTTCCGAAGAAACTATGTACTCCGCTTCACACGTAGATCCCGCCACGACGCTTTGTTTAGAACTGCACCAACTGACAGCTCCACCATTCAATATAAACACGTATTCGTTTTGTGACTTAGAGTCATTCGGATCAGTGTCAAAGCTTGCATCGACGTAACCATTTACGACCAGCTCTTTGTCACCTCCATAAACGAGAAACATATGCTTAGTCCTTTTCAGGTATTTCAGGATGTTCTTGACCGTTGTCCAGTGATCCACTCCTAGATTACTTTGGTACCTCCCTGCTAAACTAATAGCAAGGCACACATCAGGTCTGGTACATAGCATTGCATACATGATAGAGCCTATGGCTGAAGCATAGGGAACACATTTCATTTTTTTCTCTATCTTCTGAAATGGTCGGACATTGAGTCTGACTCAACTTCACACCTTGTAACACAGGCAAGAACCCTTTCTTTGCTTGATCCATTTTGAACTTCTTCAAAACTTTATCAAGGTATGTGCTTTGTGAAAGTCCAATTAAGCGTCTTGATCTATCTCTATAGATCTTGATGCCCAATATATAAGTAGCTTCACCAAGGTCCTTCATTGAAAAACTCTTTATTCAAGTATCCTTTTATGCTATCCAGAAATTCTATATCATTTTCAATCAACAATATTTCATCCACATATAATATTAGAAATGCTACAGAGCTCCCACTCACTTTCTTGTAAATACAGTCTTCTCCAAAAGTCTATATAAAACCATATGCTTTGATCACACTATCAAAAAGTTTATTCCAACTCCTAGATGCTTGCACCAGTCCATAGATAGATCGCTGGAGCTTACACACTTTGTTAGCATCCTTTGGACCGATAAAGCCTTCAGGTTGCATCATATACAACTCTTCTTCCAGAAATCCATTCAAGAATGCAGTCATTACATCCATTTGCCAAATTTCATAATCATAAAATGCGGCAACTGGTAACATGATTCGGACGGACTTAAGCATCGCTACGGGTGAGAAGGTCCCATCATAGTCAACTCCTTGAACTTGTCGAAAACCTTTCGCAACAAGTCGAGCTTTGTAGACAGTAACATTACCGTCAGCATCTGTCTTCTTCTTGAAAATCCATTTATTCTCGATGGCTTGCCAATCATCGGGCAAGTCAACCAAAGTCCACACTTTGTTCTCATACATGGATCCCATCTCAGATTTCATGGCCTCAAGCCATTTCGCGGAATCTGGGCTCATCATCGCTTCCTCATAGTTCATAGGTTCGCCATGGTCAAGTAACATGACCTCCAGAACAGGATTATCGTACCACTCTGGTGCGGATCTTATTCTGTTTGACCTACGAGGTTCGGTAGTAACTTGATCTGAAGTGTCATGATCATTATCATCAGCTTCCTCACTAATTGGTGTAGGGATCACATGAACTGATTTCTGTGATGAACTAGTTTCCAATAAGGGAGTAGGTACAGTTACCTCATCAAGTTCTACTTTCCTCCCACTCACTTCTTTCGAGAGAAACTCCTTCTCTAGAAAGGATCCATTCTTAGCAACAAATGTCTTGCCTTAGTATCTGTGATAGAAGATGTACCCAACAGTTTCCTTTGGGTATCCTATGAAGACACATTTCTCCGATTTGGGTTCGAGCTTATCAGGTTGAAGCTTTTTCACATAAGCATCGCAGCCCCAAACTTTCAGAAACGACAATTTTGGTTTCTTGCCAAACCATAGTTCATAAGGCGTCATCTCAACGGATTTAGATGGTGCCCTATTTAACGTGAATGCAGCCGTCTCCAAAGCATAACCCCAAAACGATAGCAATAAATCAGTAAGAGACATCATAGGTCGCACCATATCTAATAAAATGCGGTTACAACGTTCGGACACACCATTACGTTGTGGTGTTACGGGTGGCGTGAGTTGTGAAACTATTCTGCATTGTTTCAAAAAAAGACCAAACTCGTAACTCAAATATTCTCCTCCACAATCAGATCGTAGAAAGTTTGTTTTCTTGTTACGATGATTTTCCACTTCACTCTGAAATTCTTTGAACTTTTCAAATGTTTCAGACTTATGTTTCATTAAGTAGATATACCCATATCTGCTCAAATCATCTGTGAAGGTGAGAAAATAATGATACCCACCGCGAGCCTCAATATTCATCGGACCACATACATCAGTATGTATGATTTCCAACAAATATGTTGCTCGCTCCATTGTTCCGGAGAACGGAGTTTTAGTCATCTTGCCCATGAGGCATGGTTTGCAAGTACCAAGTGATTCATAATCAAATGATTCCAAAAGTCCATCAGTATGGAGTTTATTCATGCGCTTTACACCAATATGACCCAAACGACAGTGCCACAAATAAGTTGCACTATCATTATCAACTCTGCATCTTTTGGCTTCAATATTATGAATATGTGTATCACTACTATCGAGATTCAGTAAAAATAGACCACTCTTTAAAGGGTGCATGACCATAAAATATATTACTCATATAAATAGAACAACCATTATTCTCAGATTTAAATGGATAACAGTCTCGCATCAAACAAGATCCAGATATAATGTTCATGCTCAACGCTGGCACCAAATAACAATTATTCAGGTCTAAAACTAATCCTGAAGGTAGATGTAGAGGTAGTGTGCCAACCGCGATCACATCAACTTTGGAATCATTTCCCACGCGCATCGTCACCTTGTCCTTAGCTAATCTTTGCTTAATCCATAGTCCCTGTTTTGAGTTGCAAATATTAGCAACAGAACCAGTATCAAATACCCAGGGACTGCTGCGAGCATAAGTAAGGTATACATCAATAACATGTATATCACATATACCTTTGTTCACCTTGCTGTCCTTCTTCTTCGCCAAATACTTGGGGTAGTTCCGCTTCCAATGACCAGTCCCTTTGTAGTAGAAGCACTCAATCTCAGGCTTAGGTCTAGGCTTGGGTTTCTTCACTTGAGAAGCAACTTGCATGCCATTCTTATTGAAGTTCCCTTTCTTCCCTTTACCTTTTTTCTTGAAACTGGTGGTCTTGTTGACCATCAACACTTGATGCTCCTTCTTGATTTCTACCTCCGTAGCCTTTAGCATCGCGAAGAGCTCGGGAATTGTCTTATCCATCCCTTCCATATTATAGTTCATCATGAGGCTCTTGTAGCTTGGTGGCAGTGATTGAAGAATTCTGTCAATGACACTATCATCTAGAAGATTAACTCCCAGTTGAATCAAGTGATTATTATACCCAGACATTTTGAGTATATGTTCACTGCCAGAACTATTCTCCTCCATCTTGCAGCTGTAGAACTTATTGGAGACTTCATAACTCTCAATCCGGGCATTTGCTTGAAATATTAACTTCAACTCCTGGAACATCTCATATGCCCCATGACATTCAAAACGTCGTTGTAGTCCCGGTTATAAGCCGTAAAGCATGGCACACTAAACTATCGAGTAGTCGTCATCTTTGCTCTACCAAACGTTCAAAACATCTCGCATCGCTCCTGCAGCGGGTCTTGCACCTAGCGGTGCTTCCAGGACGTAATTCTTCTATGCAACAATGAGGATAATCCTCAAGTTACGGACCCAATTCGTGTAATTGCTACCATCATCTTTCAACTTAGATTTCTCAAGGAACGCATTGAAATTCAACGGAACAACAGCACGGGCCATGTATCTACAACAACATAGACATGCAAAATACTTCAGGTACTAAGTTCATGATAAATTAAAGTTCAATTAATCAAATTACTTAAGAACTCCCACTTAGATAAACATCCCTCTAATCATCTAAGTGATCACGTGATCCATATCAACGAAACCATGCCCGATCATCACGTGAGATGGAGTAGTTTTCAATGGTGAACATCACTATGTTGATCATATCTACTATATGATTCACGCTCGACCTTTCGGTCTCAGTGTTCCGAGGCCATATCTGCATATGCTAGGCTTGTCAAGTTTAACCCGAGTATTCTGCGTGTGCAAAACTGGCTTGTACTCGTTGTATGTGAACGTAGAGCTTATCACACCCGATCATCACATGGTGTCTCGGCACGACGAACTTTCGCAACGATGCATACTCAGGGAGAACACTTATACCTTGAAATTTAGTGAGAGATCATCTTATAATGCTACTGTCAATCTAAGAAAAATAAGATGCATAAAAGATAAACATCACATGAATTCAATATAAGTGATATGATATGGCCATCATCATATTGTGCCTTTGATCTCCATCTCCAAAGCACCGTCATGATCACCATCGTCACCGGCGCGACACCTTGATCTCCATCGTAGCATCATTGTCGTCTCGCCAACTATTGCTTCTATGACTATCACTACCGCTTAGTGATAAAGTAAAGCAATTACATGGTGATTGCATTTCATACAATAAAGCGACAACCATATGGCTCCTGCCAGTTGCCGATAACTCCGTTACAAAACATGATCATCTCATATAATAAAATTTAGCATCATGTCTTGACCATATTGTCGGTGTCAAAACCGGCGGATCTCGGGTAGGGGGTCCCGAACTGTGCGTCTAAGGCTAATGGTAACAAGAGGTGGGGGACACGATGTTTACCCAGGTTCGGTCCCTCTCGATGGAGGTAATACCCTACTTCCTGCTTGATTGATCTTTATGATATGAGTATTACAAGTGTTGATCTACCACGAGATCGTAGAGGCTAAACCCTAGAAGCTAGCCTATGGTATGATTGTTGTTCTTGTCCTGCGGACTAAACCCTCCGGTTTATATAGACACCGAAGGGGGATAGGGTTACAGAGAGTCGGTTACAGAGAAGGAGATCTGTACATCCGGATTGCCAAGCTTTCCTTCCACGCCAAGGAGATTCCCATCTTGACACGGGACAAAGTCTTCAATCTTGTATCTTCATAGTCCAACAGTCCGGCCAAAGAATATAGTCCGGCTGTCCGAGGACCCCCTAATCCAAGACTACCTCAGTAGTCCCTGAACCAGGCTTCAATGACGATGAGTCTGGCGCGCAGATTGTCTTCGGCATTGCAAGGCGGGTTCCTCCTCCGAATACTCCATAGAAGATTTTGAACACATGAATCGTGTCCGACTCTACAAAACAAATTCCACATACCACCATAGAGAGTACAATATTCCACAAATCTAATCTGCTGACATTCTTTCATAGTGTGACGCCGCGGCCCGGTATTTATCCGAACCGTTTTTCAACCCGCTAGCGCACATACCGTGAGGCGGTTTTATTGGCACGTCTTGTTGAAGTAGAGATCGTGTCCCCTTATCTCAGGATTCTCATCAATACAGGCGTGGGTAACCCAACCGCGCCATCAATACGGCGCTTGGGGAATAAGCGAGTTTATAGGGCAAGTGGGGAGGCGCACAGCTTTTACCGCCTTTATAAAGAGATAAGGATTCCCCTTTTTCACCCACGCCTTCTTCTTCCTCTGCTCATTGATAACCAACAAGTATAGGGGATAGTTGTAGCCTCTTTCGATAAGTAAGAGTGTCGAACCCAACGAGGAGCTAAAGGTAGAACAAATACTCTCTCAAGTCCTATCGGCCACTGATACGACTCTACGCACGCTTGACATTCACTTTACCTAGAACAAGTATGAAACTAGAAGTACTTTGTAGGTGTGAATAGGTTTGCAAGATAATAAAGAACACGTAAATAAAAGCTAGGGGCTGTTTAGATAAAGATGCAAATAAAGTAAATATAGCGAGTGTGGAAAAGTGGTGGTAGGAGTTGTGGAATTGTCCCTAGGCAACTGACTATGTTACTAGACCGGTAATCACTACTGCAATTCTATTTGAGGGAGAGGCATAAGCTAACATACTTTCTCTACTTGGATCATATGCACTTATGATTGGAACTCTAGAAATCATCCGCAACTAGTAAAGATTCATTAAGGTAAAACCCAACCATAGCATTAAAGTATTAAGTCCCCTTTTATCCCATACGCAAACAACCTACTTACTCGGGTCTGTGCTTCTGTCACTCACGCCACCCACCATAAGCAAATCATAAACATATTGCAAACCCTACAGCGGGAATCCCTCACGCTTGCACGACACGGAGAGAACCATAGGACAGCACCAATAATAAAACATGCAACTCAAACCAATCACGATCATCAATTAACCCATAGGACAAAATGGATCTACTCAAACATCATAGGATAGCCATACATCATTGGGAAATAATATATAGCATTGAGCACCATGTTTAAGTAGAGATTACAGCGGGTAAGAGAGAGGTTACACCGCTGCATAGAGGGAGGAAGAGTTGGTGATGAAGGCGGTGAAGTTGTTGGTGAAGATCGCGGTGATGATGATGGCCCCCGGCAGCGCTCCAGCGCCACCGGAAGCAAGGGGGAGAGAGCCCCCCTTCTTCTTTTTCTTCCTTGACCTCCTCCCTAGATGGGACAAGGGTTTCCCCTCTGTTCCTTAGCTCCCATGGCATGGGAGGGGCGAGAGCCCCTCCGAGATTGGATCTATCTCTCTGTTTCTGCGTTCTCTGGTTTTACCCCTTCACCATTTCCTTTATATCTGGAGATCCATAACTTTGATTGGGGTGAATCTTTCGCCCAGATCTTTCTCATAAAATTAGCTTTCTTGCGCCAAAAGAAGAGTGTCAACCGCCTTATGGGTGGACCACGAGGGTCAAGGGCGCTCCTGGGGGGGTAGGGTGCGCCCCCTACCTCGTGACCACCCCGGACACCGTTTCGCGTTGATTTCACTTCCCAAAAATCATAAATATTCCAAAAAAAATATCCGTCCATTTTTATCCCGTTTGGACTCCATTTGATATTGGGTTTTTGTGAAACAAAAAACATGCAACAGAGAGGAACTGGCACTGGGCACTGGATCAATACGTTAGTCCCAAAAATAGTATAAAAACTTGCCAAAAGTATATAGAAGTTGGAGAATATTGGCATGGAACAATCAAAAATTATAGATACAACGGAGACGTATCAGCATCCCCAAGCTTAATTCCTGCTTGTCCTCGAGTAGGTAAATGATAAAAAAATTGATGTGGAATGCTACCTAGCATAATCTTGATCATATGTCTAATCATGGCATGAATATTAAGACACGAGTGATTCAAAGCAATAGTCTATCATTTGACATAAAAGCAATAATACTTCGAGCGTACCAATAAAGCAATCATGTCTTTTCAAAACAACAAGGCCGAAGCAAGCTTATCCCTACAAAATCATACAGTTTGGCCATGCTTCATCTTCATCACACAAAATGCTCCCATCATGCACAACCCCGATGACGAGCCAAGCAATTGGTTCATACTTTTTAACGCGCTTCAGCTTTTTCAACCATCACGCAATACATGAGCGCAAGCCATGGATATAGCACTATAGGTGGAATAGAATATAATGATGGAGGTTATGTGGAGAAGACAAAAAGGGAGAAAGTCTCACATAGACGCGGCTAATCGACGGGCTATGGAGATGCCCATCAATTTATGCCAATGCGAGGAGTAGGGATTGCCATGCAACGGATGCACTAAGAGCTATAATTGTATGAAAGCTCAACAAAAGAAACTAAGTGGGTGTGCATCCAACTTGCTTGCTCATGAAGACCTAGGCTTTTGAGGAAGCCCATCATTGGAATATACAAGCCAAGTCCTATAATGAGAATTCCCACTAGTATATGAAAGTGACAACATAGGAGACAATCTATATGAAGAACATGGTGCTACTTTGAAGCACAAGATATGAGACTCACTACATGAAGAACATGGTGCTACTTTGAAGCACAAGTGTGGAAAAAGAGATAGTAACATTGCCCCCCTTTTTTTGGATGGGCTTCTTTGGGCCCCTTTTTTTATTTAGGCTTCTTTGGCCTTTTTTCATGGGGCAATGTTCTATAATGATGATCATCACACTTTTATTTACTTACAACTCAACATTACAACTCGATGCTAGAACAAAGATATGACTCTATATGAATGCTTCCGGCGGGGTATCGGGATGTGCAATGATCTAGCATAGCAATGACATCAAACATCATGCTAGCTATCTTACGATCATGCAAAGTAATATGACAATGAATGCTCAAGTCATGAATATGATGATGATGGAAGTTGCATGGCAATATATCTCGGAATGGCTATGGAAATGCCATGATAGGTAGGTATGGTGGCTGTTTTAAGGAAGATATAATGAGGCTTATGTGTGATAGAGCGTATCATATCACGGGGTTTGGATGCACCGGCAAAATTTGCACCAACTCTCGAGGTGAGAAAGGGCAATGCACGGTACCGAAGAGGCTAGCAATGATGGAAAGGTAAAAGTGCGTATAATTCATGGACTCACATTAGTCATAAAGAACTCATATACTTATTGCAATAATTTATTAGCCCTCAAAGCAAAGTACTACTACGCATGCCCCTAGGGGGATAGATTGGTAGGAAAAAGACCATCGCTCGTCCCCGACTGCCACTCATAAGGAAGACAATCAAAGAAACACCCCATGCTTCAAATTTGTCACACAACGGTTACCATACGTGCATGCTACGGGACTTGAAAACCTCAACACAAGTGTCTCTAAAATCCACAACCACCCACTAGCATGACTCTAATATCACCATCTTTATATCGCAAAACTATTGCAAGGAATCAAACATATCATATTCAACGATCTACAAGTTTTATGTATGATTTTATGACTAATCATGTGAATGACCAATTCATGTCATCTCTCTAAATTGATATAAGTGAAGCAAGAGAGTTTAATTCTTTCTACAAAAGATATGCCCACGCTCTAACAAGTATAAGTGAAGCAAAAGAGCATTCTACAAACGGCGGTTTTTCATGTAAAGAGAAACAGGCAATCCAACTTCAAATGATATAAGTGAAGCACATGAAGCATTCTATAAAGCCACACTCAAAAGATTTAAGTGAAGTGCAATGAGCATTCTATAAATCAACCAAGGACTATCTCATACCAGCATGGTACATAAAAGAAAAATAAAACCTAATTGCAAAAGAATCCAGAACATACTGATACTTGTTAAAGAAAGAGGGGATGCCTCCCCAGCATCCCCAAGCTTAGAAGTTTGAGTCTCCTTGAATATTTACTTGGGGTGCCTCGGGCATCCCCAAGCTTGAGCTCTTGCCTCTCTTCCTTCTTCTCACATCGAAACATCCTCGATTAGACACTACATCCACACAAAACTTCAACAGAAAACTCGGTAAGATCCGTTAGTATAATAAAGCAAATCACCACTCTAAGTACTGTTGCAAACCAATTCATATTTTGTTTTTTCATTGTTTCTACTGTAATATAGATTTTACATGGCTTAATCCACTGATATAAATTGATAGATTCATCAAAACAAGCAAACTATGCATCAAAAACAGAATCTGTCAAAAACAGAACAGTCTGTAGCAATCTGAACATCCACCATACTTCTGGTACCCCAACAATTCTACCAAAATTAGGAAAACTAACCAAGTTGTATAGAAAGACAGTGCAAAAGGAATCAGAACCAATTGACCTTCCAGGTAAAAATGTAAAATCGCGCACTACAGCCAAAGTTTCTGTCCTGCACCGTACAAACCAACAAGCATTGTAAACATCCTAAAGGCAAACCTTGGCACATTATTTTCATAATACAATGGAATTGTACAAGGGGATAATTATTTTTATTGAAAAGTTTCTGTAATTAAGATTCACAAAGTTCCCATGGGCATGAACAAAGTTCAAGGACGTCCCCCACTTTCACAATGCTCGTCTCTCACTTTCACTTCTCTTTTTGAAAAGTTTTGGGTTCCCCTCTTTATTTTTGTTGTTTTTAAACTATATGAAAGCACTCAACAGGAATAAATGGCTCTCTAAAACTTCCGGGTTGTCTCCCTGGCAACGCTTTCTTTAAAGCCATTAAGCTAGGCATATAGTGCTCAAGTAGTGAATCCACCCGGATCCCAAGGTATATCAAAGCCAATTTTAATTAACAATGATTTGTAATTTAGTAGTGAGCACAAAGTAACATAAATCATGTAATGACGAAGTCTAACTCTCTTCCTATGTATCGGCATGTCATAAAAGAACAATTCATGCACACATAGTAAAGGCCAATGCATAGTATAAACAGTTTCTTGCAATTTTATCGTGTGGGAAACATAGAGAGGTGGAGATATAGTTCCTCTCTCATAATAATTGCAATTAGGAGCAGCAAGCACATGCATATTACATTCATCAAAATCATCATGTGCAATGGTAAAAGGCAACCCATCAATGTAATCCTTAATAAGTGCAAACTTCTCCGATATAGTGTAATCGGGAGAATTCAAAAAGATAATAGGACCATCATGCGTGGGTGCAATAGCAACAATTTGATGTTTAACATAAGGAACTATAGCAAGTTCATCTCCATCAGCATTATTCATATTGGCATCTTGGCCACAAGCATAGCAAGCATCATCAAAAAGGGATATTTCAAAAGAATCAAAGGGATCATAACAGTCATCATAGCAATCATCCTTCGGTAAGCACGAAGGGAAATTAAACAATGTATGAGTTGAAGAGTTACTCTCATTAGAAGGTGGGCACGGGTGATCAATCCGCTCTTCCTCCTTTTGTTCTTCGCTCTCCTCCTCATCTTTTTCATCCAATGAGCTCATAGTTTCATCAATTTCTTCTTCCATAGATTCCTGCAAAATATTAGTCTCTTCTTGGACAGTGGAGAACTCCTCGATAAATTGTTTAACATAGGCATTAGAAGCATAATTCTCATAACAATATTCAAGTATGGCAAAATTTTCAGATTTGTGAAAAGTAGCATCATACGTTTCAATCAAAGAAGCAATTTCATAAGCACCCTTAAAAGCAACAAATTCTTCAATTTGTTGAACATCATAGTAATTGTAAACACCCTTAGCATACGAAGATATGATTCCATTATCACTAAACTCACATTGATAGGGAAGGTGTTTCTTAGGGTTTTCAGAACACACAAGTAACATCATATATTTCACAGAAATTCCAAGCATAGCATTGCAAATGTTGAATTTGACCCCATAATAATTTCCCTTTTTCAGATACACGGTGTCGCACATAACAAGCATGCTCATCTAAAGATTTGCCCTCAACTAAGCTAGTTGGGGTTTCAGCACGAGCACAAAGGGATCAAAGATGATCCAAGTAAAAAGCTTCAGTAGTGTGATAGATTTTGAGTGGTTCTTCAACCATTGGAGCAGTAGGTACAACTACTTTTTTTGTATTTTGCATTTCCTACCCATAACTAAAGATAGAAAACAACTAAGGACAGCAAATAAAAAATTACTTAGTGAGAAAGCAAACAAGCACACACGAGAATATTCACCCCACGCTATGACTCCCCGTCAACGGCGCCAGAAAAAGGTCTTGGTAACCCACAAGTATAGGGGATAGTTGTAGCCTCTTTCGATAAGTAAGAGTGTCGAACCCAACGAGGAGCTAAAGGTAGAACAAATACTCTCTCAAGTCCTATCGGCCACTGATACGACTCTACGCATGCTTGACGTTCGCTTTACCTAGAACAAGTATGAAACTAGAAGTACTTTGTAGGTGTGAAAGGATAGGTTTGCAAGATAATAAAGAACACGTAAATAAAAGCTAGGGGTTGTTTAGATAAAGATGCAAATAAAGTAAATATAGCGAGTGTGGAAAAGTGGTGGTAGAAGTTGTGGAATTGTCCCTAGGCAACTGACTATGTTACTAGACCGGTAATCACTACTGCAATTCTATTTGAGGGAGAGGCATAAGCTAACATACTTTCTCTACTTGGATCATATGCACTTATGATTGGAACTCTAGAAATCATCCGCAACTACTAAAGATTCATTAAGGTAAAACCCAACCATAGCATTAAAGTATTAAGTCCCCTTTTATCCCATACGCAAACAACCTACTTACTCGGGTCTGTGCTTCTGTCACTCACCCCACCCACCATAAGCAAATCATAAACATATTGCAAACCCTACAGTGGGAATCCCTCACGCTTGCGCGACACGGAGAGCACCATAGGACAGCACCAATAATAAAACATGCAACTCAAACCAATCACGATCATCAATTAACCCATAGGACAAAATGGATCTACTCAAACATCATAGGATAGCCATACATCATTGGGAAATAATATATAGCGTTGAGCACCATGTTTAAGTAGAGATTACAGCGGGTAAGAGAGAGGTTATATCGCTGCATAGAGGGAGGAAGAGTTGGTGATGAAGTCGGTGAAGTTGTTGGTGAAGATCGCGGTGATGATGATGGCCCCCGGCAGCGCTCCGGCGCCACCGGAAGCAAGGGGAGAGCGCCCCCCTTCTTCTTTTTCTTCCTTGACCTCCTCCCTAGATGGTACAAGGGTTTGCCCTCTGTTCCTTGGCTCCCATGGCATGGGAGGGGCGAGAGCCCCTCTGAGATTGGATCTATCTCTGTGTTTATGTGTTCTCTGGCTTTACCCCTTCACCATTTCATTTATATCTGGAGATCCGTAACTCCGATTGGGGTGAATCTTTCGCCCAGATCTTTCTCATAAAATTAGCTTTCTTGCGCCAAAAGAAGAGCGTCAACCGCCTTACGGGTGGACCACGAGGGTCAGGGGCGCGCCTGGGGGTAGGGCGCGCCCCCCTACCTCGTGACCACCCCGGACACCGTTTTGCGTTGATTTCACTTCCCAAAAATCATAAATATTCCAAAAAAATCTCCATTCGTTTTTATCCCGTTTGGACTCCGTTTGATATTGGGTTTCTGAGAAACAAAAAACATGCAACAGACAGGAACTGGCACTGGGCACTGGATCAATATGTTATTCCCAAAAATAGTATAAAAAGTTGCCAAAAGTATATAAAAGTTGGAGAATATTGGCATGGAACAATCAAAAATTATAGATACGACGGAGACATATCACTCATCCATTCCCCTCTGCTCGAGCTCTAGCGCCCAAGCGTTCGTCTTTTCCGCCCCAAAAAAGCCTTCCGAAAATGTCCGGATCCAGAGCAGGAGGCAAGTGGATGGCCTCTACCGTCCGGGAGAAGGATATCAAAAAGCTTCGGGAGGCCGGGTATCTGGCTAAGAAAATCAGGCATTGTCTGCGCACGTCAGGTCAGATCGTCCCTACTCCGGAACCCCACGAGAGGGTTGTATTCCTCCCACATTTTGTCCGCGGGCGAGGGTTTCCCCTCCACCCATTTGTTCGCGGCATCATGTATTATTATGGGATCGATTTTCATGATCTATCCCCCAATTCCTTCCTCAACATCTTGACATTCATCGTCTTGTGCGAGGCCTTACTCCGCATCTCGCCACACTTCGGCTTATGGCTGAAGATCTTTAATGTGAAGCCCAAGGTAGTGAGCGGCGAGCACGCCGAGTGCGGAGGCGCCATGGTGAGCAAGATGCTCAACGTCACATGGTCGGTAGGTACTTTCAATGATTCTGTTAAAGAGTGGCAGTAGCAGTGGTTTTACATAACTGAGCCGCGCAGCACGGAATTGGCCACTGCTCCCGAATTCCGATCCGGAGCCCCCCTACGGCTTATGTCCTGGCCCAAGAAGGGCCTTGAATGGTCTTCGCCCGATGAATTGTCGGCGCTCCAGACGCGCGTCAAGGGTATGGAAGACAAGAATTTCAAACTTGTCAATGTAGTCCAGGTGATGATAGTTCGCCGGATTCTTCCTTGTGAACACAGGGCTTGCAATTTATGGGAATTCGACCCGACCAAGCACCAGGCCCTTCTAGAGCTCTTCGGCTCCTCGCACAAGGATATTTGGAAGGTGCTCTTTAAGTCCAGAAAATCGTGGCCGGACTCCGCCGAGGACCGTGGTTACCAACTGTCCCACCTTGCAAGCTCGGTAAGTCATTGTATGTTGGCAATTCATATGTTTCATTCGCATATCCTAAGGAAGATGCTTAACGTGCTTTCCACAATTCTCCTAGGGCTGGACGAAGAAGGCAGAGCGGATCTATTGTCCGGCCTCACTGCCGAAAGAACCGGCCGGCCCTCTTCTGACGAACATGCTGGTCCCGACGCTTTACAAGGCGCCAAAGAAGAAGGCCGGGAAGGAGGCCAAGAAGACCAGGAGCGGCCTCCATCGCTGCGGCGCTTCGGACACAAAATCCGAAGACTCCAATGCCCATTCTTCCTCCGAAGAGTACGAGGAGGAGGAAGAAGATGAATCCCCCGGGGGGAAGAAAGAAAAGGACGGCCTCCACATCCCTGGAGGCCGAATCGCCTAAGAGGGGAAAAACTCCTCCAGAGGAGTCCACCTCCGCTGCCGATAGCAGCCCGGAGTGGGATCCCAGGACCCAGCCCCTGGTGAACTCGTGAGTATACAAAACTCGAACATGCTTATGCTTCCAGGCTCATCATGGCATAATATTTTAATCTAAGCCATATTTTTTTTGCAGTCAGGTGAGGTCCCGCACCGAACAATCCTCATCGGAGGATTCACTGGGTTCGAATGCTATGGAGAGCGGGACGCCCCTGAAGGCTCCTTCCCCCAAACATGTGAATGACACCGAGGTTTCGTCCCAGAAGGACCTAGGCCAAGGAGGGAGGAAAAGCTCGTAAAGGCGGCACCAGGAAGTCAAACTTCGGGGGCCGGATACATGGGAGAGAAGGCTCCCACGGACATTGACGGAGGGGGCTATCTTGAGTTCGGCCCCCAGTCGGACGCAATTCCGGAGACCAATACGGCTCCAGAAGCAGGCAGGCTACCTCCCTCAATTGGAGGGGGTGTGCCCATTCCACCGACAACCTTTGTCCAACCAGAGGTTCTGGATATTTTATTGGCGGCGCTGAAAAGTGCCTCCATCGTTGATGAACACCGTGCCCTTATGGGTGTGGTGATTGAGAAGATTCAGTCCACTAAGAGTGGACTGAATGAGGCCTGCATCAGCCTTATAACGGGCCTTGAGGTATGTTTTGAGAGGTTTCGAAGAGTGTCATAGTATAGGTAGTAGCCCCTGATACAATGTTCGGTGAAAGGGAGAACCAAATAGAGGATCAAATAAATGTTCACAGGAGACTTTATGGCGCCTCTCTTTTGTTCAAAAGCAGATGTCTGTAGCAACTGCCGCCTCTGAAACTGCCGAAGTCTCCGGAGTGAGGCAAAGTCTAGAGCGGGACGAAGGATAACTCGACCAAGTAAAGAAGCAGTTGGAGGATAACCAAGGTATGCAGAAACCTTGTTTGCATTCAGCACAAATGAATTAGTCAGTATGATGAAAATATTTCTATGATGTGCTCTAGGGGCGACGGCTGAATTGAGGCTCTTAAGAAGGCTATGGCCGAAGCCGAGAAGAAGGCAGCCGCAGAGCAGGCACTTCACGAAAAACACGAGGCCAGGGTTATTGAAGTTGAGCGAGAGCTTCAAGAGATCGTGAAGAAATGCGAGGCTTTGGAGCAGAGTGTAGCAGGGAAGGAATCCGAACTCTCCCAAGCTCGCCAAGCCGCGAGTGATGCCCGGGGGGAAGCCTAGGGTGCCCTGAAGGAAATCCAGGAGGCGAGGAAGATTGCAGCTGGTAAGGCTTGTTCTATACAAAGCGGGTATATGAAAGGAGAAAATCAAGTTGATAATTTTGAATTCTGATTTTTCCAGGGGTGTTTGTAGAGCTGCCATGCAGCATATCTGATGCCGCACAATTCTATCGAGCTGAAGACAGGAGTACTGCGGAGAAGCTCTTCTGGTCGCAGTATCTAGCGCCGGAGTATCCTGTGCCATTTGCCGATCGGCTGAAACAGTTGATCGAACTGCGTAAGGTGGCCGAACTAGCCATGAAGGATTTAATTATCCGGCTAAGGCCCGCCGAGCCGATTCCAAGCAGCTACTTCAGGCTCATGAAGCAGCTTGCGGGTGCCTGCCCTCGACTTGATGTCATCAAGCGGTCCGTCTGTATTGAGGGTGCACGAATGGCCTTCTCCCACGCAAAGGTGCACTGGGGGAAGAGGGATGTTGAAAAGCTGATGACCGAGGGACCGTCAGAGGGGAAAGAGCATCGCAAGCCCGAATTGTATTATGACAGTGTCATAAAAGGATCCCGCCTTGCGGCGGGGCAATGCACCAAGGACATTATATTTCCATGAATACGGTCATGTTGTCCTTTGTAATGATAAACAAGGTCATTTCTATTATTCATTGCCTGTTATTTGAAAGTATTTCCTCTTGCGTGGCCATTATATACATATATTAATCCTGAGAGATGGCCAGTCGTCGGCTTCTGCCCCCATGTAGGAAGTACGGGGGTGTTCGGGATAAACCTGAGCACTCTTTATCCCAGTTTTGGGTCCTTGAAGGAGGTGTTCAGCACAACGAACTAGGAAATCGGACTATAGGGCTTCATCACTCTCACTTAGCCATAGGAGTCTGCAAAAAGGAAGGTAGGCGCAACCCCTGGTGTTCGTTAGACCGCACGAGGGGCTCTATAAGCACCTGATCGGAAGAAAACCGATCCATCGCACGCTGCATTGGTTATAGCATAATGCGGAAGAAATCCTTAAAGATTTTACAACCTCGCTAACAGCTGACCAGCTCTCGCCGTATCATGACAGTCAGTTTTCTGCTTTCTCTACTGAGGTGCTCGTCCCGAAGAACCGGGACACAATTGCAGTAGTTCTCCCAGCGCTATCTTAGCCGATATAGCGAAACATAAGGTACCAAAACATGGGAGCCGGGCAAACCCAACTATTGACCCAAGACATGATTCGGAGTTGATGCATATAATGCTATAAGTTCGGGGTGCCGAACGACCGTGAAGGTGGTCGGACTTTATCAGCGTATTATGGGTATAATGAAGCCCCTGGTATATTAAGGCATATCGCGATGTACAGATGCCATTTCACAAAGAGTGTCGATTAAGAAACAACAGTAGATGAGAGTCATATAAAGCTATATGTTGTAATTGAATAACACGTCGATGCATATGAGTGCATGTAATGTGATGAAAAATAAACATGATTTCAGAAACTGCTGAGGCCAGGCGGGAGGATGTTGTGCGCGGATCCGGAGTATGTTTGAATGGTCATCGAGGGGAATATCTAAAGATTCCCTTGTGCCTTCAAGCTGTTTTCATGTCGCCGGTCCTGGCCTACGCAAAAGTGAACCTGCAAGCAAAAGGAGAGAAACGTTTGTGTTTCTCGTAGCGGTTGAGCCGCAGTGTGTGGCCTATCCAGGCTCTGCCTCCTGGTACTGCCAGAGTGTTTTAATTAAGCTCCGGACGAGCTGGGCTATCCCGCTAGGAAGTAGCTCGGACTCCCTTGATGGTGTCTGGAAGTTTGGCCGTTGCCTTGAAGTTTGATCGAAAGATGCCACTCGTTGCTTCTTCTGCTAAGGCGGTGGTATACTCTTTGGCACAAAGGGGAGGTTCGGCCATGCCATTAACTGTTATGACGCCACGCAGACCGGGCATCTTGAGTTTTTGGTAGACATAATGCACCACCGCATTGAATGAAGCAAACGCGGTTCGTCCGAGCAGTGCATGATAATTACTGCAAAAAGGGACGATGTCGAAGATTAACTCTTCGGTACGGTAGTTGTTCGGTGATCCGAAGACTACCTCCAGAGTGATGGAGCCTATACAACGGGCTTCCACACCTAGTATGACACCTTTAAAGGTGGTTTTAGTGGGCTTGATCATCGAATGATCAATACCCATCTTGCGCATTGTGTCCTGATACAGCAGGTTTAGACTGCTGCCTCCGTCCATAAGGACTCGTGTGAGGTGGAATCCATCAATTATTGGGTCAAGGACGAGTGCGGCTAAATTTCCCTAATTGGCCTTGGCCGGACGATCCGTACGATTGAAAGTGCTCGGCCATAGTACATATTGTGGGGCTACTGGCTCCATTAAGTCGACATCCCTAAGCTTACAGGTCCGTTCCGGTTTGGGGATGTGGATGGCGTTTATCATGTTCACCGTTTTGATTCGAGGGGGAAATTTCTTCTGCCCTCCTTTGTTTGGTAATCGGGGCTCCTCGTCGTCGTCATCACTTTGAGACCATTTCTCTTTATTTTCGGCGCCTGACCTGCTGGCTTGTTTGAAGACCCAGCATTCTCGGTTGGTATGATTGGTTGTCGTTCCTGGGGTGCCGTGAATTTGGCATGGACGATCGACTATGCGGTCCAGACCGGACGGGCCCGAATTGTTCTTTCGGAATGGCTTTTTCCACTGACCGGACTTAGATCCACGGAATCCGGCATTAACTGTCGTGTCTTCGGCGTTATCACCATTTTTTTGACGCTTGTGTTTGTTGCGTCGAGGTTTGCCATTGTTATCTCTGGTCTCTGATGTGCTAGGATTGCTTGTTGTGTTGTTGCTACGAGCCAACCAGTTATCTTCGCCCGTGCAAAAGCGGGTCATGAGTGTCGTGAGGGCTTCCATGGACTTCGGCTTCTCTTGGCCGAGGTGTCGGGCGGGCCACTCGTCGCGTATGTTATGCTTAAAGGCCGCTAGGGCTTCGGCATCCGGACAGTCAACAATTTGGTTCTTTTTGGTTAGGAACCGAGTCCAGAATTTCCTGGCTAATTCTCCGGGCTGTTGGGTTATGTGACTTAAGTCATCAGCATCCGGTGGTCGCACGTAAGTGCCCTGGAAGTTGTCGAGGAATGCGTCCTCCAGGTTCTCCCAACTGCCAATGGAGTTTGCCGGCAGGCTATTCAGCAAATGCCAAGCCGGTCCTTTGAGCTTAAGTGGGAGGTACTTGATGGCGTGTAGATCGTCGCCGTGGGCCATGTGAATGTGGAGAAGGAAATCTTCAATCCATACCGTGGGGTCTGTTGTACCATCGTATGATTGAATATTTACGGGTTTAAACCCTTCTGGGAATTCATGATCCATTACTTCGTCAGTGAAGCATAGGTGGTGTGCAGCGCCTCTGTGCCGGGCTATGTCACGACGCAGCTCAAATGAGTCCGGTCTGTTGTATTCGGCCCAGCCGGATTTGTATTTGGTATATCTGGCGTGACGGTTGTCATCTCGTGTTGGGGCGCGCCATCGTGATCCGTAGATTGATCTTGACTGTCCTGCATTGTTTTCCAGTATGTCTCGCAGGTCCTGCGTATAGCCCCGAGCCTTGGTGTTTTTGTTTGTTTGGCGACGGGGTGCGGGCTGGTGTTCGGGCTGATACGCTGCTTTGTATCAGCCACGAGGTGGTCGGTCAGCCTCGTCTTGCGCTGGTAGTGTAGGCTCTAATGCCTCCTCCTCGAGTTGAGGCAGCAACTGCGCTTAGGGTAACTTTTTGTTGGGCGCTCGAGTCCGTATTCCTTGGCTGCCAGGACCTCAGTCCATCTATCTGCTAGCAGATCTTGATTAGCTTGAAGTTGCTGCTGCTTTTTCTTCAGGCTTTTTGTACTGGCCATAAGCCGGCGCTTGAAGCGCTCCTGCTTTACGGGATCCTCATACACGATGAATTCTTCGTCGCCGAGGCTCACCTCATCTTCGGAGAGGGGCATGTAATTATCATCCTCCAAGTCTCCATCTGTTGCCTGTTCATCCGGGCTAGCTTGCCCATCCTCCCGCCCGGCTTGCTCAGTGCTTTGCTGGGAAGGATTGTTTTCGTCTTCGGTACCATCCGGGTTGCTATCATCTTTTGTGCCGGTATTGCAATTTTTTCCATGGAGGGGCTTAGAGCGGCGTTGATGGCGCCGATGATTTGATTGCTTCCCCAAGGGATTATCCTCTGGTGCCTCATCGCCATTGTTTTCTTTGGGTGTGCCCACCATGTATATATCATATGATGAGGTGGCTGTCCAGCGCCCTGCGGGCGGTGGTTCCTGTTCTTCTCCTGCATCGTCGTCCATACTATTAATGTCTTCAGAGTTGAAGTCGAGCACGTCTGTTAAATCATTGACAATGGCTATTAAGTGGGTGGTGGGTGGGGAACGAATTTCTTCGTCATCCGCTTCCCACTCAAGCCAGACATAGTTCGGCCAAGAGTCTCATGATAGAGAGAGAGAGACCTCAATGAATTTAGTACGTCGCCCAGGGGTGAGTGCTGAAAGATGTCCGCAGAGGTGAACTCCATGATAGGTGCCCAATCAGATTCGTAGGCACGGATGCACGCGGTTCGGAGCCTATGGCCGGAGACGAGTCCGAGGGTCTGATGACACAGATCTCATTAGAGGTGGAGTCTGTGTTCGTCTCTAACGCCGCTGAGTATGCGGCCTCCATGGAGGTGTCACGCCCAATATGCGATACTATCCTAAAGAGACTCGAAGGTCCCACCAAGGATAGAACAGCATATTGAAACGCTTTTGCAAGGTGGATATCATTACATCAACATTACATAATAGATGGGGATACATACAAGAGGCATACAATGCCACACCAATACAACATCATCATACGTAAGATCAACATCCGACTACGGATGAAACACAAACAGAAACTCAAACGACATCCACCCTGGTAGCCCAGGCTGTCGACCTGGAACCTATCCCCTGATCGAAGAAGAAGCAGAAGAAGAACTCCAAGACAAGCAAACATCGCTCTCGCGTCATGATCATCGTAGAACCTGTACCTGCAACTGTTGTTGTAGTAATCTGTGAGCCACAAGGACTCAGCAATCCCATTACCATGGGTATCAAGACTAGCAAAGCATAATGGGTAAGGAAGGGGTAAAGTGGTGAGGTTGCAGCAGCGACTAAGCAGGATATGGTGGCTTACATACGCAAATAATAGCGAGAAGAGAGCAAACGGAACGGTCGTGAAGCTAGCAATGATCAGGAAGTGATCCTGAACTCCTACTTACGTCAAACATAACCCAAAACCGTGTTCACTTCCCGGACTCCGCCGAAAAGAGACCATCACGACTACACACGCGGTTGATGCGCTTTAATTTGGATCTGGTGTCAAGTTATCTACAACCGGACATTAACAAATTCCCGTCTGCCACATAACCGCGAGCACGGCTTTCAAAAGTTTATAACCTGCAGGGGTGTCCCAACTTAGCCCATGATAAGCTCTTGCGGTCAACGAAGGATATTCCTTCTCCCAGGAAGACCCGATCAGACTCGGAATCCCGGTTACAAGACATTTCGACAATGGTAAAACAAGACCAACAAAGCCGCCCGGATGTGTCGACAAATCCCGATAGGAGCTGCACATATCTTGTTCTCAGGGCACACCGGATGAGCCAGACGACGGGTTGGCATAGACCCTGGTTGCCCAGGGGGCGCCGGACATCGCTCGGTTTGGACCAGCACTCAGAGGAGAACTGGCCCGGGGGGTAAAATAAAGATGACCCTCGGGCTCCGGAAACCCGAGGGAAAAAGGGCTAGGTGAGGCAAATGATAAAACCAATGTTGGGCCTTGCTGGAGGAGTTTTATTCAAAGCAAACTGTCAAGGGGGTCCCATAAATCACCCAACCGCGTAAGGAACGCAAAATCCAGGAACATAACACCGGTATGATGGAAACTAGGGGCGGCAAGTGTGGAACAAAACACCAGGCATAAGGCCGAGTCTTCCACCCTTTACCAAGTATATAGATGCATTAATTAAATAAGAGATATTGTGATATCCCAAACATAATCCTGTCCATCATGGGGCAATCTTCAACTTCACCTGCAACTAACAACGCTATAAGAGGGGCTGAGCAAAAGCGATAACATAGCCAAGCAACGGTTTGCTAGGAATGGTGAAAAGGTTAGAGGCTGACATGGCAATTGGGAGGCTTGAAGAGCAAATGATAGGTGGCGCAGCAAAGCAATAGAACGAAGCAACTAGCATAGCAATGATAGTAGTGAGATCCAGGGTAACGGTCATCTTGCCTGAAATCCTGCAAGGAAGAAGAACGAGTCCATGAAGAAGATGAAGCCACAAAGACAAACCAAGCGTAGACGAACGAATCCTCACGATCGCAACGAAACGGGAACTATCGAGAAGAAGCACACAACATGGTAAACACACCAAACATAGACAAGACATGATGCTCAACCAAGTATGATGCATGACAAAGCTACATGAAGCTACTCATGGCAAGAGATGATGCAAACAAGAGCAACACATCAAGGCAAGTTTAAATGAGGCCGGGAACAACATATAACAATTCCGGTAAGTCCTCATATGCAAGTTTCGAAATTGGTCCAGATCTGAATAAACCTTATGTTCAAGTTGTTAAACAGCAAGTTAAGATGCACCAAGATGATCTACACGAGATTCTAGTCAAGTTACATATAAAGTTCATTTAATTCGGAGCTATGGCCTAGAAGATATGAGCAAAACAAGTTAAACATGGCATTGATGCAAAAAGCATACAAACATCAAGAAAACACCTCAAAACAAGGATGCAACATGATAACATGAAACTACATGCAAAATCAAGCAAGTTTCATATAGAGCACACTCAAAGCGGAGCAACGGTTCAACACATACACTCTATACAAGTTTAAAGGACAAGCTGTCCAAAACAACAACTAGGCATATTGCAAGCATCAAAACAACAGGCTATAGCAGCTCAACATGATAACAAAAGGCATGGACATAATGTACAGGTAAAGCATAACAAAACATGAGCACTGAGCTATCTCCAGAAAACACTAGAACATACCCAAAAAGACATGGCAAGATTGCATATAATAACAGTTTCAAACTTTGCAGAAATAACATCAGGTTGCAAAGTTTAGAGCTATCAAACAACATGCTACAGGAACTTATCATGGCAAACAAAGGCATGTAATGAATCTACTAGCATAGACAAAAGTCCTTTACTGACCATGAGCCAAAAAGGATCAGAATATATGATGGCACCCATGTAAACATGGCAAGTTATATGACAGATTCAAACATGGCAGGAACAACAATAAATAGGTAGTTGGTGAGCTTGTACCACTCACCACAGATCAATACATGGCATGACAAGGCAACCAACAGTAAGAAGACATGTTTATGAAGCTATGAATGGCAAGAGCAAGTTCATAGGGTACATGGATCACTAGCAAATCACATGGCAAAACTGAACTTAATGTTAACAGGCTGATAGCAACATTATTTAGCAACTTGAGAGCAAGATTGCAACAAGCTACAGCAGGCTATAAATGCAACCAGGGGCATGGATGGATAGATAAAGACATGTATAACAACACATCCTTAGTGAACATCTCCAGATTATGCACAGAATGACTTGTAGCAGCAGGTTTACATAGCATCATGTTGTAACAGATTCAGCCTAGCAAAACAACAACAGCAAGTACCCTACTTAACAAGCTTGATGCACTCACTAGAAGACTCACAAAAATATATGGATGGAACCACTGTAAATATGGCATGATATAGATCAAAACACATGTAGAGCTCATGCTCATAGGATGCACACATAAAATGCAACAAAAATGACAAAACACCAAGTTATAACAGTTTCAGCAGATTAACATCATATAGCACTCTTGCAACGATGATTCAGGCATGAAGATGGACTCAAACAACCATGGCACAATGGAATGAAATGTAGAGCATCGCTCGTTGAACATATTGAAATATTATGCACGCAAAATGGAGCAGTATGCACAGAGTTATGATGCAATGAACAGGGTAATATAATATGCAGATCTGGGGACTTGGAGAAAAAATATACCCCACGTAAAAGTCAATGGGACGGCGGGATCCGGGACGGCGAGATCCAGGCGGCACGGGGGTGCGTTTGGATCACGGGACGGGTGGATCTCATCCACCCGCCCGGTTCCGGCGAGGCGGCGTACTCCGGCGAGGCGCGCGACGCCGGGGAGGCGCGGGGAGCAGCGGCGGGTCGCGGGTGGCCGGCGACGGGGGTCGGAGTAGCTCCGGCGGGGATGGCCGGTGGCGGGAGGCTCCGGGACGGCGCGGAGGCGCGCCACAGCGGCGGGGCGACTGACGGCGGCGGACGACGCCGAATGGCGAGGCGGCGGTGGTGGGCGGCGCCGGCAGGAGGAGACTCGGGCGGCGCGGAGCCGATCGGGCGAGCGGGTGGCGCGGGGAGGCTCGGGCGGGCGCGCGGGCCTGGGCGGGCCACGCCTGGGCCCGGCGGGCCGCGGAGGCGGGGAGGAGGCCGGAGGCCAGGTGGCGCGGTGGGATTGGACGGGGGAGCGGGGCGGACGTGTCCGGCGCCGGGCGGACGTGTCCGGCGCGCGGAGGAAGAAGGGGGGCTAGGGTTTGGACCCGGATTTCGGAAGGGGAGGCATATTTATAGATTCTGGGAGCTAGGAGAGTCCAAATGAGGAGCGGTTTTTGGCCACGCGATCGTGATCGAACGACTGAGAGCATGGAGGGGATTAGGATGGGTTATGCGCCACTTTGGAGGGGTGTTGGGCTGCAACACAAAAGAGGCATTTGTGGTTACCCGGTTAACCGTTGGAGTATCAAACGACCTCCAAATGGCACGAAACTTGACAGGCGGTCTACCGGTGCTATACCAAGGCCGCATGGCAAGACTCGGTTTATTCTGAGAACGTTTAATACTCGCTCACAACGAGAGACAAAAGGGGGAACGCTGGAGGGCATAGGAGTGCTGGATTGCAAAACGGACAACGGGGAAAATGCTCGGATGCAAGAAACGAACACGTATGCAATGCAATGCACATGATGACATGGCAATATTCAACACGCAAGCAAATGACATGGCAACAATGATGAATAACTGGCGGACACCTGGCGCATCGAATCCGGGCCGTTACAAGCAGGGTCCATCCTCCCGTCCTCGGACGGCACGATCTGCTCCGGATTAGTGGCTGGGGCAGCTGCAGGTGTGATCTCCCGAACACCGCCCGACGGCAGATCTAAGTCATGCTTGTCGTGGCTGTTCGGCGCACCTGGCATGGGCTCGAAACCGTCAAAGATCAAGTCTCCGCGGATGTCGGCGGTGTAGTTCAAGCTTCCAAACCTGACCTGGTGGCCAGGGGCATAGTTGTCGATCTGCTCCAGGTGGCCAAGCGAGTTGGCCCGCAGTACGAAGCCGCCGAATACAAAGATCTGTCCGGGGAAGAAAACCTCAAACTGGACCGCATCGTTGCTGATGATTGAAGGAGCCATCAAGCCTTATCGCGACGACACAGTGGAACTCTCAATGAAAGCACCAATGTCGGTGTCAAAACCGGTGGATCTCGGGTAGGGGGTCCCGAACTATGCGTCTAACGCTAATGGTAACAGGAGGCGGGGGACACGATGTTTACCCAGGTTCGGGCCCTCTCAATGGAGGTAATACCCTACTTCCTGCTTGATTGATCTTGATGATATGAGTATTACAAGAGTTGATCTACCATGAGATCATAGAAGCTAAACCCTAGAAGCTATCCTATGGTATGATTGTTGTTCTAGTCCTACAGACTAAACCCTCCGGTTTATATAGACACCGGAGGGGGCTAGGGTTACACATAGTCGGTTACAGAGAAGGAGATCTATACATCCGGATTGCCAAGCATGCCTTCCACGCCAAGGAGAGTCCCATCCGGACACGGGACGAAGTCTTCAGTCTTGTATCTTCATAGTCCAACAGTCCGGCCAAAGTATATAGTCCGGCTATCCGAGGACCCCCTAATCCAGGACTCCCTCACATATCACATCACAACATGCCCTGCAAAAACAAGTTAGATGTCCTCTACTTTGTTGTTGCAAGTTTTACGTGGCTGCTATGGGCTAAGCAAGAACCGTTCTTACCTACGCATCAAAACCACAACGATATTCCGTCAAGTATGTGTTGTTTTAACCTTCACAAGGACCGGGCGTAGCCACAATCGAGTCAACTAAAGTTGGAGAAACTGACACCCGCCAGCCACCTTTGTGTGAAGCACATCGGTAGGACCAGTCTCGCGTAAGCGTACACGTAATGTCGGTCCGGGCCGCTTCATTAAACAATACCGCCGAATCAAAGTATGACATGCTGGTAAGCAGTATGACTAGTATCGCCCACAACTCACTTGTGTTCTACTCGTGCATATAACATCTATGCATAAACCTGGCTCGGATGCCACTGTTGGGGAACGTATTAATTTCAAAAAAATTCCTACGCACACGCAAGATCATGGTGATGCATAGCAACGAGAGGGGAGAGTGTCATCCATGTACCCTCGTAGACCGTAAGCAGAAGCGTTATAACAACGCGGTTGATGTAGTCATACGTCTTCACGATCGACCGATCCTAGTACTGAATGTACGGCAGCTCCGTGATTTGCACACGTTCAGCTCGGTGACGTCCCACGAACTCACGATCCAGTAGAGCTTCGAGGGAGAGTTCCGTCAGCACGACGGCATGATGACAGTGTTGATGAAGCTACCAACGCAGGGCTTCGCCTAAGCACCGCAAGGATATGATCGAGGTGGATTCTGGTGGAGGGGGGAACCGTACACGGCTAAAGATCAATGATGAACTTGTGTGTCTTGGGGTGCCCTCCTGCCCCCATATATAAAGGAGCAAGGAGGGAGGCGGACGGCCTAGGAGGAGGGCGCGCCAAGGGGGGAGTCCTACTCCCACCGGGAGTAGGACTCCCCTTTCCTAGTAGGAGTAGGAGAAGGTGGAGGGAAGGAAAGGAGGAGAAGGATGGAGGGGGCGCCGCCCCTCCCCCTAGTCCAATTTGGACTATGCTTGGGGGCGCGGCCCAGCCCTAGCCAGCCCCTCTCTCTCTCTCTCCCTAAAGCCCATTAAGGCCCATATACTCCCCGGGGGATTCCGGTCACCTCCCGGTACTCCGGTATTTATCCGGTGACCCCCGAAACCCTTCCGGTGTCCGAATCTAATCTTCCAATATATCAATCTTTATGTCTCGACCATTTCGAGACTCTTCATCATGTCCATGATCTCATCCGGGACTCCGAACAACCTTCGGTACATCAAAACACATAAACTTATAATACCGATCGTCACCGAACTTTAAGCGTGCGGACCCTACGGGTTCGAGAACTATATAGACATGACCGAGACATGTCTCCGTGTTGGGGAATGTAGCAGAAATTCAAAATTTTCCTACGAGTCACCAAGATCTATCTATGGAGAAACTAGCAACGAGGGGAAGTAGAGTGCATCTACATACCCTTGTAGATCGCTAAGTGGAAGCGTTCAAGAGAACGGGGTTGAAGGAGTCGTACTCGTCGTGATCCAAATCACCGGAGATCCTAGTGCCGAACGGACGGCACCTCCGCGTTCAACACACGTACAGCTCGGTGACGTCTCCCATGCCTTGATCCAGCAAGGAGAGAGGGAGAGGTTGGGGAAGACTCCGTCCAGCAGCAGCACGACGGCGTGCTGGTGATGGAGGAGCGTGGTATTCCAGCAGGGCTTCGCCAAGCACCGCGAGAGATGAGGAGGAAGAGAGGTAGGGCTGCGCCAGGGAGAGGTGGAAACTCTTGTGTATGGCAGCACCAAAACCTCAAGTATATATAGGGGAGAGGGAGGGGGATGTGCCCCCCTTAGGGTTCCCACCCCAAGGGGTGCGGCAGCCCCTAGATCCCATCTAGGGTGCGGCCAAGGGGGGAGAGGGGGAAACCTGCCCCCCAAGTAAGGTGGGTGCGCCCCCTCCCCAAACCCTAGGCGCCTTGGGCCCTTGTGGGGGGTGCACCAGCCCACCTGGGGCTGGTACCCTCCCACACTTGTCCCATGCAGCCCTCTGGGGCCAGTGGCCCCACTTGTTGGACCCCTGGGACCCTCCCGGTAGTCCCAGTACGTTACCGATAACACCCGAAACTTTTCCGGTGACCAAAACAGGACTTCCCATATATAAATCTTTACCTCCGGACCATTCTGGAACTCCTCGTTATGTCCGAGATCTCATCCGGGACTCGGAAAAACATTCGGTAACCAGGTATATCTATTCCCTATAACCCTAGCGTCACCGAACCTTATGTGTGTAGACCCTACGGGTTCGGGAACCATGCAGACATGACCGAGACGTTCTCCGGCCAATAACCAACAGCGGGATCTGGATACCCATGTTGGCTCCCACATGTTCCATGATGATCTCATCGGATGAACCACGATGTCGAGGATTCAATCAATCCCGTATACAATTCCCTTTGTCTAGCGGTATTGTACTTGCCCGAGATTCGATCGTCGATATGCCGATACCTTGTTCAATCTCGTTACCGGCAAGTCTCTTTACTCATTCCGTAACACATCATCCCATGATCAACCCCTTGGTCACATTGTGCACATTATGATGATGTCCTACCGAGTGGTCCCAGAGATACCTCTCCGTTACACGGAGTGACAAATCCCAGTCTCGATTCGTGCCAACCCAACAGACACTTTCGGAGATACCCATAGTGCACCTTTATAGCCACCCAGTTACGTTGTGACGTTTGGTACACCAAAATCATTCCTACGGTATCCGGGAGTTACACAATCTCATGGTCTAAGGAAATGGTACTTGACAATAGAAAAGCTTTAGCATATGAACTACACGATCTTTGTGCTAGGCTAAGGATTGGGTCTTGTCCATCACATCATTCTACTAATGATGTGATCCTGTTATCAACGACATCCAATGTCCATGGTCAGGAAACCGTAACCATCTATTGATCAACGAGCTAGTCAATTAGAGGTTTACTAGGGACATGGTGTTGTCTATGTACCCACACATGTTTCTGAGTTTCCTATCAATACAATTAAAGCATGGATAATAAATGATTGTCATGAACAAGGAAATATAATAATAATAACTAATTTATTATTGCCTCTAGGGCATATTTCCAACAGTCTCCCACTTGCACTAGAGTCAATAATCTAGTTCACATCGCCATGTGATTAACACTGATAGGTCACATCGCCATGTGACCAACATCCAAAGAGTTTACTAGTGTCACTAAACTAGTTCACATCACCATGTGATTAAGACTCAGTGAGTTCTGGGGTTTGATCATGTTTTTCTTGTGAGAGAGGTTTTAGTCAACGGGTCTGCAACTTCAGATCCGTATGTATTTCGCAAATCTCTAGGTCATATTGTAAATGCTGCTTCCACGCTCCACTTGGAGCTATTCTGAATGGTTGCTCCACTATACGTTTCCGGTTTGCTACTCAGAGTCACTCGGATAGGTGTTAAAGCTTGCATCGATGTAACCCTTTACGCCGAACTCTTTATCACCTCCATAATCGAGAAACATGTCCTTTATTTACTCCAAGGACAATTTTGTCCGCTGTCCAATGATCCATTCGTGGATCATTCTTGTACCCCTTGACTGACTCATGGCAAGGCACACTTCCGGTGTGGTACACAGCATAGCATACTATAGAGCCTACGTCTGAAGCATAGGGGACGACCTTCGTCCTTTCTCTCTCTTCTGTCGTGGTCGAGCTTTAACTCTTAACTTCATACCTTACAACTCAGGCAAGAACTCCTTCTTTGACTGATCCATCTTGAACACCTTCAAGATCATGTCAAGGTATGTGCTCATTTGAAAGTACCATTTAGTGTTTTTGATCTATCCTCATAGATCTTGATGCTCAATGTTCAAGCAGCTTATTCCAGGTTTTCCATTGAAAAACACATTTTCAAACAACCCTATATGCTTTCCAGAAATTCTACATCATTTTCGATCAACAATATGTCAACAACATATACTCATCAGAAATGCTATAGTGCTCCCACTCACTTCTTTGGAAATACAAGTTTCTCATAAACTTTGTACAAACCCAAAATCTTTGATCATCTCATCAAAGTGTACATTCCAACTCCGAGATGCTTACTCCAGTCCTTAGAAGGATTGCTGGAGCTTTGCATATTTGTTAGCGTTCTTCAGGATTGACAAAACCTTCTGGATGTATCACATACAACCTTTCCTCAAGGATATCATCGAGGAAATAATGTTTTGACATACTATCTGCAAGATTTCATAAATCATGCAGTAATTGCTAATATAATTCCAACAGACTCTTAGCATCGCTACGAGTGAGAAAGTCTCATCGTAGTCAACTCCTTGAACTTGTCGGAAAACATCTTAACGACAAGTTGAGCTTTCTTAATGGTGATACTTACCATCATTGTCTGTCTTCCTTTTAAAATCCATCTGTACCCAACGGCCTTACGACCATCAAGTATTTCTTCCAAAGTCATGGATCCTCTCTTGGGTTTTATGGCCTCAAGCCATTCGTCAGAATCCGGGCCCACCATCGCTTCTCCATAGCTTGTAGGTTCATTGTTGTCTAGCAACATGACCTCTAAGACAGGATTACGTACCACTCTAAAGTAGTACGCGTCCTTGTCGACCTACGAGGTTCGGTAGTGACTTGATCTGAAGCATCATGATCACTATCATCAGCTTCCACTTCAATTGGCGTAGATGCCACATGAACAACTTCCTGTGCCCTGCTACACACTGGTTGAAGTGATGGTTCAATAACCTCATCAAGTATCCACCATCGTCCCACTAAATTCTTTCGAGAGAAACTTTTCCTCGAGAAAGGACCCGTTTCTAGAAACAATTACTTTTGCTTCCGGATCTGAGATAGGAGGTATACCCAACCATTTTGGGTATCCTATGAAGATGTATTTATCCATTTTGGGTTCGAGCTTATCACGATGAAACTTTTTCACATAAGCGTCGCAGCCCCAAACTTTCAAGAAATGACAACTTAGGTTTCTCCAAACCATAGTTCAAACGGTGTCGTCTCAACGGAATTACGTGGTGCCCTATTAAAGTGAGTGTGGTTGTCTCTAATGCCTAACCCATGAACGATAGTGGTAATTCGATAAGAGACATCATGGTATGCCTCATATCCAATAGGGTGCATCTATGATGTTCGGACACACCATCACACTATGGTGTTCCAGGCGGTGTTAGTTGTGAAACAATTTCCACAATGTCTCAATTGTGTACCAAACTTGCAACTCAGATATCCATCTCTATGATCATATCACAGACATTTTATCCTCTTGTCACGAAGATCTTCAACTTCACTCTGAAATTACTTGAACCTTTCAATAATTCAGACTTGTGTTTCATCAAGTAAATATAAAACATCTACTCAAATCATCTGTGAAGTAAGAACATAACAATATTCACTGCATGCCTCAGCACTCATTGGACTGCACACATCAAAATGTGTTACTTCCAACAAGTTGCTATCTTGTTCCACCTTACTGAAAACGAGGCTTTTCAGTCATCTTGCCCATGTGGTATGATTTGCATATCTCAAGTGATTCAAAATCAAGTGAGTCCAAACAATCCATCTGCATGGAGTTTCTTCATGCGTATACACCAATAGACATGGTTCGCATGTCTCAAACTTTTCAAAAACAAGTGAGTCCAAAGATCCATCAACATGGAGCTTCTTCATGCGTGTTATACCAATATGACTTACATGGCAGTGCCACAAGTAAGTGGTACTATCATTACTATCTTATATCTTTTGGCATGAAAATGTGTATCACTACGATCGAGATTCAATAAACCATTCTTTTAGGTGCAAGACCATTGAAGGTATTTTTCAAATAAATAGAGTAACCATTATTCTCCTTAAATGAATAACCGTATTGTGATAGACATAATCCAATCATGTCTATGCTCAACGCAAACACCAAATAACAATTGTTTAGGTTTAACACCAATCTCGATGGTAGACGGAGCAGGCGATGCTTGATCACATCAACCTTGGAAACACTTCCAACGCACATCGTCATCTCACCTATAGCTAGTCTCTGTTTATTTCGTAGCTCTTTTATTTCGAGTTACTAACACTTAGAAACCGAACCGGTATCTTAATACCCTGGTGCTACTAGGAGTACTAGTAAAGTACACATTTAATTCAATGTATATCCAATATACTTCTATCGACCTTGCCAGCCTTCTCATCTACCAAGTATCTAGGGTAGTTCTGCTTCAGTGTCCGTTCCCTCATTATAGAAGCACTTAGTCTCGGGTTTGGGTTCAACCCTGGGTTTCTTCACTGGAGCAGCAACTGATTTTCCGTTTCATGAAGTACCCCTTCTTGCCCTTGCCCTTCTTGAAACTAGTGGTTTCACTAACCATCAAAGATTGATGCTCCTTCTTGATTTCTACATTCGCGGTGTCGAACATTGCAAATAGCTCAAGGATCATCATATCTATCCCTGTTATGTTATAGTTCATCATGAAGCTCTAGTAGCTTGGTGGCAATGTCTTCTGAGAAACATCACTATCTCATCTGGAAGATTAACTCCCACTCGATTCAAGTGATTGTTGTACCCAGACAATCTGAGTACAAGCTCAATGATTGAGATCTTCTCCCTTAGTTTTCAGGCTAAGAAAATCGTCGGAGGTCTTATACCTCTTGACGTGGGCACGAGCCTGAAATCCCAACTTCAGCCCTCGATACATCTCATATGTTCCGCGACGTTTTGAAATCGTCTTTGGTGCCTCAACTCTAAACCGTTTAACTGAACTATCACGTAGTTATCAAAACGTGTATGTCAGATGTTCGCAACATCCACAGACGACGTTCGAGGTTCAGCACATCGAGCGGTGCATTAAGGACATGAGCTTTCTACTTTCCGCATAATTACTACTATCAACTTTCAACTAAATTTTCTCTAGCAACATATCTAAAACAGTAGAACTAAAGCGCGAGCTATGACATAATTTGCAAAGGGTTTTTGACTATGTTCAGGATAAGTAAGTTCATCTTATGAACTCCCACTCAGATAGACATCCCTCTAGTTATCTAAGTTATTACACGATCCGAGTCAACTAGGTCGTGTCCGATCATCACGTGAGACGGACTAGTCATCATCGGTGAACATCTTCATGTTGATTGTATCTACCATACGACTCATGCTCGACCTTTCGATCTCTTGTATTCCGAGGCCATGTCTGTACATGCTAGGCTCGTCAAGTTAACCTGAGTGTTTCGCGTGTGTAAATCTGGCTTACACCCGTTGTATGTGAATGTTAGAATCTATCACACCCGATCATCACGTGGTGCTTCGAAACGACGAACTTTCGCAATGGTGCACAGTTAGGGGGGACACTTTCTTGAAATTTTAATGAGGGATCATCTTATTTACTACCATCGTTCTAAGCAAATAAGATGTATAAACATGATAAACATCACATGCAATCAAATAGTGACATGATATGGCCAATATCATTTTGCTCCTTTTGATCTCCATCTTCGGGGCTCCATGATCATCATCGTCATCGGCATGACACCATGATCCCCATCATCATGATCTTGTTGGGGAACGTAGCAGAAATTCAAAAAATTTCTACGTGTCACCAAGATCTATCTATGGAGAAACTAGCAACGAGGGGAAGGAGAGTGCATCTACATACCCTTGTAGATCGCTAAGCGGAAGCGTTCAAGAGAACAGGGTTGAAGGAGTCATACTCGTTGTGATCCAAATCACCGGAGATCCTAGTGCCGAACGGACGGCACCTCCGCGTTCAACACACGTGCAGCCCGGTGACGTCTCCCATGCCTTGATCCAGCAAGGAGAGAGGAAGAGGTTGGGGAAGACTCCATCCGGCAGCAGCACAATGGCGTGGTGGTGGTGGAGGAGCGTGGCAATCCTGCAGGGCTTCGCCAAGCACCGCGAGATATGAGGAGAAAGAGAGGTAGGGATGCGCCAATAGGAGAAGAAACTTCATGTGTTGGGCTGCCCCTTTGCCTCCACTATATAGGGGGAGAGGGGGGGCGGCGCCCCCACCTAGGGTTCCACCCTAGGGGCGGCGGCCAGCCCAAGATCCCATCTGGGGGCAGCCAAGGGGGGAGAGGGGAAACTTGCCCCCCAAGTTAGGTGGGTGCGCCCCCCCCCAAATCCTAGGCGCCTTGGGCCCTTGTGGGGGGCGCACCAGCCCACCTGGGCTGGTCCCCTCCCACACTTGGCCCATCCAGCCCTCCGGGGATGGTGGCCCCACTTGGTGGGCCCCGGGACCCTCCCGGTGGTCCCGGTACGTTACCGATAAAACCAGAAACTTTTCCGGTGACCAAAACAGGACTTCCCATATATAAATCTTTATCTCCGAACCATTTCGGAACTCCTCATGATGTCCGGGGTCTCATCTAGGACTCCGAGCAACATTCCGCAACCACATACAAACTTCCTTTATAACCCTAGCGTCATCGAACCTTAAGTGTGTAGACCCTACGGGTTCGGGAACCATGCAGACATGACCGAGACGTTCTCCGGTCAATAACCAACAGCGGGATCTAGATACCAATGTTGGCTCCCACATGTTCCATGATGATCTCATTGGATGAACCACGACGTCAAGGATTCGATCAATCCTGTATACAATTCCCTTTGTCTAGCGGTATTGTACTTGCCCAAGATTCGATCGTCGGTATGCCAATACCTTGTTCAATCTCGTTACCCGCAAGTCTCTTTACTCGTTCCGTAACACATCATCCCATGATCAACCCCTTGGTCACATTGTGCACATTATGATGATGTCCTACCGAGTGGGCCCAGAGATACCTCTCCGTTACACGGAGTGACAAATCCCAGTCTCGATTCGTGCCAACCCAACAGACACTTTCGGAGATACCCGTAGTGCACCTTTATAGCCACCCAGTTACGTTGTGACGTTTGGTACACCCAAAGCATTCCTACGGTATCTGGGAGTTGCACAATCTCATGGTCTAAGGAAATGATACTTCACATTAGAAAAGCTTTAGCATACGAACTACGCGATCTTTGTGCTAGGCTTAGGATTGGGTCTTGTCCATCACATCATTCTCCCAATGACGTGATCCCGTTATCAACGACATCCAATGTCCATGGTTAGGAAACCGTAACCATCTATTGATCAACGAGCTAGTCAACTAGAGGCTTACTAGGGACATGGTGTTGTCTATGTATCCACACATGTATCTGAGTTTCCTGTCAATACAATTATAGCATGGATAATAAACGATTATCATGAACAAGGAAATATAATAATAATTACTAATTTATTATTACCTCTAGGGCATATTTCCAACAGTTTCCCACTTGCACTAGAGTCAATAATCTAGTTCATATCGCCATGTGATTAACACTAACAGGTCACATCGCCATGTGACCAACATCCAAAGAGTTTACTAGTGTCACTAAACTAGTTCACATCACCATGTGATTAAGACCCAATGTGTTCTGTGGTTTGATCGTGTTTTGCTTGTGAGAGAGGTTTTAGTCAACGGGTCTGCAACATTCAGATCCGTATGTACTTCGCAAATCTCTATGTCATATTGTAAATGTTGCTTCCACGCTCCACTTGGAGCTATTCCAAATGGTTGCTCCACTATACGTATCCGGTTTGCTACTCAGAGTCACTCGGACAGGTGTTAAAGCTTGCATCGACGTAACCCTTTACGCCGAACTCTTTATCACCTCCATAATCGAGAAACATGTCCTTATTTACTCCAAGGACAATTTTGACCGCTGTCTCATGATCCATTCCTGGATCACTCTTATACCCCCTTGTCAGACATGGCAAGGCACACTTCCGGTGCGGTACACAGCATAGCATACTACAGAGCCTATGTCTGAAGCATAGGGGACGGCCTTCGTCCTTTCCCTCTCTTATGCCGTGGTCGAGCTTTAACTCTTAACTTCATACCTTACAACTCAGGCAAGAACTCCTTCTTTGACTGATCCATCTTGAACACCTTCAAGAACATGTCAAGGTATGCGCTCATTTGAAAGTACCATTTAGCATTTTTGATCTATCCTCATAGATCTTGATGCTCAATGTTCAAGTAGCTTAATCCAGGTTTTACATTGAAAGACACTTTTCAAACAACCCTATATGCTTTCTAGAAATTCTACATCATTTTCGATCAATCAATATGTCAACAACATATACTCATCAGAAATTCTGTAGTGCTCCCACTCACTTCTTTGGAAATACAAGTTCCTCATAAACTTTGTATAAACCCAAAATCTTTGATCATCTCATCAAAGTGTATATTCCAACTCCGAGATGCTTACTCCAGTCCTTAGAAGGATTGCTGGAGCTTTGCACACTTGTTAGAATCTTTTAGGATTGACAAAACCTTCTAGCTGTATCACATACAACCTTTCCTCAAGTATATCATCGAGGAAACAATGATTTGACATCCTATCTGCAAGATTTCACAAATCATGTAGTAATTACTAATATAATTCCAACAGACTCTTAGCATCGCTACAAGTGAGAAAGTCTCATCGTAGTCAACTCCTTGAACTTGTCGGAAAACATATTAACGACAAGGTGAGCTTTCTTAATGGTGACACTTACCATCATTGTCCGTCTTCTTCTAAAATCCATCTATACCCAACATCCTTTACGACCATCAAATAGTTCTTCCAAAGTCATGGATCCTTTCTTGGATTTTATGGCCTCGAGCCATTCGTCGGAATCCGGGCCCACCATCGCTTCTCCATAGCTCGTAGGTTCATTGTTGTCTAGCAACATTACCTTCAAACATGATTACTATACCACTCTGAAGTAGTACGCATCCTTGTCACCCTACGAGGTTTGGTAGTGACTTGATCTGAAGTTTCATGATCACTATCATAAGCTTCTACTTCAATTGGTGTAGGTGCTACAGGAACAACTTCCTGTGCCCTGCTACACACTAGTTGAAGTGATGGTTCATCAACCACATCAAGTCTCCACCATCCTCCCACTCAATTCTTTTGAGAGAAACTTTTCCTCGAGAAAGGACCCGATTCAAGAAACAATCCCTACTGATTTCGGATCTGAATTAGGAGGTATACCCAACTATTACCTTTGAGTATCCTATGAAGATGTATTTGTCCGCTTTGGGTTCAAGCATATCAACCTGAAACCTTTTTCACATAAGCGTCGCAGCGCCAAACTTTTAAGAAGCGACAGCTTTGGTTTCTTCAAACCATAGTTCAAACAGTGTCGTCTCAACGGAATTACGTGGTGCCCTATTAAAGTGAGTGCGGTTGTCTCTAACCCATGAACGATAGTGGTAATTCGATAAGAGACATCATGGTACGCACCATATCCAATAGGGTGCAACTATGATGTTCTGACACACCATCACACTATGGTGTTCCAGGCAGTATTAATTGTGAAACAATTTCCACAATGTCTTAATTGCGTGCCAAAGCTCGTAACTCAGATACTCATCTCTATGATCATATCATAGACATTTTATCCTCTTGTCATGATGATCTTCAACTTCACTCTGAAATTACTTGAACCATTCAATAATTCAGACTTGTGTTTCATCAAGTAAATATACTCAGTATCTACTTAAATCATTCGTGAAGTAAGAACATAACGATATCCATTGCGTGCCTCAGCACTCATTAGACTGCACACATCAACATGTAATACTTCCAACAAGTTGCTTTCTTGTTCCATCTTACTGAAAAACGAGGCTTTTCAGTCATCTCGCCCATGTGGTATGACTTGCATATCTCAAGTGATTCAAAATCAAGTGAGTCCAAACGATCCATCTGCATGGAGTTTCTTCATGCATATACACCAATAGGCATGGTTCGCATGTCTCAAACTTTTCAAAAACGAGTGAGTCCAAAGATCCATCAACATGGAGCTTCTTCATGCGTTTTATACCAATATGACTTACATGGCAGTGCCACAAGTAAGTCATACTATCATTATTATATTATATCTTTTGGCATGAAAATGTGTATCACTATGATCGAGATTCAATAAACCATTCTTTTAGGTGCAAGACAATTGAAGGTTTATTCAAATAAACAGAGTAACCATTATTCTCCTTAAATGAATAACTGTATTGTGATAGACATAATCCAATCATGTCTATGCTCAACGCAAACACCAAATAACAATTATTTAGGTTTAACACCAATCTCGATGGTAGAGGGAGTGTGCGATGCTTGATCACATCAACCTTGGAAACACTTCCAACACATATCGTCAGCTCACTTTTAGCTAGTCTCCGTTTATTCCGTAGCTTTTATTTCGAGTTACTAACACTTAGCAACCGAACCGGTATCTAATACCCTGGTGCTACTAGGAGTACTAGTAAAGTACACATTAACATAATGTATATCCAATATACTTCTATCGACTTGCATGCCTTCTTATCTACCAAGTATCTAGGGTGGTTCTGCTTCAGCATCCGGTCCTCTCATTATAGAAGCACTTAGTCTCGGGTTTGGGCTCAACCTTGGGTTTCTTCACTAGAGCAGCAACTGATTTGCCGTTTCATGAAGTACCCCTTTTTGCCCTTGCCTTTCTTGAAACTAGTGGTTTCACTAACCATCAACAATTGATGCTCCTTCTTGATTTCTACATTCGCGGTGTCGAACATTGTGAATAGCTCAAGGATCATCATATCTATCCCTGTTATGTTATAGTTCATCATGAAGCTCTAGTAGCTTTGTGGCAATGTCTTTCGAGAAACATCACTATTTCATCTGGAAGATTAACTCCCACTCGATTCAAGTGATTGTTGTACCCAGACAATCTGAGTACAAGCTCAACGATTGAGATCTTCTCCCTTAGTTTGTAGGCTATAAAACTCGTCGGAGGTCTCATACCTCTTGACGTGGGCACGAGCCTGAAATCCCAATTTCAGCTCTTGGAACATCTCATATGTTCTGCGACATTTCAAAAAAGTCTTCAGTGCCTCAATTCTAAACCATTTAACATTACCGAACTATCATGTAGTCATCAAAATGTGTATGTCAGATGTTCGCAACATCCACAGACCACGTTCGAGGTCCAGCACACCGAGCGGTGCATTAAGGACATAAGCCTTCTATTGTCCGCATAATTGCTACTGTCAACTTTCAACTATATTTTCTCTAGGAACATATCTAAAATAGTAGAACTAAAGCGCGAGCTATGACATAATTTGCAAAGGGTTTTTGACTATGTTCAGGATAATTAAGTTCATCTTATGAACTCCCACTGAGATAGACATCCCTCTAGTCATCTAAGTGATTACATGATCCAAGTCAATTAGGCTGTGTCCGATCATCACGTGAGACGGACTAGTCATCATCGGTGAACATCTTCATGTTGATCGTATCTACTATACGACTCATCCTCGACCTTTCGGTCTCTTGTGTTCCGAGGCCATGTCTGTACATGCTAGGCTTGTCAAGTTAACCTAAGTGTTTCGTGTGTGTAAATCTGGCTTACACCCGTTGTATGTGAACGTTAGAATCTATCACACCCGATCATCACGTGATGCTTCGAAACGACGAACTTTCGCAACGGTTCACGGTTAGGGGGAACACTTTCTTGAAATTTTAATGAGGGATCATCTTATTTACAACCGTCGTTCTCAGCAAATAAGATGCATAAACATGATAAACATCACATGCAATCAAATAGTGACATGATATGGCCAATATCATTTTGCTCCTTTTGATCTCCATCTTCGGGGCTCCATGATCATCATCGTCACCGGCATGACACCATGATCTCCATCATCATGATCTCCATCATCGTGTCTTCATGAAGTTGTCTCGCCAACTATTACTTCTACTACTATGGCTACCGGTTAGCAATAAAGTAAAGTAATTACATGGCATTGTTCAATGACACGCAGGTCATACAATAAATTAAGACAACTCCTATGGCTCCTGCCGGTTGTCATACTCATCGACATGCAAGTCGTGATTCCTATTACAAGAACATGATCAATCTCATACATCACATATCATTCATCACATTCCTTTTTGGCCATATCACATCACATAGCATACCCTGCAAAAACAAGTTAGGCGTCCTCTAATTGTTGTTTGCATGTTTTACGTGGCTGCTATGGGTTTCTAGCAAGAGCACTTCTTACCTACGCAAAAACCACAACGTGATATGCCAATTGCTATTTACCCTTCATAAGGACCCTTTTCATCGAATCCGTTCCGACTAAAGTGGGAGAGACTGGCACCCGCTAGCCACCTTATGCAACAAGTGCATGTCAGTCGGTGGAACCTGTCTCACATAAGAGTACGTGTAAGGTCGGTCCGGGCCGCTTCATCCCACAATACTGTCGAAACAAGATTGGACTAGTAACGGTAAGCATATTTAACAAAATCAACGCCCACAACTACTTTGTGTTCTACTCATGCAAAGAATCTACGCAATAGACCTAGCTCATGATGCCACTGTTGGGGAACGTAGCAGAAATTCAAAATTTTCCTACGTGTCACCAAGATCTATCTATGGAGAAACTAGCAACGAGGGGACGGAGAGTGCATCTACATACCCTTGTAGATCGCTAAGCGGAAGCGTTCAAGAGAACGGGGTTGAAGGAGTCGTACTCGTCGTGATCCAAATCACCGGAGATCCTAGTGCCGAACGGACGGCACCTCCGTGTTCAACACACGTGTAGCCTGGTGACGTCTCACATGCCTTGATCCAGCAAGGAGAGAGGGAGAGTTTGGGGAAGACTCCATCCAGCAGCAGCACAACGGTGTGGTGGTGGTGGAGGAGCATGGCAATCCTGCACCAAGCACCGCGAGATATGAGGAGAAAGAGAGGTAGGGTTGCGCCAACAGGAGAAGAAACTTCGTGTGTTGGGCTGCCCCTTTGCCTCCACTATATAGGGGGAGAGCGGGGCTGCGCCCCCACCTAGGGTTCCACCCTAGGGGCAGCGTCCAGCCCAAGATCCCATTTGGGGGGGCGGCCAAGGGGGGGCGAGGGGAAACTTGCCCCCCAAGTTAGGTGGGTGCGCCCCTCCCCAAATCCTAGGTGCCTTGGGCCCTTGTGGGGGGCGCACCAGCCCACCTGGGGCTGGTCCCCTCCCACACTTGGCCCATGCAGCCCTCCGGGGATGGTGGCCCCACTTGGTGGACTCCCGGGACCCTCCCGGTGGTCCCAGTACGTTACCGATAAAACCCGAAACTTTTCCGGTGACCAAAACAGGACTTCCCATATATAAATCTTTATCTCCGGACCATTCCGGAACTCCTCGTGACGTCCGGGATCTCATCCGGGACTCCGAACAACATTCGGTAACCACATACAAACTTCCTTTATAACCCTAGCGTCATCGAACCTTAAGTGTGTAGACCCTACGGGTTCGGGAACCATGCAGACATGACCGAGACGTTCTCCGGTCTGGATACCCATGTTGGCTCCCACATGTTCCACGATGATCTCATCGGATGAACCACGATGTCGAGGATTTGATCAATCCTGTATACAATTCCCTTTGTCTAGCGGTATTGTACTTGCCCGAGATTCGATCATCGGTATGCCGATACCTTGTTCAATCTTGTTACCGGCAAGTCTCTTTACTCGTTCCGTAACACATCATCCCGTGATCAACCCCTTGATCACATTGTGCACATTATGATGATGTCCTACCGAGTGGGCCCAGAGATACCTCTCCGTTACACAGAGTGACAAATCCCAGTCTCGAGTCATGCCAACCCAACAGACACTTTCGGAGATACCCGTAGTGCACCTTTATAGCCACCCAGTTACGTTGTGACGTTTGGTACACCCAAAGCATTCCTACGGTATCCGGGAGTTGCACAATCTCATGGTCTAAGGAAATGATACTTGACATTAGAAAAGCTTTAGCATACGAACTACACGATCTTTGTGCTAGGCTTAGAATTGGGTCTTGTCCATCACATCATTCTCCCAATGATGTGATCCCATTATCAACGACATCCAATGTCCATGGTCAGGAAACCGTAACCATCTATTGATCAATGAGCTAGTCAACTAGAGGCTTACTAGGGACATGGTGTTGTCTATGTATCCACACATGTATCTGAGTTTCCTGTCAATACAATTATAGCATGGATAATAAACGATTATCATGAACAAGGAAATATAATAATAATAACTAATTTATTATTTCCTCTAGGGCATATTTCCAACAGATCTCCATCATCGTGTCTCTATGAAGTTGTCTCGCCAACTTATTACTTCTACTACTATGGCTACCGGTTAGCAATAAAGTAAAGAAATTACATGGCGTTTGTTCAATGACACGCAGGTCATATAATAAATTAAGACAACTCCTATGGCTCCTGCCAGTTGTCATACTCATCAACATGCAAGTCGTGATTCCTATTACAAGAACATGATCAATATCATACATCACATATCATTCATCACATTCTTTTGGCCATATCACATCACATAGCATACCCTACAAAAACAAGTTAGACGTCCTCTAATTGTTGTTTGCATGTTTTACGTGGCTGCTATGGGTTTCCAGCAAGAACGTTTCTTACCTACGCAAAAGCCACAACGTGATATGTCAATTGCTATTTACCCTTCATAAGGACCCTTTTCATCGAATCTGATCCGACTAAAGTGGGAGAGACTGGCACCCGCTAGCCACCTTATGCAACAAGTGCATGTAAGTCGGTGGAACCTGTCTCACGTAAGTGTACGTGTAAGGTCGGTCCGGGCCGCTTCATCCCACAATACCGTCGAAACAAGATAGGACTAGTAACGGTAACCATATTGAATAAAATCAACGCCCACAACAACTTGTGTTCTTCTTGTTCATAGAATCTAGGCAATAGACCTAGCTCATGATGCCACTGTTGGGGAACGTAGCAGAAATTCTAAATTTTCCTACGAGTCACCAAGATTTATCTATGGAGAAACTAGCAACGAGGGGAAGGAGAGTGCATCTACATACCCTTGTAGATCGCTAAGCGGAAGCATTCAAGAGAACGGGGTTGAAGGAGTCGTACTCGTCGTGATCCAAATCACCGGAGATCCTAGTGCCAAACGGACGGCACCTCCGCATTCAACACACGTACAGCCCGGTGACGTCTCCCATGCCTTGATCTAGCAAGGAGATAGGGAGAGGTTGGGGAAGACTCCGTCCAGTAGCAGCATGACGGCGTGGTGGTGATGGAGGAGCGTGGTATTCCAGCAGGGCTACGCCAAGCACCGCGACAGATGAGGAGGAAGAGAGGTAGGGCTGCGCCAGGGAGAGGTGGAAACTCTTGTGTATGGCATCCCCAAAACCTCAAGTATATATAGGGGAGAGGGAGGGGGCTGTGCCCCCCTTAGGGTTCCCACCCCAAGGGTTGCGGCAGCCCCTAGATCCCATCTAGGGTGCGGCCAAGGGGGGAGAGGGGGAAACTTTTCCCCCAAGTAAGGTGGGTGCGCCCCCTCCCCAAACCCTAGGCGCCTTGGGCCCTTGTGGGGGGGTGCACCAGCCCACCTAGGGCTGGTCCCCTCCCACACTTCGCCCATGCAGCCCTGTGGGGCCGGTGGCCCCACTTGGTGGACCCCCGGGACCATCCCGGTGGTCCCGGTATGTTACCGATAACACCCGAAACTTTTCCGGTGACCAAAACAGGACTTCCTATCGTGGATTTAACACGGCAGATGTCCTTAGTGTCAGGACTTAGTCGCGAGGCCAACGCATCTATGCGGCATCTTGAGAGGGGTTGATCGGGACGAGAGACACAACACGCAAGACAAGGGTTTAGACAGCTTCGGGCCCCGGGAAACATCATCCGGAATAGCCCTACATGCTGTTTGAGGCTAGGTCTCATTATGCTCATGATTGAGTCACTGTAAGCCGACTCTCCTCCTTGTGTCTAGCCCTAGATATTGTTTCTTGTTGCTTGTCCCTCTTTGGGGAGCCCTGCCCCTCTTTAGATAAGTTAGAGGGGCGGGTTACATGTGGAGTCCTAGTAGGACTAGCCTATATTGTACTACAAGCCGGATTCAAGTCCGGTCTTGATTCCTTGTAAGGGAGATACTCCTCACGCCTTTCCTCTTAAGCCGGCCTATCATAACGTAAGCCGGCCTTCTGGGCCTTGAGCCTCCTGGGCCCCCGGGTCTTGTCACTCCTCTAATCCGCTTGCCAGGTCACCCATAAGTCGCCAGGATCGGGCGGGTCACTTAGTGTGTCGTCCAGTCAGGGCGGGTCATTAGTGAGTCACCAAGTCTGGCCGGGTTATCCTTCCGGCCGGGTTACACCGCGGGGTATATCCCCGACATTAGCCCCCAAGTTTAGCTTGGATTTATCCATGGTAAACTTATGCTGCAAAATAAACACAACAACAAATTTGACAGGTTGTGCTCCGGGTTAAGAATTTTTGTAAACCGGCACCTGAACATCCTTAAGTCCTTGTCATTTCCTTCTTCTAGAAAATCCGGGTCAATAGACTAGCTTCACAATCAATTTGCTTGTAGAGGAAATATTGTAAACAAATAATCCATCTAAGTCGGCTTCCAAAGCGCCAGCTTAAAATTATAGTTTTTAAAATACTCATCTGATTTCAACCGGCTTAAAGGTATAGATCTTGCCAAGTTATAATTTCCAAAATCTCCGGGTTATAAAAACTGATAATTCCTGGTCATGATTGTTTCCAATGCTGGTTCATGATTGTTGATGACGTCGGGTTATGATTGTTGCAGACACCGAGTCATAATGATTGGTGATGCCGGGTCAATCTGGTTTGCTCAAAACTGAAAATTGGAAGATATTTCTCCCTTATAGCCATATTACCTGTAGCCCCCAAGTGTCGGGTTGTCATGCTTGCAGCAACCTGGGACTTGTAATTGCCTTATGCTCATAAAACTTCAACCAGTGTAGCCCCCAAGGGCCGGGTCATTATGCAATAATGAGCAGGGACTTTGTAAATATTATCATGTAAACTTGAACAGCAATGCGTAGCCCCCAAGGGCCGGCTTAGTAAGATAATACTAAGCTGGGACTTTATATATACTTCATTGATAATAACATCATATGATGTAATCTCCACCAAGGGGCTTGAACCCATGTCCACAAAGTTAAGAGCTTTGTGCTTTACCAACTGAGCAATGGATCCTTCAATTATAATGGATTTAAAACTTATGTACCTTGAACTATTAACAGGAGCAATTGGTAGCCCCCAAGGGCCGGCTCATTACGATGTGATGAGTCGGGTCTTCAATAAGGTGAGCAAACAATGACTTTGCATTAGCCCCCAAGTGTCATGGTGCATGCTTGCAGCGACATGAGACTTGCATTTTTGATATAACCTCAATTTGAATAATGTAGCCCCCAAGTGTCGAGTCGTAAGCCTGCAGCGACTCGGGACTATTCCTTCCATTGTAGAATAAATCATATCCTTTGATAAAATAATAGCCATTGCGCTAAAGCGACTTTAAAAACCTCAATAATACTGGTTATTGATAATCACAATAGAAATCCAACCATGTTGGCTATTCAAGATTTGAATAATATAACCCGGTATGAAAACCTCAATCATTCAATATCATCATGAAAATCCAGCCAACTTTGGCTATTAAAAATTTGAATACCTCATCGGTTGATAAGTAAACCCGGAGTTTAAATACTCGGCGGCTCTTGGCCAATGACGATTTAATTCGCCTTCATTGTAAGCCGGGATTTTTATAACCCGGCTGCTTATAGTCTTTGAGAAAAATCTAGAACGGATCATCATATTGAAGCATCAACTTTTGTAATGAGCTTGAACTTAATCATTTACATGTCATATTCCTGCAAATCCTGCAAAGAGTTTAAACAACATATGCCCTGGATACTTAATGTCAAAAGCCATGGCGGTAGCCACCCAAATGTAGTCTTATCCTGCATACAAGTAGATCACAAGATCCCTATGATCCTTTGAATGATACCGCCGGCTTATGTGACCCGGATAGTGAAGTCGATAACTCAACTCTGTAAGAGCCGGCACATAAGATATTTGTGACAACTCAAATACTTGTGATCGTACAAAATAGATAAAAAATTTGAGGGTTCTGATTTGAATACGATCAGTAAACCGTCCCAAAGGTGGTTAAGCTAAGATTCGAATACGATCATATAGCCCCCAGTGGTGTTGGCTATGCCGATCAAAGTGGGTATCGACAGCTATGTTCTCTTTGGTTCAAATACGACCTATGTTTGAATAGGAAAACCCCCAAATGACCACTATACTATTAAATTTGTACTGCCGGGTTATATGACTTGTGTAATAAGGGTGATAACCCTATCTTTAGAAGCCAATGCTTCCATATAAATGATGGCTGTCATAAGCTGGCGACTTATAGTCAAAAGTCAAGCCGGTTAATCATAAAACACTTATATACATTTGAGATATAATCCCCAAAAGGTCTCAAGTTAAGTAATTGTGGCTATAATAAACTTTACCAGAGATAGAATAAAACTTTTTGAGGCTTATGATTCGGATATGATCAGTAAACCGTTCCAAAGGGGTTAAGCTAAGATTCGAATATGATCATATAGCCCCCAGTGGCTTGGCGATGCCGATAAAGTGGGTATCGACAGCTATGTTCTCTTTGGTTCGAATACGACCTATGTTTGAACAGGAAGCTCCCAAGTGACCATGAGAGTTGTTTAACGACGCTGATTCGTATACGATCCATGTTGATTCCCAAAGGGGTTGAGCTATGATTTGGATACGATCAAGAAGCCCCCAATTAGGTTCAGTAGTTTGCTAATCAAAAGGGTATCGACAGCTATGTTCTCTTTGGTTCGAATACGACCTATGTTTGAACAGGAAGCCCCCAAGTGACCGTATAAATTTTGGCATTGCGCCGATCAAGAGGGTACTGATGGCTATGTCCGATGAGCAGGAATCCCCCAAATGACCATAATAAGATAAGCCGTAAAGCAGGATACCCATGTTTTGAACCGGAATTTCTTAAACCGGATATTGAGATCCTCAAAGCTTTATAAGGGACAAATTTACCTTAATTCGGATGTTGAACCGGTTTTGAGAGCTTCAAAGCTTTGCGGGAGAAAGATGTCTCTTGAACCGGAATTTTCATCAGTATGGTAGTGTCCTCCGGAACCGGGTTATCATCCCCTCCCATGACCCAGAGTTCCCGAGTCATGTCACTGTAGCCCCCGAGTTTTAAGACTACTCGAGGAGTTGGCTTGAGACTCTCCATATTTGACCGTGATATAAACCGGTATGAGTCATTCAACATCTCAGTGACATAACTTGTCCTGCACTGGAGAACTTGCAAGCCAGAGTAATTGCTCTTTTAAAGAAAGCAATATATAATATAAAATATACTGGATGGATTTCACCTGATGTGTTGAGTCGGAATTAATCCGTCGCAGAGTTGATGATCATTGCAGTAAAGTTGAAATCAATGATGGGTGAGTCGGCCACGGGAGCGGACAGATGAGTCGGCCGCGGTGTTGTAAGCCGGTGCGTACGAGCAAGTTGTCCTCCTTGTTGTAAACCGGTGTGGTTATAAAAGACGGCCAGTGCATTGTAAACCGGCGCGGTCGTGAGAGACGGCCACGGCGTTGTAAGCCGGCACGATCGAGAGAAACAGCCATGGCGTAGTAAGCCGGTGCAGGAGTCCGTTGAGTAACGACGACCGTCTGCGCCAAAAGATGTTGGCGTGTCTCCACCTCCGCGGTATAATATCAATTTTTATCATAAATAGTTTTCCCTACATAAACAATATTGCAGACCAAGGCAAAGATAAACTTGTTCTTTGACAAAAACAACATGTGATAATAAAAACAAACTCAGATGGATATCACCTGATGCGTCAGGCCAGTAGTTATCTGCCACGGAGTTGATGATCACCGCGGTGAAGCTTAAATTAATCACGGGTGAACCGGTCGTGGCGTCGTAAGCTGGTGCAGTCGGGCGAGTCAATCGCAAGAGCAGTAAGCCACTCGGACGCCGAGTCGGCCACGGGGGTGGACGGGTAAGTCGCCCGTCACATTGTAAGCCGGCAAAGACGTGTGAATCGGCTGGCGCGTTGATGTAGATCGGACCGCAGGGGCGGCGGCTTGCACCCACCTGTTGAACAGTAAGCGGTCGCCGATGCCGTTGCATGATTATGCTACCGCACTCTCCATGAATATGGCATTACACCATCTTTATGATGAATTATTGTCCTGCGAAACAATATTACATGCCCGAGTAGTTGTTCTCACACGTAGCACGTTCATGAAATACAAAAGAAGGATATCACCTGATGTTTCAGAAACCAGTGAGCTACGGCAGCGGCCTTAGCGCGGCCCTCAGCGGCTCAAGGTGGCCATGGCGGCGTGTGAAGGCAGGCGACAACTCCAGGTGGCTCAACCGGGGCGTGACAATGGTGGCCACTCTGAGTGGCGACTTAGTAGCATTACAGACCGGCTGGTAATTGAAAACTGAACAATACTACTAGTAGATTCACGTACTAGTACTCATGGCTGATTTGACCAAAGGAATGATTAAAAAATGAATCTGGACCTTACTGTATAGACTATTCCTTCCCAAAATCTGAGTCTTCACATGGATAATACTCAAGTACTTGGTGGACCCTTTATGCAAACAGTAGCAGGGGAGTCACGCAAGTAGTGACAAAGGAATCCAAGTCCATCTCTGTGTCCAGGTTGTGGCCACTCTGGCCAATTTGTTTTCCTTGAGTCATGATCTGACGAGCAGATGATTGTTTCTTTTCCTTCTTAACACTACTTTCCTCGGGACTTGATTTTACTTTTCCCTAGTCACATGACCGACTACTAGTTGAAGTAGTACGTGATGACTCCTTGGATCTGACTTGAGTCCACATGTCACAGAGTAAACAGGAGCAACTATTGTTGACTACCTCGGGACTTGGAACCTTCTGATCTGCCGTGGAGTAAATCGCCATTACTTTATAAAAAATATCTGGCCTCTGGGCTGATTAGATAGCTCAATTCCGACTTGTCTTTCCGCGTTGCAGCAATCTGGGCAGTTGGTATTGCCATCGGACACGGTGATCAGAACGAAGACCCAAACCATGCTGATTCTGGCAACTTGTAGATCGGATTTGATGTGGTGACGAAACTGACTGTAGCAGAAAAACGATGATCGCGGCGACTTGCGTCGGCGACTCACGGCAACGGAAAAAATTGTAACCCTAATTTCCTTTGAACCTTAAATCCTAGATCTTAAACCTGGACTGATGAACTTGAAGCTGATATAAATCCTTCTGAACCAGCTTTCTCCATCCGGAAAACTGCAAACTTCTCGATCCCTAGGAGAGATCCCTTCAAGAACTCAACACCACCATGCGCGAGCCCCACGGTGGGTGCCAACTGTCGTGGATTTAACACGGCAGATGTCCTTAGTGTCAGGACTTAGTCGCGAGGCTAACGCATCTATGTGGCAGCTTGAGAGGGGTTGATCGGGACGAGAGACACAACACGCAAGACAAGGATTTAGACAGCTTCGGGCCCCGGGAAACATCATCCGGAATAGCCCTACATGCTGTTTGAGGCTAGGTCTCATTATGCTCATGAGGGAGTCGCCGTAAGCCGGCTCTCGTCCTTGTGTCTAGCCCTAGATATTGTTTCTTGTTGCTTGTCCCTCTTTGGGGAGCCCTGCCCCTCTTTATATAAGTTAGAGGGGCGGGTTACATGTGGAGTCCTAGTAGGACTAGCCTATCTTGTACTACAAGCCGGATTCAAGCCCGGGTCTTGATTCCTTGTAAGGGAGATACTCCTCACGCCTTTCCTCTTAAGCCGACCAATCATAACGTAAGCCGGCCTTCTGGGCCTTGAGCCTCCTGGGCCCCCGGGTCTTGTCACTCCTCTGATCCGCTTGCCAGGTCGCCCATAAGTCGCCAGGATCGGGCGGGTCACTTAGTGTGTCGTCCAGTCAGGGCAGGTCATTAGTGAGTCGCCAAGTCCGGCCGGGTTATCCTTCCGGCCGGGTTACACTGCGGGGTATATCCCCGACACTTCCCATATATAAATCTTTACCTTCGGACCATTCCGGAACTCCTCGTGACGTCCGGGATCTCATCCGGGACTCTGAACAACATTTGGTAACCACGTATATCTATTCCCTATAACCCTAGCATCACCGAACCTTAAGTGTGTAGACCCTACGGGTTCGGGAACCATGCAGACATGACCGAGACGTTCTCCGGCCAATAACCAACAGCGGGATCTGGATACCCATGTTGGCTCCCACATGTTCCACGATGATCTCATCGGATGAACCACGATGTCGAGGATTCAATCAATCCCGGATACAATTCCCTTTGTCTAGCGGTATTGTACTTGCCCGAGATTCGATCGTCGGTATGCCGATACCTTGTTCAATCTTGTTATCGGCAAGTCTCTTTACTCGTTCCATAACACATCATCCCGTGATCAACCCCTTGGTCACATTGTGCACATTATGATGATGTCCTACCGAGTGGGCCCAGAGATACCTCTCCGTTACAAGGAGTGACAAATCCTAGTCTCGATTCGTGCCAACCCAACAGACACTTTCGGAGATACCCGTAGTGCACCTTTATAGCCACCCAGTTACGTTGTGACATTTGGTACACCCAAAGCATTCCTATGGTATCCGGGAGTTACACAATCTCATGGTCTAAGGAAATGATACTTGACATTAGAAAAGCTTTAGCATACGAACTACACGATCTTTGTGCTAGGCTTAGGATTGGGTCTTGTCCATCACATCATTCTCCTAATGATGTGATCCTGTTATCAACGACATCCAATGTCCATGGTCAGGAAACCGTAACCATCTATTGATCAACGAGCTAGTCAATTAGAGGCTTACTGGGGACATGGTGTTGTCTATGTACCCACACATGTATCTGAGTTTCCTATCAATACAATTATAGCAAGGATAATAAACGATTATCATGAACAAGGAAATATAATAATAATAACTAATTTATTATTGCCTCTAGGGAATATTTCCAACACTCCAGTCAATAACCAATAGCGGAACCTGGATGCTCATATTGGCTCCTACATATTCTACGAAGATCTTTATCAGTCAAACCGCATAACAAGATACATTGTTCCCTTTGTCATCGGTATGTTACTTGCCCGAGATTCGATCGTCGATATCTCAATACCTAGTTCAATCTCGTTACCGGCAAGTCTCTTTACTCATTCTGTAATGCATCATCCCGCAACTAACTCATTAGTCACATTGCTTGCAAGGCTAATAGTGATGTGCATTACCAAGAGGGCCCAGAGATACCTCTCCGACAATCGGAGTGACAAATCCTAATCTTGATCTATGTCAACTCAACAAGTACCATCGGAGACACCTGTAGAGCACCTTTATAATCACCCATTTATGTTGTGACGTTTGGTAGCACACAAACTGTTCCTCCGGTATTCGGGAGTTGCATAATCTCATAGTCATAGGAACATGTATAAGTCATGAAGAAAGCAATAGCAACAAACTAAGTGATCAAGTGCTAAGCTAATGGAATGGGTCAAGTCAATCACATCATTCTCTAATGATGTGATCCCGTTAATCAAATGACAACTCATGTCTATGGTTAGGAAACGCAACCATCTTTGATTCAATGAGCTAGTTAAGTAGAGGCATACTAGTGACACTTTGTTTGTTTATGTATTCACACATGTACTAAGTTTCCGGTTAATACAATTCTAGCATGAATAATAAACATTTATCATGATATAAGGAAATATAAATAACAACTTTATTATTGCCTCTAGGGCATATTTCCTTCAGTGATAGCTTTTGGGGGTATTCCGGATCCTATGTCCAATGACAGACGCTTCAGTCACCGGATCCAAGCCCAGCCGGACGCGGATGACATACAGCTGGGGCGTGCTACGAGGGATGCCAAGCTTCGATACATCGAAGCTACTACAGGTTATCTACAAAGCTACAGCTTGGATCCGTATGTGGTCGTTACTCACTCATGCAGACTTCAGGGAGCTTTTGGTTATTGGGTGCAACCACTGGGAGACGGTAGCACGCGCTATCTTCAGCCGATTTGGATGGCGAGCTAATAATAGACTAGGTGTGTAGGCATTGTAGTATGTTCCTTATCGCTGGATGTGGCACTTTTCAGATTTATTTTTTTAGCTTTTGCTCTGATTATGTGCTTCTTTGGACCCTAAGACCTTGTTACATTTTTTACTTAATAATATGGTTGCATGCATCGATTGATGCAGAGACTGGGGGTTATCCTCCTTTTCAAAAAAAATACTAATCTATGGACAAGGACCATTCATGGTTGCCATTGTTGGTGCCCTTAGTGTCTTTGTCGCGGAAGTACCGTTCAAAGACGCAATATAGATCAAGCTAGATCTCCTCCTCGCGAGAGTTGTCCATCCTGTCACTTTCCTCCTTCTCCTCTTTGGGGCGACGGGGGGGGGGGCATCCCGACCATGGTACGGACTGCCCGAGCTTGCTCTCAAGTGAGGGCGCACGTGTTCCTCCCCTGCTGCTTCTGGAGGATGTGGACATAGACGGCTTCCTCTTCCACGGCAGCGCGTGCTGCCGCATCCGTCGCCTCCCCCACATTGGCAGCGAGGAGGACCTCATGCTCCATCACCCTCTGCTTGTTACAGCGTGCACGCCGATCCCTGTAGCACTCATACACCAGTGAACCGGAGATGGTGCGAAAGACAGACCTCCAGCTTCCAGCACCGACTGATTCGAGTGCCAGTTGCTCCGACGCAATGGATTTGCGCTAGACAGACTCCGGTGTTGGTCAGGCACACTTCTCACAGGAGTGGCGGAGGGCCATACGGGCGGCCATTGCCTCCTCCGGCCCGCATGAGACGACGCCTCAGTCAATGGATTGGGAGTGGTCGGAGTCAGATCTGCTGCCTGACATGCCGGAGAGGATAAGAGACTGCCGGAAAGTAGCCTGGGGCGGATCAGAGTGAAGTGCAGTGGAGCGGAGTGGCTAAGGTTTGGTCTAGGAAGTAGAAGGGGAGGGATCAGGGTGGGCCAGCATGGGCCTGATCTGACATGGTGGACGCGACTAGGCACGCCTGGGCCTCCTCATATCTGCCCCAGATTTGAGCTGGATATGAGGGTGTCGGTCAGCCTGGGCATTTGGGACATGTATGTCGGGTTTTCTTTTGACCTTTGAGTGACCGGGCCATCCGCCCGGGTGTAAGGGGGTGGGTTGGGGAGCCCGGATGCACTAATAGTGTCATACTATATCAGTATCACTCATGTTATGACATGTGATCATTTTTCATGTTCGAATGACCTAAATCCTTTATTTTTTAAAAATAAAGAGAGTAGAAAAAACATCATTTGGATGTTGATGTCTTACTCGGAGGTATTCAAGAAGAATTTGACCCGCTTATGGGCCAAGTCACGTGTAGGTCGGAGCCATGGTGCGGTCGCTTTACGTCAAAAAGGAGTAAGTCTATTCTTATTGATGAGTGTTATTTTTACACTTCTTAACCTGAGCTTAAACCTATATATTTCACTAAGACCAAGATATTCACTCTGATATTGCCACTAATGACCAATGAGTGCATAGGATTCCAAAAATCCTTTCTTTATTTTGTTTCCATGGGAAATGGGATATTTATGGACGAAATCAAGCCAATACTTGGAAAGGACTAAAGTGGAGATAGAGGGGATCAAGTGGTTGGTGCACTAGAGAAAACAGATCAAAATATGATGTTTCATATGACCACACCTGCTCGTATGAGGGTCATATGGTGTGAAAACCGAGGTTCCATGTCCACCTAAACAACCTTTATAAAGGGGCTGACGCCAAATGGATAACAGAACATTGTAGGGGAAGCGCGGAACAACCAATCATCATCATCCTCATCTACCCTAGACGTTGTCATTTCCATATTCATAGCCACCACCTTCATCTCCATCATAGTTCTCAGCAATATAGTCATACTTGTAATCGTGTATCACACACGACATCCATTGTAAGACATATTATCAATAAATCTATCTCCATGATGTGTTCTTCATGTGATCTGATCTTCATGTGTAAGTAGTCCGGTAAGATATGGGTTGAGGAAGGGCCTTGCAACCCGATGTATTTGTTGGAGCAATCAATGGAAGGAAATTGAATTAATGTCTTGTAGGTGTAACATAGAATTGTTTCGGAAGTTGTCTCTTATCTCGTTCGTGGTCTTCATCCCTGGAGGTACCCAAGATCATGGAGAACGAGCCACAGAGAAGCTAAGGGAAAGGAGACCGTGAAGTGTTATTCTGAACACTAGTGACAGAAAAGTTTAGTGCGATAACACGAATCCTATCCCTCGGGATTCAAGAGGTGTAGTAATTAAACGCCTAATGCTTTTGTCTATTATTGCATCTCGTGCCCTTTGCCTAGCATGGCGGGCACTCCGCGCCATAATAGGGGACGGGCTGAGATGCATGTCGTCATTTACCTCCGACTCGGAGCCCGATGGCACAGGAAGATGTGTCACCGAAGGAGTTGCACCGCTGCCCCGGTGTTGGGGCGGCAGATGGACCGCACTACATCGTGCGAGGCAGCAGTGACGCCGCTCACATAGGATCCAAGCATCATTTGGGCAGACGCAATGGATTCCCGCCAGATGGAGTCCAACTACGACGCACGGACTCCTCCCGGAAGCCGCGGAGAGCCATGTGGATGACCATCTCCTTCTTAGGCCCGCATGAGATGAGGTCCCAGTCCATAGATAGGGAGAACTCAGAGTCAGATTTGTTGTCCGTCATGCCGGAGAAAGCCGGAGATCATCGGAAGGGATCTTGGGGCGAAGTGGAGTGGAGTGGCTTGCATTTGGTCCGAGATATGGGTGGGTGTTGACGCTCAAAAGTGGCACAATGGTAAAAGTTTCTTTAAGCTATGTCAAGATTAATTCAAACTTATGATTGGAGGTCACCATGGGATGGATCTTTTCGAGAAGATCAAGATGGATATGAAAATGGTCTAAAACGGAGTTCGGATGCAAAAGTTATGACAAGTTAAGATATGCTCATGTTAACACCAGATGAAAGAATGGCTGGAAACCCAATTAAGATGTCCTCATATGAAAAAATGGTCAACACGAATTGTCTTCGTCTCGTCAAAACGGTTGATTTTGATATAAAAATCGTCTTAATCCGAGGTCGTATGCAAAAGTTACAGCCAGTACAAGATGCTGCTACACTAGATGGCCGGACACTCCGGGAAAAACCATCCGGGTTTTGATTTTCTCTGTGGATGGCCGGACACTCCAGGTATTTTCGTCCGGGTTTTGAATTTCGCTGCTGCAGACTTCGGAAAACAGCCAAAAAAACCTCAAGATGGCCTCAGATCAAAAAACGTTCAACATAAAAGTTGTTCATCTCATCGAAACGGTCAAGATTGCTTTTGGGCTCGTTTCCATCCGAGATAGTTTACTCCCCCAAACATGGCCCGCAAGGTGCAGCCAGATTTTACCGAACAGTTTTGGAAAGTTCGGACCAAACAAATCCGAATTGGACTAGGGTTTTGGACGTGAATTGAAGCCTTTTCCTTGCACGAGAAGTCCAGCCGCCTCTTATATACTTAAGGGGTGACGGCCGATTGAACAACACACAATCGATCAATTCATCTACCACTTTTATCTTTTATCTTTTCTCCTTAACCCTAGGTCTTCTTCTTCCTCGTTCTTCGTTGTTCTCCTTCATTACAGGGCGGCGAAACTCGAGGCCCTAGGGGCGATCAGGTCAACCTAGGACAGCCCATAGCCGTCGTGCTCCCAGACGGGGTCCCTCCCGGACGTGTGGGGTTTCGGGTTCTCAAAAGCACCCGCCGGATTGCCTGCATACCGCGCTTCCGGCCAGGTCTCCTTCAACGTGAGTTGCGGTGCATCACCCTCGGTGTTGGAGGTACACGGTGACGTGTTCATGTGCCAACACACTTTTTGGCGACCACGCTGGGGACAAGATCAATCATCATCATCATCCATCATGTCTGGCAACGACAAGATTCCCAAGCCCTCGGAAATCGACGCCGATAACGTAATCAAGCCCAATTTTGAGGAGTTATCGGAGGAACATCGCCAAGCTTATGAGGAGTACAAGAAGGCGCGTGAAGAGAAGGAGATGCAGGAGTTCCTTGCTAAGTTCAAAAAGGATCGTCAAGGCAATATCACTCCGGTTGGAGAAATCAAGTTTCCTCCTCTTCATGATGAACGGGTTAAACCCTCTATAAGTAATACCTTCTCTCCTGAGGTATGGGCTGAAATTGATAGTCGCATTACAGATAGCAATAATCTTTTATACCAAATTTTCTTGGAAAATAGTAATGCTAAAAATAGTGTGCCTCAATCATCTAGTGGTAATGTTGGTGTGCCTGCTACCGCAGAAATCCCTAGTCCAACTTTACCTATTTCATCGGCACCCCCGTGCCGATGAATTTTTATCCTAGCCCCACAAACCAAATTGTTGCTGCACCCATTAATCCTATCATGAGTATGCCAAGTTCGGTGGTGACGCCGAACCAAACCCTACCTACAAGAACAAACATTGTTAGATCACTACCGAATTACAATTCGGCATGCATGCCACAATTCACACCTGCAACTACTAACCCTACTCCTCCTATGCTACCGCCACAAGCTTCATCGTCCACCTTGGATGATGGTCTAGCTAATCTTAGAGGGGACATGGCTAAGATGCTCCGACATAATTTTGGAGTTGAGTTACCAAGGAACCGTATTTACCAAAAGCCATATCCAGAATACTTTGATGCAATTCAATGCCCTCCGGGATATAAAATTCCAGATTTTGTTAAGTTTAATGGAGAGGGCACAAAAACTACCTGGGAGCATGTTAGTCAGTACTTGGCACAATTAGGTGAGGCAAGTTCACGAGATGAGTGGAGAGTACGTTATTTTCCTTTATCTTTAACCGGTACTGCTTTCTCGTGGTTTTCTGCGTTACCACCTGGTTCAATTACTACATGGTTTCACTTGGAACAAAAGTTTCATGATCATTTTTATAGTGGTGATAATGAGCTTAAGTTGTCACATCTTACATCGGTTAGACAAAAGCATGATGAATCGGTCTCCGATTACGTCAAGAGATTTAGAGATACAAAAAACCGGTGCTATAGTTTGGTGATAACCGAGAGAGATTTGGCTGATCTTGTGCTTAGTGGTTTGAGAACTCACATTAGAGAAAGGTTAGAAGGACATGAGTTTTTAAATATGAACCAAGTCTTGCAAAGGGCTTTGGCTCAAGAAAGCCGAAGCAAAGATCTTAAAGAGGTGCATAGATATAGAACTGATCGTCCTAAGATGAATATGGTTGAGTATGATAGTGACCACTCGGACGATGAGGGTGATATTTATGCTGCTGAATTTGTTTGGCCATCTAAGGCCAAACCATTTACTTGCAATGATTTAAAGCCGATTCATAAGAATCGTGATGAAGAGATGAAATTTACTTTCAACATTGCTAAGTGTGATAAAATATTTCATGCTTTGTTGCAAGCCAAGATTATTAGAATATCTCATACTTTACCGTCATTCGAAGAGCTGAAACAGCGTGCTTATTGCAAGTATCATAATTCTTTTTCTCATGCTACTAATGATTGTAATGTTTTTCAACGACAGATACAATCACCCATTAATGACGGGCGATTGAATTTTTCTGAGATGCAAGTTGATAAGCAGCCTTTCCCAATGAACACCATGGATTTGAAGGGGAAGAAGATGTTAATTCGGCCCAACATAGCCGAATCAGCTAATAAAAATAATATTGTCATTGGTGAGCCCAGGAAAAATGAGGAGTGCAACAAGGTCTTGGGGAGACAAGTTGTGCTTGACAAGCAACCCGGTGGCAAGGAGGTAATCAAGATCACCATCAAGAATCCTACACTTGGGGGGCAACCACAACTGCAAGAGAACACTCATGTCAAATTTGTTAAGCCCAAGAGTCCAGAGGTTGGCAAGTGGAAGACAAATGAAGCCAAAGTGCAGCGCAAGAGAATCAAGCCAACTTTTGATATGCTGTTGTCCAAGTATGCCAATCAAGCGGTCGGTTCTAGCTCTAACCGGTCATCAAATTTGAAGCGCTCAAGATCAGCTCCGAGGGAAGAATTTCAGCATCACGCAAGGCCATATGGGTCATGGGCACCAGGACCATGGATGGCGCCGCCCCCCTATGCGCCATACTACATGGGAGGCTTCAATGGAGGATGGGGGCAGCCCCCAATGGCCCCTTATGCTTTTCATCCGGGTTGGACAGAACCAAGGAGGCCCGTTCATGAGAGGCTTTCTTATCCCACACGAGTACGTTTGAACAATGGTGTCAATCGGCCAATGCAAGATAATCAAAAAAGGGTTAACCGGCAAGTGTGGTGTGCCAAATCACCAAGTGCTGAAATTTTAGAGCCTAGCAAGCAAAAGGAGAAGAATGCTAGTGGTGAAACTATTATGATAGGCACTAAAGAATTAATAATCAAAGAGCCAATTATTGTTGATAATCCGGCCGATTCTAATAAAGATGTGGCTGCAGTCCAGCAAGGCCCCATGGCTAATGATCATGAAGCTAGCACAAGCAAGGCCAAGTCGAAGGATCCAAAATATAATCAGCCTAAGTGGTGTCCTTCCGGTCTGACCAAGGCGCAAAAAAGGAGATTGCAGCGCATGAGGAGTCATGAGAAGGAGGAACAAGAAGCAGAAAAGCTAAGGGATAAATTATTCAATGAAATCCGTCCCATGATACCCCCAAAACAAGTGTGGAGGCCAAAGCAAAAGGAAAACATTGCAGCTTCTGCATTGATCATAGCAACACCTACACCACCAACGGAGGACGATGCGGCTACTATTACATCGTCCACTTTGCCTACTACTTCATCTTCCCTTGAAGATATTTCGGAGTCAGTGGACATGCTTGCGGAAGGAGATGAAATGCTTGATTATGAGTCTACACCGGTTCATGAAGGTATGGATATTAATATGGTGTATTACTTACCCGCTGAATTTCGTGCTATAGATGAAGAAGGGGAGGTAGGTCAGCTAGATTTTGGTCCTAAAAATGCTATATTCGAGAAGCCAAAAGAACCGGTGACGCACTTGAATCCATTGTTCCTTAAATGTCATATTAATGGATCGCCGGTTGCTAGAATGCTTGTCGATGGTGGTGTTGTGGTGAATCTTATGCCATATTCGGTCTTCAAAAAATTGGGGCTGCGTGATGAAGAGTTAATAAAGACCAACATGGTGCTTAATGGATTTGAAGGCAAAGAGAAAACTGAAGCCAAAGGTGTGATGTATGTGGAGCTTAAGGTGGGAAGCAAAACTTTGGCTACCGCATTCTTTGTCGCCGAGGTGCAAGGTAACTACAATGTGATATTAGGCCGCGATTGGATTCATGCGAACCAATGCGTGCCATCTACTATGCACCAGTTTTTGATTCAATGGGTTGATGATGAAGTAGAAGTCATTCATGCGGATAATTCGGCTTGTGTTGCTTTGGCCGATGCATCGGTGGATTGGCAACATCCCAATGCTACTTGCTTGACGGGGCGCGATTTATCAGAATATGATTTTCTCAGCGCCACAAAAAGTGGTTTCGTGCCCGTTTCTTTAAAGCCGGTTGGCGATAATCGGCTCCAAGGTATGATGTGTTTAAATGGATCCTAACTCAGAGTGGTTACAAAAGCGTCTTGTAGAATATCGGTCCAATGAGAACGATATGTATGAGTCCATAGAAGAGTTAGATGATATGGATAAATTAGGACAAGGTTTTACATCGGTCGATCCATTAGAAGAGATAGATATAGGAGATGGTTCAATTCCTAGGCCGACATTTGTAAATGAAAATTTAAGAGCCGATCATAAGGCTAAGTTGATCGAGCTATTGAAAGAATATGTTTGTTGCTTTGCATGGGAATATCATGAGATGTCGGGTTTAAGCCGAGAGCTAGTGGAGCATCGGTTACCTATAAAGGCCGGTTTTAGACCATACAAGCAATCGGCCAGAAAGTTTAATCCAAAAACGTATGACCGGATCAAGGAAGAGATCGGTCGTTTGCTTAAAGCTAATTTTATTAGACCTTGCAGGTATGCCGAGTGGATTTCTAACATTGTGCCAGTAGAGAAGAAAGGCTCCGGCAAGTTGAGGGTGTGCATTGATTTCAGAGATTTGAATAGAGCTACACCTAAAGATGAGTATCCTATGCCAATAGCCGATATGCTTATTAATGATGCTTCTGGACATAAGGTCATTAGCTTTCTTGATGGTAATGCGGGGTATAACCAGATTTTTATGGCCGAAGAGGACATGTCCAAAACGGCTTTTCGATGTCCCGGTTTCCTTGGTTTATTTGAGTGGACAGTGATGACCTTTGGATTAAAAAATGCCGGTGCCACGTATCAAAGGGCTATGAATTTAATTTTTCATGATTTACTTGGTGTTATACTTGAGGTTTATATTGATGATATTGTTGTCAAATCGGATGCTTTTGAATCTCACTTAGCCGATTTGCGTTTGGCTTTTGAAAGAATGAAGAAATATGGGCTGAAAATGAATCCTTTGAAGTGTGCCTTTGGTGTATCGGCTGGGAAGTTTCTGGGTTTCATTATTCATGAAGATGGCGTGGAAATTGATCCCAAAAAGATAGAAGCTATATAGAAAGTAGAGGCTCCAACATGCAAGAGAGATATGCAAAAATTCCTTGGCAAGGTTAATTATTTGAGGAGGTTCATAGCCAATCTATCAGGGAAGGTTGATGCATTTACTCCTATCCTTCGGTTAAAGAATGATGTTGATTTTACTTGGTGGGCAAAACAGCAAGAGGCATTTGATATGATTAAGAAATATTTGTGCGCTCCTCCGGTTATGAAAGCGCCCAGGCACAGGGAGCCATTTAGACTTTACGTTGCAGCGGAGGAAGGTGTTATTGGTGTTGTTTTGACTCAAGAGACTGAAGGAAAGGAGCATGCTATTACTTATTTGAGCCGACGGTTATTGGACGCCGAGACAAGGTATAAATTTATTGAGAAATTATGCTTATGCTTATATTATGCTTGCACAAAATTGAGACATTATCTAGTGCCTAGTACTTGCATTATAGCTTGTCAACCCGATGTCATCAAATACATGTTGCATAGGCCAATTCTTAGTGGTAGAATTGGCAAGTGGGCTTATGCTTTAATTGAATATGATTTGGCTTATGAATCTCTGAAGTCCATGAAAGGCCAAATTGTTGCTAATTTTATTGTTGAGCATCGGATTGATGACAAGCATGATATTGATATAAACCTTGTCTCATTAGTACCATGGAGATTATATTTTGATGGCTCAGATTGTAGCAATGGCCAAGGTGTTGGTATTGTTTATATATCTCCTCATGGTGCTGTTTTTGAAGTCTCATGCCGCTTAGAATACTTTTGCACAAATAATCAAGCCGAATATGAAGCATTGTTATTCGGCTTAGAGATGTTGCTTGCCATAGGTGCTACACATATTGAGGCTTTTGGTGATTCGTTATTAATAGTGCAACAAATATCCAAAGTCTTTCAATGTTTCGACGAATCACTTAATGTTTATCTTGATAAATGTCTAGATATAATTTCTAATTTGGATTATTTTAGCATTCCTCATATATCTAGACATGACAATTGGAGAGCAAATGAGTTGGCACAACAAGCATCCGGCTATCATGTTGATCGTGGCATGTTTCATATTTCTCAAAGGCCGATGTCTAGTCTTGCCAACAAAGGGGAGGCCGAACCGGAGCCCACCGTTTCGGCCACTAATGAAATATTTAATGCAGGAGAAAATCAAGATTGGAGGAAACCCATTATTGATTATTTGTGTGATCCTAGTAAAAGGGTGGACAGGATTGTTTGGCTTATGGCTTTCAAATACACAATGAGAGATGATGCTCTCTATCGCCGAACGGTTGATGATGTTCTTTTGAAGTGCTTGGACGAGGACCAAGCGAGAGTTGCTATGGGAGAGGTCCATGAAGGTATTTGTGGCACTCATCATTCGGCTCCCAAGATGAAATGGCTATTACGATGTGTTGGGTTTTATTGGCCGATGATGGTTAATGATTGCTTCCGGTATTATAAAGGATGTGAAGCTTGTCAAAAGTTTGGTGATATTCAATTGGCTCCCGCTGCTATGTTACATCATATTATCAAGCCGTGGCCTTTTAGAGGTTGGGGATTAGACTCTATTGGAGAGATTCATCCTTCTTCTTCAAAGGGGCATCGGTTCGTGTTGGTGGCGACCGATTATTTCACTAAATGGTCTGAAGCAATACCACTCAAAAATATGACGCATACAGAGGTAATTCGATTCATAACTGAGCATATTATTCATAGATTCGGCATTCCTCAAACATTAACTACAGACCAAGGTTCATCTTTTATGTCACATCAAGTTAGAGAGTTTGCCGAATAATATAAGATAAAGTTGCTCAATTCCTCTCCATATTATGCCCAAGCCAATGGACAAGCTGAGTCTAGCAATAAAATATTAATCAAGCTCATCAAGAAGAAGATTGAGGATAATCCAAGGAGATGGCATGAGCTATTGTCCGAAGCTCTGTGGGCACATAGGATCTCAAGGCATGGTGCTACAAAGGTGACTCCATATGAGCTCGTATATGGTCAGGAGGCCGTTTTACCAGTGGAAGTGAATTTGAATGCTTTGAGAATAGCCAAACAAAATGATTTATCGGCTGTGGACTTCTATAACTTGATGATGGACAATATTGATGAAGTTGCCGATAAACGTTTGGCTGCTTTAAAGGCCATAGAGAGGGATAAGTTGAGGGTGGCAAGAGCTTACAATAAGAAGGTCAAGTTGAAGAATTTTCAAGTTGGCGATCTCGTGTGGAAGGTGATTCTACCAATTGGTTCAAAAGATAGAAAGTTCGGGAAGTGGTCTCCAAGTTGGGAAGGTCCTTTTAAGATTACAAGAGTGGTTCCCGGAAACTCATATTTGGTGGAATCCGTACAAGGCACATTATTACCTCGAGCTCTCAATGGCAAATATTTAAAGAAGTATCACCCAAGTGTGTGGCAAGAAGCCTAGATAGGCAAACGGCCGATATATAACTATCGCCTTTAGCATAAACATGGCCGATATATAATTATCGCCCTAAGAATATATAATGGCCGATGGAGTGTTGACATCGTCCTTAGAACAAATATGGTACAAGTTATTTTTCGGCACCCTAGCTTTGCCGAAAAACAGGGGGGCATGTGTTGACGCTCAAAAGTGGCACAATGGTAAAAGTTTCTTTAAGCTATGTCAAGATTAATTCAAACTTATGATTGGAGGTCACCATGGGATGGATCTTTTCGAGAAGATCAAGATGGATATGAAAATGGTCTAAAACGGAGCTCGGATGCAAAAGTTATGACAAGTTCAGATATGCTCATGTTAACACCAGATTAAAGAATGACTGGAAACTCAATTAAGATGTCCTCATATGAAAAAATAGTCAACACGAATTGTCTTCGTCTCGTCGAAATGGTCGATTTTGATATAAAAATCGTCTTAATCCAAGGTCGTATGCAAAAGTTACAGTCAGTACAAGATGCTGCTACACTAGATGGCCGGACACTCCGGGAAAACCCATCCGGGTTTTGATTTTCTCTGTGGATAGCCGGACACTCCGGGTATTTTCGTCCGGGTTTTGAATTTCGCTGCTGTAGACTTCGGAAAACAGCCAAAAAACCTCAAGATGGCCTCAGATCAAAAAATGTTCAACATAAAAGTTGTTCATCTCATCGAAACGGTCAAGATTGCTTTTGGGCTCGTTTCCATCCGAGATAGTTTACTCCCCAAACATGGACTGCAAGGTGCAGCCAGATTTTACCGAACAGTTTTGGAAAGTTCGGACCAAACAAATCCGAATTGGACTAGGGTTTTGGACGTGAATTGAAGCCTTTTCCTTGCACGGGAAGTCCAGCCGCCTCTTATATACTTAAGGGGTGACGGCCGATTGAACAACACACAATCGATCAATTCATCTACCACTTTTATCTTTTATCTTTTCTCCTTAACCCTAGGTCTTCTTCTTCCTCGTTCTTCGTTGTTCTTCTTCATTACAGGGTGGCGAAACTCGAGGCCCTAGGGGCGATCAGATCGACCTAGGGAAGCCCATAGCCGCCGTGCGCCCAGACGGGGTCCCTCCCGGGTGTATGGGGTTTCGGGTCCTCAAAAGCACCCGCCGGATTGCCTGCGTACCGCGCTTCCGGCTGGGTCTCCTTCAACGTGAGTTGCGGTGCATCACCCTCGGCGTTGGAGGTACACGGTGACGTGTTCGTGTGCGAACAGTGGGGATGAATATATGTGGAGTCAGGGACTCGGGGTGGACCAGGGTGGGCCGGATCCGACATGACAGACGCGCTCGGGCACGTCCACGTCTCCGCATATCCTCCCTAGATTCGGGATAAATATGAGGAGTGTCGGTCAGATGCATAGGGTCGGTTTGAGGCGCCCGGCTGGGTCATGTTCTCATAACTAGTTAGTGACTGTGTCGTTCGCCGGATATATAGGGGGGGGGGGGGGGTTGCGAAGTTTGGCTGTAGATGCTCTTACAAGTTCCAAGAAATCCACACTTTACGGTATAATTTCAGTGGCGGCACGAGTGTATGTTCACTGATCACTACAACAGTTCAGCTGATCTAAATAAACATGTTGTCTTTTAGTGTGTCTCGTGTGCAAAACATATCATGAGGAGGCATTTCCTATACGAAGCTTAAGGCTCCCTTTACAGTGTATTTCACAACTTGGCGCGCACACCTCCTCCGTTCTAGGCCAGCCCGTCTACTCTTTTTTCTGTTATTTAAAAAAGTGGGCTAGGTATGATTCAAACCCACATCCTCACCCTCCATACCCCTAAAAAACCACACCCTCCACGTCCATTGTTACCTGCAGTAGCCAATGAGACACCCACTCTGATGTGATTAGTTACATCTTTTTTATTCTTTTCATCTTTCTTCTTCTCTTTTCTTTTATTTTTTATTATTTTATAATTTTTTTCTTTTTATTGTTCCTTTCTTCTTTACTTTTTCAAAATGCGTTAAGTTTTTTGTCAAAATTGATGATTTTTTTACAAAATTGATGATTTTTTTCCAAAATCATTATTTTTCTCAAATTCGATGAATATATTTATAATCAATGAACTATTTTTCAAAATCTTCATCATTTTTGAAGTTGATGATTTTAAAAAAATACATGAACATTTCTCAATTCACGATCTTTTCCATTATTTTTTGTTTTTCTGTATTATTTGCAAAAGTCAATTGTTGACCGGTTAACACTTTAACCGTGACCAGCCAAATCAATTGAACGAACTAGGGAAAACCGGTCCGATGCGACCAAGGGCTCGCCTTCTACATGGGTCGGCCTAGTTGATCATGTGTGTGAGCACCATGAAGCTCAACCAGCGCCTAAGGCGCCCAATAGGAGGTGCCACATCGGGACGCACCCACCACACGGCTTTGTGCCAAATTTCCATGTATCAGTTTGGCTGAAGTATAGAAGGCCTCAAATAAAAAAATAAAAAAAAACTGTCGGTGACAGGCTCCTCGTGAAACAAGGCCTCGAAAAACATTCACATACCAAGCCACGCATGCAAGGTAGTTTATGCCAGAAGATCCTATTTGGTGCTTCAGGCGCCCGTTACTATCCAAGTTGCAAACGGGCACTTGAAGCCCTCCAAGCTGGGCCTGGCCCAGTTGGCTATTTCGTTTCTATTTCATTTTTATTTTTTCTTTACATAAATTTCTTGGACTTTTTTCAAAACCGGTGTAGTTTTCTTTTAAATGGTGAACTTTGTCAGTTTTGTGAAGTTTTACAGAATTGATGAACTTTTTTCAAAATGGCTTAACATTTTTAAATGAATGATTTTCACAGAAAGTTCTGCACAATCAATGAACTTCTTTCCAAGTTCAATTGACTTTTTTCAAACCCGGTGAACATTTTTTCAAAATTGATGAACTTTTTTAATAAATCATGAACTGTTTTCAGAATTGATGGTCTTTTATTTTAAAATACAATGACCTTTTTTAGAAAACGATGAACTTTTTCAAATTTGATGAACATTTTTTCAATTTGATGGACAATTTTCCAGTTCACGATTTTGTTTTCAAAATCCGTGAAATATTTCGAATTCATGATTTTGTTTTTGCAATTTGTTCCTGTTTTTTCGTTTTTTTCTCAACTGTGAACATGAAAATGAACTGGCCCACCATCGCCGGCGCGTGGGCGCCAGAAAGCGCCGAATAGGAGCTACGTTTATACCCTACTGACATCACGAGTGGAATATCCTATTTGCCGCACAAGGCGATCACGAACGTTCCAGCACGCACCCCCATTCTGCGCACGCCCATTTAAGCTTTCCCAGGGCGGGGCGCCCTAATTTTTTCATTTTATTTATTTCGCTGTTTTAACTCTTTCTTTTTAATCTTTAAAAATAATTAAGTATTTCAAAAATGTTCAAAAAAAATGAATTTTGAAAATATGGTCAAGAAATCAAATAGGGTTAGTGTGTTAAAAAAATGTTCATGAGTTAATAAAAATCGCATACTTAACAAATGTTTGTTTTCAAAGTTCGTGTGTTAAAAAAATCCTGAATTTGAATGAAATATTCATGAAGTTTCAAAAAATGTTCAAGAAATTCAATAAATTCTCATAAATTACAAAAAAAATCATCGATTCAAAAAATGTTCACGCATTTCGCAAATGGTCATAAAAAAAAGTTCTATAATTTTAAAAGTCCATCGCCAATTCTTAAAAATATTCGCCAATTCAGAAAAATGTTCACGAGTTTTCGAAAAATGTTTGTAATTTCTAAAATATTCACAAATTCATAAAAAGTTCACTATTACAAAAACGTTCACAAATTTGTAAAAAAATATTTTATATAAAAAAGCTCGTGAATTCAAGAAGTTTCATGATATCAAAAAATGTTCATGATTTCAAAAAAAATAAAAATAAAGAAAAGTGGAAAAGAAAAGATATGTTGGGAGTATCAATGTACCACGACATGGAGCAAGAGGGCAGACACTTCTCCAACGATAGCTTCAAAGGCGACGCGGGTCAGTTCCGGTACTGCTACTATGCTCGGCTTGGGATTTGTGACATTCCGCTCGCTTGTCATTATTTATTTATTTCTTTATTTATTTTCTCGGATTTACGTTTAAGGTTTACATATAAAGTTGGGGAGAAACATGTTTCGTGAGGAAGTACTCCCTTCGCATTTCATTACTAAAGAACACAAGTATTTATTTGGTACAAATATTATATTAGTTACAGACCAGCATGAGTATTTACAGAAAGTATGGCCTTTCTCATCGCTTTTCCTTCTTGGAGCATCTACAATCAAACCCCTTAGATTCCATCTAAATGCATGGGTGGACGGCTCGATCATTGACCGGCAACGAAATTGCCACTCAACTAGACCCGTGTACAACACTCAAACATTCGGGTTGTCAACACCCCTCAAATCCAACTCATATAGGGGTGGATATGGAGAGGCCCGGACAAGTCCGCCATGCCGGACTGGCGGGAGGGGCCCTTTCAAATATCATCAAGTCGTCTCTAACCTAGACCGACCTTCCATCCTCTTTGTTGGGGAACGTAGCAAAAATTCAAAATTTTCTACGCATCACCAAGATATATCTATGGAGTGACTAGGAACGAGAGAGAGGGGAGTGCATCTACATACCCTTGTAGATCGCTAAGCGGAAGAGTTCAAGAGAACGGGGTTGAAGGAGTCGTACTCGTCGTGATCTAAATCACCGGATATCCTAGTACCGAACGGGCGGCACCTCCGCGTTCAACACACGTACAGCCCGGTGACGTCTCCCATGCCTTGATCCAGCAAGGAGAGAGGGAGAGGTTGGGGAAGACTCCGTCCAGCAGCAGCACGACGGCGTGGTGGTGGTGAAGGAGCGCAGTACTCCAGCAGGGCATCACCAAGCACTATGAGAGACGAGGAGGGAGAGAGGTAGGGCTGCGCCAGGGAGAGGATAACTCATGTGTTTGCAGCCCCCAATACCTCAAGTATATATAGGGGAAGGGGAGGGGCTGCGCCCCCATCTAGGGTTCCCTCCCTAGGGGTGGAGGCAGCCCCAAAACCCATCTAGGGTGCGGCCAAGGGGGGAGAGAAGGAAACTTGCCCCCCAAGCAAGGTGGAGGCGCCCCCTCCCCAAACTCTAGGCTCCTTGGGCCCTGGTGGGGGGGCGCACCATCCCACCTGGGGCTGGTCCCCTCCCACACTTGGCCCACGCAGCCCTCTGGGACCGGTGGTCCCACCTGGTGGACCCCCGGGACCCTTCCGGTGGTCCCGGTACGTTACCGATAGCACCCGAAACTTTTCCGGTGACCAAAATAGGACTTCCCGTATATAAATCTTCACCTCCGGACCATTCCGGAACTCCTCGTGACGTCCGGGATCTCATCCAGGACTCCGAACAACATTAGGTAACCACGTATATCCATTCCCTATAACCCTAACGTCATCGAACCTTAAGTGTGTAGACCCTACGGGTTCGGGAACCATGCAGACATGACCGAGACAACTCTCCGGCCAATAACCAACAGCGGGATCTGGATACCCATGTTGGCTCCCACATGTTCCACGATGATCTCATCGGATGAACCACGATGTCAAGGATTCAATCAATCCCGTATACAATTCTCTTTGTCTAGCGGTATAGTACTTGCCCGAGATTCGATCGTCGGTATGCCAATACCTTGTTCAATCTCGTTACCGGCAAGTCTCTTTACTCGTTCTATAACACATCATCCCGTGATCAACTCCTTGATCACATTGTGCACATTATGATGATGTCCTACCGAGTGGGCCCAGAGATACCTCTCCGTCACACGGAGTGACAAATCCCAGTCTCGATTCGTGCCAACCCAACAGACACTTTCGGAGATACCCGTAGTGCACCTTTATAGCCACCCGGCTACGTTGTGACGTTTGGTACACGCAAAGCATTCCTACGGTATCCGGGAGTTGCACAATCTCATGGTCTAAGGAAAAGATACTTGACATTCAAAAAAGCTTTAGCATACGAACTACACGATCTTGTGCTAGGCTTAGGATTGGGTCTTGTCCATCACATCATTCTCCTAATGATGTGATCCCATTATCAATGACATCCAATGTCCATGGTCAGGAAACCATGACCATCTGTTGATCAACGAGCTAGTCAACTAGAGGCTCACTAGGGACATGTTGTGGTCTATGTATTCACACATGTATTGCGGTTTCCGGTCAATACAATTATAGCATGAATAATAGACATTTATCATGAACAAGGAAATACAATAATAACCATTCTATTATTGCCTCTAGGGCATATTTCCAACAGTCTCCCACTTGCACTAGAGTCAATAATCTAGTTCACATCACTATGTGATTGTAATGAATCAACACCCATGGGGTTTGATCATATCTCGCTTGTGAGAGAGGTTATTAGTCAACGGATCTGAACCTTTCAGATCTGCGTGTGCTTTGCAACTTTCTATGTCATCTCCTAGATGCAGTTACCACGCTCTATTTGGAGCTATTCCAAATAACGGTTCTACTATATGAATCCGGTTTACTACTCAGAATAATCTGGATTAGTGTCAAAGTCTGCATCGGCGTAACCCTTTACGACGAACTCTTTTGCCACCTCCATAATCGACAAAATTCCTTAGTCCACTAGTTACTAAGGATAAGTTTGACCGCTGTCCTGTGATCCATTCCTGGATCACTCTTGTACCCCTTGACTGAGCAAGGCACACTTCTGGTGCGGTACACAGCATAGCATACTATAGAGCGTACGTCTGAAGCATAGGGGACGACCTTCGTCCTTTCTCTCTCTTCTGCCGTGGTCATGTCTTGAGTCTTACTCAATACTCACACCATATAACACAGCCAAGAACTCCTTCTTTGCTGATCTATTTTGAACTCCTTCAAAATCTTGTCACGGTATGTATTCATTTGAAAGTACTATTAAGCGTTTTGATCTATCCTTATAGTTCTTGATGCTCAATGTTCAAGTAGCTTAATCCAGGTTTTCCATTGAAAAACACTTTTCAAATAACCCTATATGCTTTCCCGAAATTCTACATCATTTCCGATCAACAATATGTCAACAACATATACTCATCAGAAATGCTATAGTGCTCCCACTCACTTCTTTGGAAATACAAGTTTCTCATAAACTTTGTATAAACCCAAAATCTTTGATCATCTCATCAAAGCGTATATTCCTACTCCGAGATGCTTACTCCAGTCCTTAGAAGGATTGCTGGAGCTTTGCACACTTGTTAGCATCTTTTCAGGATTGACAAAACCTTCTGGTTGTATCACATACAACCTTTCCTCAAGAATATCGTCGAGGAAACAATGTTTTGACATCCTATCTGCAAGATTTCATAAATCATGCAGTAATTGCTAATATATAATTCCAACAGACTCTTAGCATCGCTACGAATGAGAAAGTCTCATCGCAGTCAACTCCTTGAACTTGTCGAAAAACATCTTAACGACAAGTCGAGCTTTCTTAATGGTGATACTTACCATCATTGTCCGTCTTTCTTTTAAAGTCCATCTGTACCCAACAGCCTTACGACCATCAAGTAGTTCTTCCAAAGTCTATACTTTGTTTTAAAACATGGATCCTCTCTCGGATTTTATGGCCTCGAGCCATTCGTCGGAATCCGGGCCCACCACCGCTTCTCCATAGCTCGTAGGTTCATTGTTGTCTAGCAACATGACCTCCAAGACAGGATCACCGTACCACTCTAAAGCAGTACATGTCCTTGTCGTCCTACGAGGTTTGGTAGTGACTTGATCCGAAGTTTCATGATCACTATCATCAACTTCCACTTCAATTGGTGTAGGTGCCACAGGAACAACTTCCTGTGCCCTTCTACACACTAGTTGAAGTGATGGTTCAACAACCTTATCAAGTCTCCACCATCCTCCCACTCAATTCTTTCGAGAGAAACTTTTCCTCAAGAAAGGACCCATTTCTAGAAACAATTACTTTTGCTTCCGGATCTGAATTAGGAGGTATACCCAACTGTTTTGGGTGTCCTATGAAGATGTATTTATCCGCTTTGGGTTTGAGCTTATCAGGATGAAACTTTTTCACATAAGCATCGCAGCCCCAAACTTTCAAGAAACGACAGCTTAGGTTTCTCTAAACCATAGTTCATACGGTGTCATCTCAACGGAATTACGTGGTGCCCTATTTAAAGTAAATGTGGTTGTCTCTAATGCTTGACCCATAAACGATAGTGGTATCGATAAGAGACATCATGGCATGCACCATATCCAATAGGGTGCAGTTATGATGTTCGGACGCACCATCACACTATGGTGTTCCAGGCGGTGTTAGTTGTGAAACAATTTCCACAATGTCTTAATTGTGTACCAAACTCGCAACTCAGATATTCATCTCTATGATCATATCATAGACATTTTATCCTCTTGTCACGAAGATCTTCAACTTCACTCTGAAATTACTTGAACCTTTCAATAATTCAGACTTGTGTTTCATCAAGTAAATATACTCAGCATCTACTCAAATCATCTGTGAAGTAAAAATATAATGATATCCACTACGTGCCTCAGTACTCATTGGACTGCATACATCAAAATGTATTACTTCCAACAAGTTGCTTTCTTGTTCCATCTTACTGAAAACGAGGCTTTTCAGTCATCTTGCCCATGTGGTATGATTTGCATATCTCAAGTGATTCAAAAATCAAGTGAGTCCAAACGATCCATCTGCATGGAGTTTCTTCATGCGTATACACCAATAGACATGGTTTGCATGTCTCAAACTTTTCAAAAACGAGTGAGTCCAAAGATCCATCAACATGGAGCTTCTTCATGCGTGTTATACCAATATGACTTACATGGCAGTGCCACAAGTAAGTGGTACTATCATTACTATCTTATATCTTTTGGCATGATAATGTGTATCACTACGATCGAGATTCAATAAACCATTCTTTTAGGTGCAAGACCATTGAAGGTATTATTCAAATAAATAGAGTAACCATTATTCTCCTTAAATGAATAACCGTATTGCGATAGACATAATCCAATCATGTCTATGCTCAATGCAAACACAAAATAACGATTATTTAGGTTTAACACCAATCTCGATGGTAGACGGAGCAGGCGATGCTTGATCACATCAACCTTGGAAACAGTTCCAACACTTATCGTCATCTCACCTTTAGCTAGTCTCTGTTTATTCTGTAGCCTTTTATTTCGAGTTACTAACACTTAGCAACCGAACCGGTATCTTAATACCCTGGTGCTACTAGGAGTACTAGTAAAGTACACATTTAATTTAATGTATATCCAATATACTTCTGTCAACCTTGCCAGCCTTCTCATCTACCAAGTATCTAGGGTAGTTCTGCTTCAGTGTCCGTTCCCTCATTACAGAAGCACTTAGTCTCGGGTTTGGGTTCAACCTTGGGTTTCTTCACTAGAGCAGCAGCTGATTTGCCGTTTCATGAAGTATCCTTTCTTGCCCTTGCCCTTCTTGAAACTAGTGGTTTCACTAACCATCAACAATTGATGCTCCTTCTTGATTTCTACTTTCGCGGTGTCAAACATCGTGAATATTTCAAGGATCATCATATCTATCCCTGATATGTTATAGTTCATCATGAAGCTCTAGTAGCTTGGTGGCAATGTCTTTGGAGAAACATCACTATCTCATCCAAAAGATTAACTCCAACTTGATTCAAGTGATTGTTGTACCCAGACAATCTGAGTACAAGTTCAACGATTGAGCTTTTCTCCCTTAGTTTGTAGGCCAAGAAGCTCGTCGGAGGTCTTATACCTCTTGACGTGGGCACGAGCCTGAAATCCCAATTTCAGCTCTTGGAACATCTCATATGTTCTGCGACATTTCAAAAATGTCTTCGGTGCCTCAATTCTAAACCATTTAACATTACCCACTGAACTATCACGTCATCAAAACGTGTATGTCAGATGTTTGCAACATCCACAAACGACATTCGAGGTTCATCACACCGAGCGGTGCATTAAGGACATAAGCCTTCTACGCAGCAATGATGACAATCCTCAGTTTACGGACCCACTCCGCATAATTGCTACTATCAACTTTCAACTATATTTTCTCTAGGAACATATCTAAAATAGTAGAACTAAAATGCAAGCTACGACATAATTTGCAAAGACCTTTTGACTATGTTCAGGATAATTAAGTTCATCTAATGAACTCCCACTCAGATATACATCCCTCTAGTCATCTAAGTGATACATGATCCGAGTCAACTAGGCCGTGTCCGATCATCACGTGAGACGGACTAGTCATCATCGGTGAACATCTTCATGTTGATCGTATCTACTATATGACTCATGCTCGACCTTTCGGTCTCTTGTGTTCCGAGGCCATGTCTGTACATGCTAGGCTCGTCAAGTCAACCTAAGTGTTTCGCGTGTGTAAATCTGGCTTACAACCGTTGTATGTGAACGTTAGAATCTATCACACCCGATCATCACGTGGTGCTTCAAAACAACGAACTTTCACAACGGTGCACAGTTAGGGGGAACACTTTCTTGAAATTATTATGAGGGATCATCTTATTTACTACCGTCGTTTGAAGCAAATAAGATGCATAAACATGATAAACATCACATGCAATCAAAAAGTGACATGATATGGCCAATATCATTTTGCTCCTTCTGATCTCCATCTTCGCGGCTCCATGATCATCATCGTCACCGGCATGACACCATGATCTTCATCATCATGATCTCCATCATCGTGTCTCCATGAAGTTGTCTCGCCAACTATTACTTCTACTACTATGGCTAATGGTTTAGCAATGAAGTAAAGTAATTACATGGCGTTATTCAGTGACACGCAGGTCATACAATAAATAAAGACAACTCCTATGGCTCCTGCCGATTGTCATACTCATCGACATGCAAGTCGTGATTCCTATTACAAGAACATGACCAATCTCATACATCACATATCATTCATCACATTCTTTTGGCCGTATCACAACACATAGCATACCCTGCAAAAACAAGTTAGACGTCCTCTAATTTTTGTTTGCATGTTTTACGCGGCTGCTATGGGTTTCTAGCAAGAACGTTTCTTACCTACGCAAAAGCCACAACGTGATATGCCAATTGCTATTTACCCTTCATAAGGACCCTTGTCATCGAATCCGATCCGACTAAAGTGGGAGAGACTGGCACCCGCTAGCCACCTTATGCAACAAGTGCATGTGAGTCGGTGGAACCTGTCTCACGTAAGCGTGCGTGTAAGGTCAGTCCGGGCCGCTTCATCCCACAATGCCGCTGATCAAGATAGGACTAGTAACGGTAAGAAAATTGTACAAACCATCGCCCACAACTACTTGTGTTCTACTCGTGCATAGAATCTACGCAATAGACCTAGCTCATGATGCCACTGTTCGGGAACGTAGCAGAAATTCAAAATTTTCTACGCATCACCAAGATCTATCTGTGGAGAGACTAGCAACGAGAGAGAGGGGAGTGCATCTACATACCCTTGTAGATCGCTAAGCGGAAGCGTTCAAGAGAACAGGGTTGAAGGAGTCGTACTCATCGTGATCCAAATCACCAGAGATCCTAGTGCCAAACGGACGGCACCTCCGCGTTCAACACACGTACAACTCGGTGACGTCTCCCATGCCTTGATCCAGCAAGGAGAGAGGGAGAGGTTGGGGAAGACTCCGTCCAGCAGCAGCACGACGGCGTGGTGGTGGTGGAGGAGCGCGGTACTCCAGCAGGGCTTCGCCAAGCACTACGAGAGACGAGGAGGAAGAGAGGTAGGGTTGCGCCAGGGAGAGGATAACTCATGTGTTTGCAGCCCCTAATACCTCAAGTATATATAGGGGAAGGGGAGGGGCTATGCCCCCATCTAGGGTTCCCTCCCTAGGGGTGGCAGTAGCCCCAAAACCCATTTAGGGTGCGGCCAAGGGGGGAAGAGGGGTGTCGGTGTCAAAACCGGCGGATCTCGGGTAGGGGGTCCCGAACTGTGCGCCTAGGCGGATGGTAACAGGAGACAAGGGACACGATGTTTTACCCAGGTTCGGGCCCTCTTGATGGAGGTAAAACCCTACGTCCTGCTTGATTGATATTGATGATGTGGATATTACAAGAGTAGATCTACCACGAGATCAAGGAGGCTAAACCCTAGAAGCTAGCCTATGGTATGATTGTTGTTCGTCCTACGGACTAAAACCATCCGGTTTATATAGACACGGAGAGGGCTAGGGTTACACAGAGTCGGTTACAATGGTAGGAGATCTACATATCCGTATTGCCAAGGAAAGTCCCATCCGGACACGGGACGAAGTCTTCAATCTTGTATCTTCATAGTCTTGGAGTCCGGCCGATGATGATAGTTCGGCTATCCGGACACCCCCTAGTCCAGGACTCCCTCAGTAGCCCCCGAACCAGGCTTCAATGCCGACGAGTCCGGCGCGTATATTGTCCTCGGCGTTTGCAAGGCGGGTTCTCCTCCATATTCCATGTGTTTGCCGAATAGTGTCCGGTTTCCTTATAAATGTTGCACTCCTTGGCTTCTACGTCCAATAATGGCTCTCTTCCACGTGTCGTATGAATGCGAAAAGCCAGGGTATTTTTACGTTTTACCCCCTAGCTGCGCGAATAAGCTGCCTATAAGAGAGGCAAGGGCCCAGATCTTGGGCATCGAGCCCCATTTTGCGTTGTGGAAGAGATTGTTTTGCCTCGTACCCCGTTCTCACGAGGGGTCGATATATCAAGTGGGCGGAGCCGAAATATGGTGCACCGCCGGGACCGGATACCTATCCGGAACCCCGAAGAAGGCGTCCGAAGACTGGCCTTCGGAGTGGTTCTATATGGAAGACGCCCCGCTGGCGGATCCAGTTCGGATCGGCCTCCCGGAGTTTAACAACGCTCCTCTGAAGAAACACCTGAGTTGGCGCCCGCGGAGCCCTTAACGGGAAGATGATAGGAGCGTCCAATATCTGATGGGCCGGATAAGTTTACTGGCCCATTCCGGATTGACCATGATTGGAGTCATGGCCACATGCATTATGCAAGGGGTGCAGCCGCTCCAATATAGGGGCCACCCCATGTGGGATTTCAATGGGGAGAATGACGCCACCCATCATGGCCGCAAGGGGCCGGGATCGACCGCCGATCTGGTGAAGATCCTGTCTGGCTTGTACAAGGGGGAGAAGAAGGACTTCCTCCACACGAGTCCATTGAATGGATTCTCCATGAATAACCCTCGGAGATGGGTAAGCGGACATTTATATATCCGATCCGTGCTTTCAAAGTTAAGTGTCTTACTTTATGATTTCGACGCAGGAACTGGGCCGGGATGTGAAGGGCATACAGAGCCCGACTCCACAACCCGAGGATCCGGGAAGATCCCTTGATCCGGACTCCGGAGAGGATCCGGACATAAAGGTGGAACTGATTGACGGGGTGTTCCACCAACTCAGCATAGACAATGCTCTAGTCGCCATTACGGCTGACTACCCCGGTTTATCTCCGGCTTCCCAGGTGAGTACGACCGAAGTCCCGACACCATTAATTTTATAATGCTTATTTCTGACCACCGTATACCAACGGTGCTTCGTAGGAGGTGCCTTTATGGCGGGAAGCCGAGCCCGCGGCGACTGACCAACCAGGGTCAGTGCGGCCCAGCAGGCGAAAGAGGAGTGGGGTGCGAATCGAAACGTCGCCGCAAAGGTATGGCGCACCATTGTCTTTAAGGGAAAGACTCCTGGGAGGTATATTAATGCTCATGATTCTTCTAGGAGAAAGAGCGCTCGCCGGACTGTGCCCGGAGAGGTGGCCAACCAAGCCTCCGCCAGCCAGGCTCCAACACCTGGTCCGGAGGGGGAGTCGAGCGCAAGGCGCGAGCCGGATGCTCCTCCAACGGAGGATGCCGACAGGTTGTTTGCCACCAGGTCTGAGGTGGAGAGCGCCATGAATCACAGGCGTTGCCGGACAGTTCTTCGTGACGCGTGTTTCTCCCCAGAGGCGTTGAATGCCTTTAATGCGGGAGGCGCGCTCCTCCGTGCTGCTCAAGATGGTTTAACCAGAGCCACGGAGCAGTATGTGAAAGACATACGGGTGAGGAATTTTAATAGTTATATATGCCAGTAGCCCCCGAGACTTAAAATAGTTAAACTAACTGATTTAAGGATCATTTGTTATGCAGGATCTTACGGAGAAAATACCCACCTGTCCCAGGAGCTTCAAGAATGCAAGGCCCAACTTGAGGCCGCACTAGCCGCCGCTGGGGGAGCCATAGAGACCCCCTCTGGTAATACATATTTCGAAAAGATAAGTAGTTTATGAAGTGCGGCGTGTGCGTTTAGTCTGACAATAATATTGCAGAGGGTGCCGGACTAGATCCGGACAAGCAACATCTGTTGCGCCAGCTGAAGGCCGGCGAGAAGGTGCTTATGAGGGTGCAGCAGGAGAGGAACAAACTCCAAGATGCCAACACCTAGCTGGGCGAAGAACTAAAATATGTTCGGGTCCAGCTGTCTAACTCCGTAAAGGAGAATCGGTGGCTTTGTCGCGGCATTTATAGTAAGTGCTTGAGCAAACTCTTTTGAAAAGAAGAGTTCGGCGAGCAAGTCAATTGACAGAAATGTGTCTGTAGGTGTGCTCACGGGTCGTCCGGCGGAGGAAATGCCTGGTTCCATGGGTGACCTTCTTCCCGAGCTGCTGCAACTGCACGAACATGTCCGGCAGGCGATGAGCGGCGTCGTTCAGGCCTTATGGTCGTCCGTCTCCCTACCCGAGGGTCTTGGAGGGCTTGCTGAGAAGCTTCAGGGAGTACGGCAGTGCTTCCGTCTGTGGAAGATATCGGCCTGCCGTCAAGGCGCCAGGGAGGCCTGGCCCATGGTGAAGACGTGGTACACGAAGGCTGATCCAAACCACATGGCCGAGGTCGGACCTGTGGGGCCCGATGGGAAGGAAATCTCTGTTTGCCTGATGTACGGCCAAGTAGAGTTGGCCGCGAAATATTCCCAACGGGACTGTAAACTAGATAGCCTGTTAGATGGGATTGAAGAGGAGTACAATCAGTCAGTTTGACAATGTAATTTAAAATGACATGTAAAATGCCTTCTAGCTGGATTGTAGATCGTTTGTCTTTGTGGACCTTTTCGCTTCAACCTCGGGACCCAACAGTCCGGAGTGTGTCCGAATACCCTCACGGTTATACAAAAACCGGGGCATGCATGGAGACCAGGCGTAGGGGTCATAAGTGCTTTATCAGACAAGTGCCCAACTAGCTATGTTATATTACACGGTTAGTAAGAAACATCTTCCAGGGAGAATAGTTCCGTTAGGGGTTCCTTTCCCTGGGAGGCATGCCCTAAAGTGCATGTTCGGACTGCGAAAAGAGCAAAAAAAGCATCTGGGGGCAGATAAATAAATAAGTAATAAATCATCTTTCAAGTCACCGACCGAATATTCCCTTAAGAACGCTAGCCTTCGGCTTCACCCAGTCTGAGGTACACATCCGGCTGACCCGGCAGTAACAATCGCAGAGGTGCTCCCTTTACCTCCTAGCCGAACAATCGGGAACGTAGGGGTAAGCACAGGAGCCAGGCAACCCAGCTTGGCCAAAACTTAAGTCATATTGATGCATATAATGGTGAGTAAAAGGTACATGCGGAAGTATGACACATGTGTTGGGCATGAAGCCCGTATAAATAAGCTTCTGTTAAAGAAGCCCCCAGGTATAACGAGTGCGAGTAGCACATCAAGTGTGTGCGAACAATGCGCAGATCAGCCCTCAAAGGCTTTTACTGAAAGAGGGAGGAAAAAGGAGGGAAACAAAAGACAGCGAAAAAATATGAAAGGTGGACGGAGGAAGGAGATGAACTATGAGTCCGGCGCTAGGCGTAGAATCTTCGGAGACGGGTTGCGTTCCATGGGTTCGGCTCGAGTCGGTTGTCAGCTGCGTTGCATAGACGGTATGCACCGCCGGTAAGGACTTGGTCGATGATGAAGGGACCTTCCCATTTGGGCTTAAGTTTGTCCTTTTTCTTGTCCAGCAGGCGTAGAACTAGCTCGCCAACATTGTAAGTTTTGGCCCGTACTTCTCTGCTTTGATATCTTCGAGCCTGCTGCTGATAGAATGCGGAACGGGATTTTGCCACATCGCGCTCCTCCTCTAAGGCGTCCAAACTGTCCTGCCGATCCAACTCGGCTTCTCTTTCTTCGTACATGCGCTTGCGAGGTGAGTCATAAATTATATCGCAGGGCAAAACTGCCTCTGCGCCGTATACCATAAAAAATGGTGTGAATCCGGTAGTGCGGTTTGGCGTGGTTCGTAGCCCCCAGAGTACGGAGTCGAGCTCCTCTACCCAATGCGTGTTAGATTATGTGAGGGACCGCACTAATCTGGGTTAATGCCGCTCATGATTAGACCATTTGCTCGTTCGACTTGACCATTATTGAGGGTGATAGACTGAAGCGTAGTCGAGCTTGATGCCCATGTTTTTGCACCAGAGTTTAACCTCGTCGGCCGTGAAATTCGTGCCGTTGTCAGTGATGATGCTGTGGGGGACACCAAAACAGTGTACTACCCCGGATATGAAGTCTACCACAGGTCCGGATTATGTCGTTTTAACCGGCTTGGCCTCTATCCATTTGGTGAATTTGTCCACCATGACCAATAAGTATTTTTGCTTGTGGGTTCCCCCTTTAAGGGGTCGAACCATGTCAACCCCAGACCGCGAACGGCCAAGTGATGGGTATAGTTTTGAGGGCAGTGGGTGGCATGTGGCTTTGATTAGCAAAGAGTTGGCAACCGACGCATCGTTGGACTAAGTCCTGAGCATCTGCCCGGGCTGTCGGCCAATAAAATCCTGTACGGAAGGCCTTGCCTACAAGGGCCCGGGCTGCAGCGTGGTGCCCGCCGAGTCCGGCATGAATTTCAGCCAGGAGATTTCGCCCTTCCTCTTCGGAGATACACCTTTGAAGGACTTCGGTTGTGCTTTTCTTATAAAGTTCTCCCTCATGGACCTTGTAGGCCTTAGATCGCCGAACTATGCAGCGGGCCTCATTTTGGTCTTCGGGAAGTTCCTGCTTAATTAAGTAGGCTAGGAATGGTTCCGTCCACGGGGCAATTACTGCCATTATTTTGTGGGCTGAAGGTGTTATTTCATTGGCTGAGCCACCGATTGTGTCAGAATGTTCCGTGTTGGGTGGTGCAGTTGGTTCCGGGTTGTTATGTCCGGACTCCTCTTCCCATAATAAGGATGGCTTAAAGAGCTGCTCCAGGAAGATGTTTGGAGGGACGGCATCGCGCTTTGCGCCGATGCATGCCAACACGTCTGCTGCCTGGTTATTATCCCGGGCTACATGGTGGAATTTGAGTCCTTCGAATCGAGCTGACATTTTTAGGACGGCGTTATGGTAGGCTGCCATTTTCGGATCCTTGGCGTCAAAGTCTCCATTTACTTGGGATATTGCGAGGTTTGAATCCCTGCGCACCTCTAGGCGTTGAATACCCATGGAGATTGCCATCCGGAGACCATGTAGAAGGGCCTCATATTCGGCTGCGTTGTTGGAGTCCGTGTACATTATTTGAAGTACGTATTGACTGTGTCTCCGGTTGGGGACGTCAAGACGACGCCAGCCCCCAAGCCGGCCAACATTTTGGAGCCGTCGAAATGCATGATCCAATTGGAGTATGCACCGTACTCTTTAGGGAGTTCGGCTTCGGTCCATTCGGCGATGAAGTCAGCCAAAACTTGCGACTTTATAACTCGCCGTGGTTTGTAGGTTATGTCAAATGGTAAGAGCTCAATGGCCCACTTTGCAATCCTGCCCGTCGCGTCGCGGTTATTTATAATGTCGTTGAGAGGTACTTCAGAGGCCATTGTTATGGAACACTCTTGAAAGTAGTGGCGCGGCTTCCGGGATACCATGATCACCGCGTACGCTATCTTTTGATAATGTGGGTGCCGGAACTTGCATGGAGTTAAGACAGTGGATACATAGTACACTGGTTTTTGAAGATGGAATTTGTGCCCTTCTGTTTCTCGTTCGACGATGAGTACCGCGCTGACAACTTGATGTGTTGCTGCGATATATAATAACATCGGTTCGCCCAGGTGTCACGCCCAATATGCGACCCTATCCAAAAGGAACTCGAAGGTCCCACCAAGGATAGGCCCGCATATTGAAACGCTTTTGCAAGATGGATATCATTACATCAACATTACATAATAGATGGGGATACATACATAAGGCATACAATGCCACACGAATACAACATCACAATACATAAGAGCATCATCCGACTACGGATGAAACACAAACAGAAACTCAAACGACATCCACCCTGCTATCCCAGGCTGCCGACCTGGAACCTATCCCCTGATCGAAGAAGCAGAAGAAGAACTCAACGCAAGCAAGCATCGCTCTCGCGTCATGATCATCGCACAACCTGTACCTGCAACTGTTGTTGTAGTAATCTGTGAGCCACGAGGACTCAGCAATCCCATTACCATGGGTATCAAGACTAGCAAAGCTTAAGGGGAAAGGAAGGGATAAAGTGGTGAGGCTGCAGCAGCGACTAAGCATATATGGTGGCTAACATACGCAAATAAGAGCGAGAAGAGAGCAAGCGGAACGGTCGTCAACTAGTAATGATCAAGAAGTGATCCTGAACTCCTACTTACGTCAATCATAACCCAGAAACCGTGTTCACTTCCCGGACTCCGCCGAGAAGAGACCATCACGGCTACACACGCGGTTGATGCGTTTTATTTTGGATCTGGTGTCAAGTTATGTACAACCGGACATTAACAAATTCCCATCTGCCTATAACCACAGGCACGGCTTTCGAAAGATTATACCCTGCAGGGGTGTCCCAACTTAGCCCATGATAAGCTCTCGCGATCAACGAAGGATATACCTTCTCCCAGGAAGACCCGATCAGACTCGGAATCCCGGTTTACAAGACATTTCGACAATGGTAAAACAAGACCAGCAAAGCCGCCCGATGCGCCAACAATCCCGATAGGAGCTGCACATATCTCGTTCTTAGGGCAACACCGGATGAGACATCCTACGAGTAAAACCAAACCTCGAGTTTCCCCGAGGGGGCCCCGCAGTCTACTCGGTTCGGACCAACACTTAGACAAGCACTGGCCCGGGGGGGCTAAAATAAAGATGACCCTTGGGTTGGCCGACCCAAGGGAAAGGTATAGGTGGTGGTGAGGCAAATGGTAAAACCAAGGTTGGGCCTTGCTGGAGGAGTTTTATTCAAAGCAAACTGTCAAGGGGGTCCCATAAATCACCCGACCGCGTAAGGAACGCAAAATCCGGGAACATAACACCGGTATGATGGAAACTAGGGCGGCAAGAGTGGAACAAAACACCAGGCAAAAGGCGAAGTCTTCCACCCTTTACCCAGTATATAGATGCATTAATAATATAAGAGATATTGTGATATCCCAACCAAAATCTTGTCCATCATGGAGAAATCTTCAACTTCACCTGCAACTAACAACGCTATAAGAGGGGCTGAGCAAAGCGGTAACATAGCCAAACAACGGTTTGCTAGGAATGGTGTCAAAGGTTAGAGGTTCATGGCAATTTGGGAGGCTTGAAGAACAAATGATAGGTAGCACAACAAAGCGATAGAACGAAGCAACTAGCATAGCAATGATAGTAGTGAGATCCAGGGTAGCGGTCATCTTGCCTGAAATCCCGCAAGGAAGAAGAACGAGTCCATGAAGAAGACGAACGGGAGTAGTCGAACGAATCCTCACAATCACAACATTACCGGAACTAAGAAGCAACACCGGAAAGAAACAAACAACATGGTAAATGCACAAGCATAAACATGGCATGATGCACAAACAAGTATGATGCATGTCCGGTTTAAAGAGCATGGCATGGCAAAGTGCAACAAACAACACTACAAATTAAGTGGAGCTCAATATGCAACGAGTTGCATATTGACAAAACTTCACAACATTTATTTAGTTCGCTCTCGTTTAGGTACACAACAATATTAAATGTTGTTAAACATGGCAAGAGGTGAAGCAAGAGAAAACTAACTATCTAGGCAAGTTTAAATGAGGCCGGAAGTTACAAACAACAATTCCGGAAAATCCCCATATGCAAATTATGAATTTGGTACTGTTCTGCCCTAAACACAATTTTAATTTTGTTAAACAGGAAAATAAAGTGGACCATGTTAATTTATGCATTTTTCCACCCCATTTACATATAAAGTTTAATTAATTCCGAGCTACGGTTATTTAGTTATGAAATAAATCATTTTAGCATGGCATTTATGCAAATTTTAACAAACAACAGTTTAAACATTTTAACATGGATGAAAGTGGCATATTGTGAAACTAGATGAAATTCTAAGCATTTTACATGTTTAAATCATTTTAATCCGATGCACGGTTTGTGAATTATTATATGCATGAAGTTTAGGGTCCAAACTGTAAATATGCAGTTTTTAGGATAAATGGCAAAATTCGCAGGGCACGGAAAAAATATGCGTGGGCCGAATCTGGCTGGCCCAGCAGTGCACAGGAGAGGGGCTGGGCGCGTCCTCACCCAAGGGCCAAGCCCAGCTCGTGGAGAGGTAGCAGTAGGCCGCGGAGGTCAACGATCGGGCGAGCGGCCGCGCTCGATCCCGAACTGCTGCTCGAAGCAGGGGAAGCAGAGGCTGCGGCAGGCGAACTTGGCGGCAGTAGCAGGTCCAGGAGGGGTCACCGGGTCTTGGACACGGGGCTCCGGTGACGCGGGAGAGGCGAGGGAGGCCAGAGTTGGGCGGATCCGGGCGAGGAAGGCCTTGGACGGGCGCGGAGCAACGGATCCAGGCGATGGGGCGGTGGTGAAACTCCAAAGCCATGGCGGCCTCCATCGGTTCCGTGTCCAAAACGAGACATAGAGAAAGAGAGTTGAGAACAGGGAAGGGGAAGAAGGCAGAGAGAGAAAGGGGAGCACGAGGGTTCTGCTGGTGCTCCGGCAGTGGCGCGCCGGCGACGGTCGGACTGAGGCTCGGGCTGTGCTGCTACCGTTGCGCGGACGTGGGCAAGGCAGGGAGACGGCAAGGCGTCCGTGCTTAGGCATGAGCAGAGGCGCACGGGAGGCGGCGAAGGGCACGGGACTCGGGGCTCCGAGGGTGCTGTACTCCGGCGAGGTGGTCGGCATGGTCGAGGAGGAGCTCCTCTCCTTTGGATTCGAGCGAGGCAGGGAGGAGGAAACGCCCGAGCAGGAGGCGGCCAGGGATCGAGTGCAGGCGCTGGTTGGGCCGGTGAGGAAAACGAGGGAGGTGGGTGGCGCTGCGGATGGATGGATCGGATCTGGGTGTGGTTGGCTGCGGATGGTGGGGATGGATCCCGAGGGGAAGAATGAGAGCGGTGGCGGCGCGGATGGAACTGGGTGGATGGGACGGCTAGGTCTAGGGTTGCCCCAATATTTATATCAGATGAATTTGGATAGGGGTCGTTTGGGTCCCTCCGGTCTTAATCGGACGGCTGAAGAAAAAAATAGGTTAGGACGTCCAATTAAGAAAATGGAGATGTTTTATAGATGTTTGGGGATGATCTGAATCCAACGGTGATGACTGAGCGGTTCGGGTTCGGGGAAGATTTCGGACGCGCGTGAGAGGTTTGAGCATTGTACAAAGGGGTCAAACGGTCAGGCAACAAAAGAACGGTTGGTCTAAGAAAGGTCAACGGAGGGGAGGAAGAAGCGGCAACAACTAACGGCTACGAGTTTTTATGAAAACATGCAGATGCAATGCGAATGATGACATAAGATGAAATGCATAACAAGAATAAAATGCAAAACAACAGACAAAAACCCAACCACGGAGGAAATAATAAATCACATAGCCGGAAATGGCAAGAGTCGGAGTTACGAATATGGAAAGTTGTATCCGGGGCGTTACACCAGGACCGGGTTTGTTGCCAATATGGCCTTAATTTCTTCGAGTCCGGCCGTGGCAGCATTCGTCCATTCGAAGTGTTCGGTGCGCCGGAAGAGGCGATAGAGGGGCAGTGCCTTTTCTCCCAAACGGGAGATGAAGCGGCTTAGAGCCGCCACGCATCCAGTTAGTTTTTGTATTTGTTTGAGGTCTTTTGGGATATCCAATTGTGACAGAGCTCGGATCTTGGTTGGGTTTGCTTCAATTCCTCTATCAGATACAATGAAGCCCAAGAGCTTTCCAGCTGGTACGCCGAAAACACATTTTCCGGGTTGAGCTTAATGTCATATGCTCGGAGGTTGTCGAATGTAAGCCTCAAATCGTCTACTAGAGTTTCGACGTGTTTGGTCTTAACGACCACATCGTCTACGTATGCCTCCACTATTTTGCCTATTTGGGTAGCCAGACATGTCTGAATCATGCGCTGATATGTTGCGCCGGCGTTTTTGAGTCCGAAGGGCATTGTGTTGAAGCGGAATGGTCCGTATGGAGTAATGATTGCCATTGCGGCCTGGTCTATTTCCGCCATCTTGATTTGATGGTATCCGGAGTATGCGTCAAGGAAGCACAATGAATCGTGCCCTGCGGTAGCATCGATGATTTGGTCGATGCGGGGGAGGGGGAAAGGATCCTTTGGACAGGCCTTGTTAAGGTCTTTGAAATCGACACAAAGACACTAGGATTTGTCCTTTTTTGGTACCATTACCAGGTTTGCTAGCCAGTCCAAATGTTTTATATCTCTGATGAATCCGGCTTCTAAGAGTTTGGCTAGATCCTCCCCCATTGCCTGTCTTTTGGGTTCGGAAAATCGCCGAAGAGCCTGTTTGACTGGCTTGAATCCTTTTAGGATATTTAGGCTGTGCTCTGCCAGCCTGCATGGGATTCCTGGCATATCTGAAGGGTGCCAGGCAAAAATGTCCCAATTTTCCCAAAGGAATTCTCGTAGTGTGGCTTCTACATCAGGGTTTAATTGTGCCCCAATGGAGGCCGTCTTTGTGGGGTCCGTTGGATGGACCTGGAATTTGACTATTTCGTCTGCTGGTTTAAAAGAGGTGGACTTAGATCTCTTATCGAGTATCACATCGTCCCTATTCACCGTGGAGCGCAGCGCAGTGAGTTCCTCTGCCGCTAGGGCTTCGGATAGTGCCTCTAGGGCTAGTGCGCGGTCTTATTTTCAGCGCGGAGTGCTATATCTGGATCACTGACAAGAGTGATGATTCCATTGGGCCCGGGCATTTTAAGCTTCATGTACCCGTAATGGGGTATAGCTTGGAAAATTGTGAATGCCTCTCGCCCTAACAAGGCGTGATATCCGCTGCCAAACGGGGCCACTTGGAACGTGACTTCCTCGGACCTGTAATTGTCCGGTGAGCCGAACACTACATCTAGTGTGATTTTTCCTGTGCAGCGTACTTCCCGACTAGGGATTATTCCTCTAAAGGTTGTGCTGCTTCGCTCAATGCGGCTCCAGTCTATTTCCATTTTTTGGAGGGTTTCCTTGTAGATGAGGTTTAATCCGCTGCCGCCATCCATGAGTACCTTGGTAAGACGAAAGCCGTCCACTATCGAACTGAGGACCAATGCGGCTGGTGCTCGGGCTGTTCGGAATTTAGGTTCGTCGCTGGCATTGAAGGTGATAGCCGTGTCGCTCCATGGATTTGTTGTTGCTACTTGGTAGACTTTGGCGAGGCTGCGGATTGTTCGTTTCCGCATATTGTTTGATGCGAAAGTCTCAAAGACTATTAATACCGTACTGGTACTGTTGGGCTGGTTATCCGGGGCTAGAAAACTTTCGCCACTTTTGGCCACCTGCCGTAGTATCCAACATGATCGAAGGCTATGTGTTGGAGTGGCGCCCTCTGTACTATGGATTTTACAGGGTCTGTTGAGCCGTCCCTCTAGTACAGTTCCGTGCCCTTTAGGGGTTTTTTGCTTTTTGGTTTTTGACCCAGGTGCTTGAGTATGACGCACCCTTTTATTTCGAACTAGGGTTATGTTCAGGGTCGGATTGTCCCAAAACCTGGTTTCGGTTTTCCAGGCACTCTCCATCGCACAGTATTTTTGTACTATGGTCGCCAGGTCGGTGAAGTGTATAACTTCGTGACGACTTATGGTGTTCATGATTCCCTTGTCCGTGCAATTGTTGCAGAAATTGAGATTGCGCTTTCCTCACGGCAGTCCTTTATCCTGTCCATAACCAGGAGGAATCTGGCCCAGTAATGATGTACTGTTTTATCGGGCTCTTGCCGTATTTGAGATAGATCGCTTATGTTTGGGTGGGTGGGCGGAATTAAATTCAGAACCCCGCCCAATCCGAGGCTCAAAGGCCGAGAAGTTTCCGGATTTGGAAGCTTGGATTGCTGGATGTTATCCAACAAATCTGGTCTGATGCCTGACTTTAGGTTCAGTACTTGATTGACGTCCGTCCCTCCGCGGGAATCCGGCATGGAGGGATCGGGTATCCGGACATAACTGGTCTTTAACATAGAAGAAGAGTCGCCGCGTTGTTCCTCTACCACAACAACTGTGGTGGGTAGCCTGGGGAGAGTTAATTTCTCTCAGATCAGTTTTAAGCCCAATCTGATCGTAGTCTGTAGCGACTCCCAGGGCGGCGATGCGATCCAAGAGCTCATTTACGGAGGAGAGCTCCATCGGATCTAGCTGCTCGGCGAATTCCGAGTTGACGTGAAGATCGCTTTTGATGACCTGAGAGGTCATTGTCGGAGCGGTGGCCGAACAGGCGGTCATAAGAAAACCACCTAACCGGATAGTTTGGCCGGTGGCCAAAGCTCCCTTGGCGATGGCGCCGTCTTTAAAGACGGGAAAAGGCATCCCTCCTGATTGTGACGGCACAGAGGAACTCTCAATGAAAACACCAATGGCGGTGTCAAAACCGGCGGATCTCGGGTAGGGGGTCCCGAACTATGCGTCTAGGCGGATGGTAATAGGAGACAAGGGACATGATGTTTTACCCAGGTTCGGGCCCTCTTGATGGAGGTAAAACCCTACGTCCTGCTTGATTGATATTGATGATGTGGATATTACAAGAGTAGATCTACCACGAGATCAAGGAGGCTAAACCCTAGAAGCTAGCCTATGGTATGATTGTTGTTCGTCCTACGGACTAAAACCATCCGGTTTATATAGACACCGGAGAGGGCTAGGGTTACACAGAGTCGGTTACAATGGTAGGAGATCTACATATCCGTATCGCGCCAAGGAAAGTCCCATCCGGACACGGGACGAAGTCTTCAATCTTGTATCTTCATAGTCTTGGAGTCCGGCCGATGATGATACTTCGGCTATCCGGACACCCCCTAGTCCAGGACTCCCTCAAGGGGGAAACTTGCCCCCCAAGCAAGGTGGAGGCGCCCCCTCCCCAAACCCTAGGCGCCTTGGGCCCTAGTGGGGGGGCGCACCAACCCACCTGGGGCTGGTCCCCTCCCACACTTGGCCCATGCAGCCCTCTGGGGCCGGTGGTCCCACCTGGTGGACCCCCGGGACCCTCCCGGTGGTCCCGGTACATTACCGATAGCACCCAAAACTTTTCTGATGACCAAAACAGGACCTCCCATATATAAATATTCACCTCCGGGCCATTCCGGAACTCCACGTGATGTCTGGGATCTCATCCGGGACTCTGAACAACATTCGGTAACCACGTATATCTATTCCCTATAACCCTAGCATCATCGAACCTTAAGTGTGTAGACCCTACGGGTTCGAGAACCATGCAGACATGACCGAGACAACTCTCCGGCCAATAACCAACATCGGGATCTGGATACCCATGTTGGCTCCCACATGTTCCACGATGATATCATCGAATGAACCACGATGTCAAGGATTCAATCAATCCCGTATACAATTCTCTTTGTCTAGCGGTATAGTACTTGCCCGAGATTCGATCATCGGTATGCCGATACCTTGTTCAATCTCGTTACCGGCAAGTCTCTTTACTCGTTCCATAACACATCATCCCGTGATCAACTCCTTGATCACATTGTGCACATTATGATGATGTCCTACCTACCGAGTGGGCCCAGAGATACCTCTCCATCACACGGAGTGACAAATCCCAGTCTCGATTCGTGCCAACCCAACAGACACTTTCGGATATACCCGTAGTGCACCTTTATAGCCACCCAGTTACGTTGTGACGTTTGGTACACCCAAAGTATTCCTACGGTATCCGGGAGTTGCACAATCTCATGGTCTAAGGAAAAGATACTTGACATTCAGAAAAGCTTTAGCACACGAACTACATGATCTTGTGCTAGGCTTAGGATTGGGTCTTGTCCATCACATCATTCTCCTAATGATGTGATCCCGTTATCAATGACATCCAATGTCCATGGTCAGGAAACCATGACCATCTGTTGATCAACGAGCTAGTCAACTAGAGGCTCACTAGGGACATGTTGTGGTCTATGTATTCACACATGTATTGCGGTTTACGGTCAATACAATTATAGCATGAATAATAGACATTTATCATGAACAAGGAAATACAATATTAACCATTCTATTATTGCCTCTAGGGCATATTTCCAACACTCCTCTCCTCTCTCTTGTCTTGTCTGGACAGCCACCACCCTAGCTCTATTGTCGTCCCCAACCCATAGTGCCGCTACTTGAGGCACTAACCCACAATGCCGCCATTTGTTCTGCCACCAGATAATGTCAACGCTGCCTCAGTATGTTCAACATCTTCATGCTCCAATTACCAACAATTTTTATGTGTCCTCCAGTTAGTTTTCCTATGTTTAGACCGGAGAACAAATTTGTTCAAACTTTTGTTGAGTTGGACCTAACACAGTACACAACATCTACTTGGGAGAATATGATTCTTATAAGTCCATGTTATAATTCCAAATACATGATATCGTACGTTAAGAGCATACACGGTCAGATTAGGCAAATCCAACCCCTCCCCCCCCTAAATGTCTGTGAGTGTGACCAGATGCGTCCGCAGATAACATCGGCTATCTCCTCATTCGTCCTTCTGAAAAACCACATTCCTCATATGCCAATTGTCATATTCATGCAAATTAATCCACGTAAATTGTACAGCACGAATTCATTAACATTTCAACAATTCCAGGACACAGAATAAACAACAATTCAACAATTTCATTACATACCAAAATAAAATTCAACAATTTAGACATAGATATGTGATACACGAATGAATCAAACACCTCCCTTTGTGGATTAAATGGGACCCTCTTGGATTTATTTGCATCGCTGTGTGGGCTTCAGCGGGGCGATCGTCTTTCTCCCTTTTTGTGGCTGATGGTTGTGTGCAATTATCAAGCATAAGTTTCTTCTCGTGATATATCTCCGGTGAAGGTGTGCAGAAGATCTCTAGGTATCTCACACATTTTGTTTGCAGACAACACGATGTTGTTTTTTGAGGCCTCACGTGTTGACCAAAATGTTAAGTTGGCTCTGGATCTCTATGGTTGTGAAACTAGTAAAAGTCTGATTTTTCATAAGGTTCGGTTCTATTTGCTACTGCTTGTTGTTTGGATATTCAAGAGGAAGTTGGAGGGGTGCTTAATGTTACTAGTTTGGTCTTTGAAGAGAAGTATCCTTGTGTCCCCACGCCAGATGGTTGTATGTCCAAAGGTCAATTTTTTAAAATCTTCGGATGAGTTTAACAGCGTTTAATCAAATGGGGTGAGCGTCTCCTCGCTCAGCCTGGGAGGGACACACTCATTAAGTTTTTTTGTGCATGCTTTACCCACTTACATAATGGGGCTGCTTATGCTACATTTCTCAATTTGTGATGAACTTACGAGGATGGTTAGATGTTTCTACCGGGGGTCCTCGATGGGAAAAAGGAAGGTGCATCGGATGGATTGAGATGATCTATCACAACAATACAAAGGTGGTGTAGGTTTTCGTGATTTTCGTATTTTCAACCAAGCTTTCCTGGCTCCACAAGCTTGGACACTAATCTCGAAGCCGGAGAGCCTGTGTGCCCAAGTTTAAAGGCAAGAACTACCCTGGCAGTAAGCTTGACAATGTTGTTTTCTTAGGAATGCCTCATCATCATTGCAATCTATTAGCTATGGGCTTGATTAGCTGAAAAGGGGTTTGATTTGGAGGGTCGGAAATGTATTCGGATTTGGCATGCTAATTGGATTCTATGGCCCTTCTCCTAAAAACCCATCACATTGCAAGGAAGATGATGAATTCGATTTGTCTCTGAATTGCTAAACAATAACGGTTCATGGAATTATGGTTTGTTGTAGAATTATTTCATACCAGCTGATGTCATCGAGATCCGTGCTTCGCCACGGTTGGAGTATGATACGCTTTCTTGGGGGCCTGGTAAGTATGGAGTTTTTTCTGTCAAAAATGCATACCAATTTGGCTTCAAGGAAGCTCATATGTACCTTGAAGGAGACTAGTACTAGACTTGATGGGTGTCGGTCCTGTTGGCATGTCATTTGGTCATGTGATGTTCCTCCCACTGTTCGTAATTTCGCTTGGAGGGTGGCCAAAAATTCATTGCCAACATGGCAGAACAAGCACATCTGGGGCCTTGAACATGATGACTTATTCCCAGTGTGTTCTTGAGAACCGAAGACGGCTTTCATTCGCTCTATCGTAACTAGCACTCTTTCTCAATAATTACAGTGTACCATGTGTGAGATATGGACTTTACTGGATATTACTTCCATCCAAAAATTGGGGACAGAATGGCTATTGGTTGTTCTAGAGCCGCTACTGGATATCGAGCGTTGTAGCTTCTAATGACGATGTGGCATGCCTGCCACTTTCAAAATGAGGTGGTTCATCATAAACCCCCACCTCCTATGGAAGCATCTAGAACGCTCTTGGTGAGCTACCTTGATTCACTGATCAACATTAAAACTTGTCTCTCATCATATCCTAGCAAGGGTAAAACTATTGTCACATATGATAACCGAGTCCGCCGACCACATTTGGTAACGGGCGATGTTGGTCCTGAGTGGTGTGCACCTGAAGTTGGTTGGGTGAAGTCGAATACAGATGAATCCGATGCAAATGATGGTACAGTGGGCGCATGTATGGTGTTGAGAGACTGACAATAGTAGCATTGTCTTCTCTTCTTGCAGGAAACTCTTCTTTTGTCGTGAAGCCCTGTAAGCTGAATTATGCTTTTCAGCGTTTGCATGGAATGCTTGTTGTTTGATGTCCAGAGGACTGACTTGACAAACATGGTTGAGATGGGGATCTATTGTTGAAGGAAATATGCCCTAGAGGCAATAATAAAGTTATTATTTATTTCCTTATATCATGATAAATGTTTATTATTCATGCTAGAATTGTATTAACCGGAAACATAATACATGTGTGAATACATAGACAAACATAGTGTCACTAGTATGCCTCTACTTGACTAGCTCATTAATCAAAGATGGTTATGTTTCCTAACCATAGACATGTGTTGTCATTTGATTAATGGGATCACATCATTAGGATAATGATGTGATTGACATGACCCATTCCGTTAGCCTAGCACTTGATCGTTTAGTATGTTGCTATTGCTTTCTTCATGACTTATACATGTTCCTGTAACTATGAGATTATGCAACTCCCGTTTACCGGAGGAACACTTTGGGTGCTACCAAACGTCACAACGTAACTGGGTGATTATAAAGGAGTACTACAGGTGTCTCCAAAGGTACATGTTGGGTTGGCGTATTTCGAGATTAGGTTTTGTCACTCCGATTGTCGGAGAGGTATCTCTGGGCCCTCTCGGTAATGCACATCACTATAAGCCTTGCAAGCAATGTAGCTAATGAGTTAGTTACGGAATGATGCATTACGTAACGAGTAAAGAGACTTGCCGGTAACGAGATTGAACTAGGTATTGGATACCGACGATCGAATCTCGGGCAAGTAACATACCGATGACAAAGGGAACAAAGTATGTTGTTATGCGATTTGACCGATAAAGATCTTCGTAGAATATGTAGGAGCCAATATGGGCATCCAGGTTCCGCTATTGGTTATTGACCAAGAATAGTTCTAGGCCATGTCTACATAGTTCTCGAACCCGTCGGGTCCGCACGCTTAAGGTTTCGATGACAGTTATATTATGAGTTTATGAGTTTTGATGTACCGAAGGAGTTCGGAGTCCCGGATGAGATCGGGGACATGACGAGGAGTCTCTAAATGGTCGAGACGTAAAGATCGATATATTGGACGACTATATTCGGAGTTCGGAAAGGTTCCGAGTGATTCAGGTATTTTTCGGAGTACCGGAGAGTTACGGGAATTCGCCGGGGAGTATATGGGCCTTATTGGGCCATACGGGAATAGATGAGAGAGGCCAAAAGGAAGGAGGTCTGCGCCCCCCCTCTGGTCCGAATTGGACAAGGGGCGCAGCCCCCCTTTCCTTCTTCCTCTCCCCCTCTTTTCCCCTTCTCCTACTTCAACAAGGGAGGTGGAATCCTACTAGGACTAGGGAGTCCTAGTAGGACTCCACACTTGGCGTGCCCCCTCCTAGGGCCGGCCTCCTCCCCCTTGCTCCTTTATATACAGGGGCAAGGGGGCACCCCATGACACACAAGTTGATCTACGGATCGTTCCTTAGCCGTGTGTGGTGCCCCCCTCCACCATATTCCACCTTGGTCATATCGTCGCAGAGTTTAGGAGAAGCCCTGCGCCGGTAGAGCATCATCATCGTCACCACGCCGTCGTGTTGACGGAACTCATCCCCGAAGCTTTGCTGGATCGGAGCCCGTGGATCGTCATCGAGCTGAACGTGTGCTGAACTCGGAGGTGTCGTACGTTCGGTACTTGGATCGGTCAGATCGTGAAGACGTATGACTACATCAACCGCATTGTCATAACGCTTCCGCTTACGGTCTACGAGGGTACGTGGACAACACTATCTCCCCTCGTTGCTATGCCATCACCATGATCTTGCATGTACATAGGATTTTTTTTGAAATTACTACGTTCCCCAACAGTGGTATCAGAGCCAGGTTTTATGCGTAGATGTCATATGCACGAGTAGAACACAAGTGAGTTGTGGGCGATACAAGTCATACTGCTTACCAGCATGTCATACTTTGGTTCGGCGGTATTGTGACATGAAGCGGCCCGGACCGACATTATGCGTACGCTTACGCGAGACTGGTTTCACCGTTACGAGCACTCGTGCTTAAAGGTGGCTGGCGGGTGTCTGTCTCTCTCACTTTAGCTGAATCGAGTGTGGCTACGCCCGGTCCTTGCGAAGGTTAAAACAGCACTAACTTGACGAACTATCGTTGTGGTTTTGATGCGTAGGTAAGAACGATTCTTGCTAAGCCCGTAGCAGCCACGTAAAATTTGCAACAACAAAGTAGAGGACGTCTAACTTGTTTTTGTAGGGCATGTTGTGATGTGATATGGTCAAGACGTGATGAGATATAAGTTGTTGTATGAGATGATCATGTTTTGTTGAAGTTATCGGCAACTGGCAGAAGCCCTATGGTTGTCTCTTTGTTGCATAAGATGCAAGTGCCAAATAATTGCTTTACTTTATCGCTATGCGATAGCAATAGTTGCAAGAGCAATAGTTGGCGAGACGACCATGTGACGACACATTGATATAGATCAAGATGATGAAGATCATGGTGTCGTGCCGGTGATGATAGAGATCATGACAGTACTTTGGAGATGGAGATCAAAGGCGCAAGATGATCATGGCCATATCATGTCACATATTTTGATTGCATATGATGTTTATCTGTTTTACATCTTATTCTGTTTTGTTTGACGGTAGCATTTTAAGATGATCTCTCACTAATTATCAAGAAGTGTTCTCCCTGAGTATGCACCGTTGCAAAAGTTCTTCGTGCTGAGACACCACGTGATGATCGGGTGTGATAGGCTCTACGTTCAAATACAACGGGTGCAAAACAGTTGCACACGCGGAATTCTCAGGTTAAACTTGATGAGCCTAGCATATACAGATATGGCCTCAGAACACGGAGACCGAAAGGTCGAGCGTGAATCATATAGTAGATATGATCAACATAGTGATGTTCACCATTGAAAACTACTCCATCTCCCGTGATGATCGGACATGGTTTAGTTGATTTGGATCACGTGATCACTTAGAGGATTAGAGGGATGTCTATCTAAGTGGGAGTTCTTAAGTAATATGATTAATTGAACTTAAATTTATCATGAACTTAGTCCTGGTAGTATTTTGCAAATTATGTTGTAGATCAATAGCTTGCGTTGTTGCTTTCATATGTTTATTTTGATATGTTTCTAGAGAAAATTGTGTTGAAAGATGTTAGTAGCAATGATGCGGATTGGATCCGTGATCTGAGGTTTATCCTCATTGCTGCACAGAAGAATTATGTCCTTAATGCACCGCTAGGTGACAGACCTATTGCAGCAGCAGATGCAGACGTTATGAACGTTTGACTAGCTCAATATAATGACTACTTGATAGTTTAGTGCACCATGCTTAACAGCTTAGAATCGGGACTTCAAAGACGTTTTGAACGTCATGGACCATATGAGATGTTCCAGGAGTTGAAGTTAATATTTCCAGCAAATACCTGAGTTGAGAGATATGAAGTCTCCAACAAGTTCTATAGCTAAAAGATGGAGGAGAATCGCTCAACTAGTGAGCATGTGCTCAGATTGTCTGGGTACTACAATCGCTTGACTCAAGTGGGAGTTAATCTTCCAAGATAAGATAGTGATTGACAGAATTCTCTAGTCACCATCACCAAGTTAGTAGAACTTTGTGATAAACTATAGTATGCAAGGGATGACGAAAACGATTCACAAGCTCTTCGTGATGTTGAAATCAACGAAGGTAGAAATCAAGAAAGAGCATCAAGTGTTGATGGTTGACAAGATCACTAGTTTCAAGTAAAGGGCAAAGGGAAAGAAAGGGAACTTCAACTAGAATGACAAGCAAGTTGTCACTCCCACGAAGAAGCCCAAAGCTGAACCAAAGCCTGAAAATGAGTGCTTACACTGCAAAGGAAATGGTCACTGGAAACGGAAATACCCTAAATATTTGGTGGATAAGAAGGATGGCAAACTGAACAAGGGTATATTTGATATATAGGTTATTGATGTGTACCTTACTAGTGTTTATAGTAACCCCTGAGTATTTGATACTTGTTCGGTTGCTAAGATTAGTAACTCGAAATAGGAGTTACAGAGTAAACAGAAACTAGTTGAGGGTGAAGTGACGATGTGTGTTGGAAGTGGTTCCAAGATTGATATGATCATCATCGCACACTCCCTATACTTTCGGGATTAGTGTTAAAACCTAAATAAATGTTATTTGGCGTTTGCGTTGAGCATGGATATGATTTGATCATGTTTATTGCGATACGGTTATTCATTTAAAGTCAAAGAATAATTGTTGTTCTGTTTACATGAATAAAACCTTCGATGGTCATACACCCAATGAAAATAGTTTGTTGGATCTCGATCGTAGTGATACACATATTCATAATATTGATGCCAAAAGATGCAAAGTTAATAATGATAGTGCAACTTATTTGTGGCACTGCCGTTTGGGTCATATAGGTGTAAAGCGCATGAAGAAACTCCATAAAGATGGATTTTCGGAATCACTTGGTTATGAATCATTTGATGCTTGCGAACCACGCCTTTTGGGCAAGATGACTAAAACTCCATTCTCCGGAACAATGGAACGAGCTACTGACTTATTGGAAATAATACATACCGATGTATGCGATCCGATGAGTGTTAAGGCTCGTGGCAAGTATCGTTATTTTCTAACCTTCACAGATGATTTGAGCAGATATGGGTATATCTACTTAATGAAACATAAGTCTGAAATAGTTGAAAAGTTCAAACAATTTCAGAGTGAAGTGGAAAAATCATCGTAACAAGAAAAATAAAGTTTCTACGATCTAATCGTGGAGACGAATATTTGAGTTATGAGTTTGGTCTTCATTTGAAACAATGTGAAATAGTTTCGCAACTCACGCCATCTGGAACACCACAATGTAATGGTGTGTCCGAACATCGTAATTGTACTTTACTAGATATGGTGCGATCTATGATGTCTCTTATCGATTTACCACTATCGTTTTGGGATTATGCATTAGAGACGGCTGCATTCACGTTTAATAGGGCAACATCTAAATCCGTTGAGACGACACCGTATGAACTATGGTTTAGCCGTAAACCTAAGCTGTCGTTTCTTAAAACTTGGAGTTGCGATGCTTATATGAAAAAGGTTTTCAACCTGATAAGCTCGAACCCAAATCGGAGAAGTGCGTCTTCATAGAATACCCAAAGGAAACTGTTGGGTACACCTTCTATCACAGATCCGAAGGCAAGTTATTCGTTGCTAAAATGGATCCTTTCTAGAGAAGAAGTTTCTCTCGAAAGAAGTGAGTGGGAGGAAAGTAGAGCTTGATAAGGTAATTGTACCTTCTCCCAAATTGGAAAGTAGTTCATCACAGAAATCAGTTCCAGTGATTCCTACACCAATTAGTGAGGAAGTTAATGATGATGATCATGAAACTTCAGATCAAGTTGCTACCAAACCTCGTAGGTCTTCCAGAGTAAGATCCGCACCAGAGTGGTATGGTAATCGTGTTCTGGAAGTCATGTTACTAGACCATGATAAATCTACGAACTATGAGGAAGCGATGATGAGCCCAGATTCCGCGAAATGGCTTGAGGCCATGAAATCTGAGATGGGATCCATGTATGAGAACAAAGTGTGGACTTTGGTGGAGTTTCCCGATGATCGGCAAGCCATATTGTATAAATGGATCTTCAAGAGGAAGACAGATGCTGATAGTAGTGTTACTATCTACAAAGCTAGACTTGTCGAAAAAGGTTTTTGACAAAATTCAAGGTGTTGAATACAATGAGATTTTCTCACTTTTATCGATGCTTAAAAGTCTATCCGAATCATGTTAGCAATTGCCACATTTTATGAAATTTGGCAAATGGATGTCAAAACTACATTCCTTAATGGATTTATTAAAGAAGAGTTGTATATGATACAACCAGAAGGTTTTGTCAATCCTAAAGGTGCTAACAAATTGTGCAAGCTCCAGCGATCCATCTATGGACTGGTGCAAGCATCTCAGAGTTGGAATATACGCTTTGATGAGTTGATCAAAGCATATGGTTTTATACAGACTTTTGAAGAAGCCTGTATTTACAAGAAAGTGAGTGGGAGCTCTGTAGCATTTCTAATATTATATGTGGATGACATATTGTTAATTGGAAATGATATGGAAATTCTGGATAGCATGAAAGGATACTTGAATAAGAGTTTTTCAAAGCAAGACATCGGTGAGGCTGCTTACACATTGAGCATCAAGATCTATATAGATAGATCAAGACGCTTGATAAGATTTTTCAATGAGTACTTACCTTGATAAATTTTGAAATAGTTCAAAATGGAACAGTCAAAGAAGGAGTTCTTGCCTGTGATGCAAAGGTATGAAGTTGAGTAAGACTAAAAACCCGACCATGGCAGAAAATAGAAAAGAATGAACAGTCATTCCCTATGCCTCAGTCATAGGTTCTATAAAGTATGCTATGTTGTGTACTAGACCTATTGTATACCTTGCTCTGAGTTTGGCAAAGGAATACAATTTTGATCTAAGAGTAGATCACTAGACAGCGGTCAAGAATATCCTTAGTGAGGACTAAGGAAATATTTCTCGATTATGGAGGTGATAAAAGAGCCCGTCGTAAAGAGTTACATCGGTGCAAGCTTTTACACCAATCCAGATGACTCTAAGTCTCAATCTGGATACATATTGAAAGTGGGAGCAATTAGCTAGAGTAGCTCCATGCAGAGCATTGTGGACATAGAATATTTTGCAAAATACATACGGCTCTGAATAGGACAGATCCATTGACTAAACTTCTCTCACAAGCAAAACAGGATCATACCTTAGTACTCTTTGGGTATTAATCACATAGCGATGTGAACTAGATTATTGACTCTAGTAAACCCTTTGGGTGTTGATCACATGATGATGTGCACTATGGGTATTAATCACATGCAGATGTGAATATTGGTGTTGAATCACATAATGATGTGAACTACATTATTGACTCTAGTGCAAGTGGGAGACTGAAGGAAATATGCCCTCGAGGAAATAATAAAGTTATTATTTATTTCCTTATATCATGATAAATGTTTATTATTCATGCTAGAATTGTATTAACCGGAAACATAATACATGTGTGAATACATAGACAAACATAGTGTCACTAGTATGCCTCTACTTGACTAGCTCGTTAATCAAAGATGGTTATGTTTCCTAACCATAGACATGTGTTGTCATTTGATTAATGGGATCACATCATTAGGATAATGATGTGATTGACATGACCCATTCCGTTAGCCTAGCACTTGATTGTTTAGTATGTTGCTATTGCTTTCTTCATGACTTATACATGTTCCTGTAACTATGAGATTATGCAACTCCCGTTTACCGGAGGAACACTTTGGGTGCTACCAAACGTCACAACGTAACCGGGTGATTATAATGGAGTACTACAGGTGTCTCCAAAGGTACATGTTGGGTTGGCGTATTTCGAGATTAGGTTTTGTCACTCCGATTGTCGGAGAGGTATCTCTGGGCCCTCTCGGTAATGCACATCACTATAAGCCTTGCAAGCGATGTAGCTAATGAGTTAGTTACGGAATGATGCATTACGTAACAAGTAAAGAGACTTGCCGGTAACGAGATTGAACTAGGTATTGGATACCGACGATCGAATCTCGGGCAAGTAACATACCGATGACAAAGGGAACAAAGTATGTTGTTATGTGGTTTGACCGATAAAGATCTTTGTCGGTGTCAAAACCGGCGGATCTCGGGTAGGGGGTCCCGAACTGTGCATCTAGGCGGATGGTAACATGAGACAAGGGACACGATGTTTTACCCAGGTTCGGGCCCTCTTGATGGAGGTAAAACCCTACGTCCTGCTTGATTTATATTGATATTGTGGATGTTTACAAGAGTGGATCTACCACGAGATCAAGGAGGCTAAACCCTAGAAGCTAGCCTATGGTATGATTGTAATGGTTGTTGTTGTCGTTGTTGTCCTACGGACTAGAGCCATCCGGTTTATATAGACACCGGAGAGGGCTAGGGTTACATAGAGTCGGTTACGATGGTAGGAGATCTACGTATCCGTATCGCCAAGCTTGCCTTCCATGCCAAGGAAAGTCCCATCTAGACACGGGACGAAGTCTTCAATCTTGTATCTTCATAGTCTTGGAGTCCGGTCGATGATGATAGTCCGGCCGATGATAGTTCGGCTGATGATGGTAGTCCGGCTATCCGGACACCCCCTAATCCAGGACTCCCTCAGTAGCCCCTGAACCAGGCTTCAATGACAATAAGTACGACGCATATATTGCTTGGCATTGCAAGGCGGGTTCCTCCTCCGAATGATAGAAGATTGTGAACACCAGGATAGTGTCCGGCTCTGCAAAATAAATTCCACATTTCACCGTAGAGAGAATAATATATACACAAGTTCAATCTGCTGACTTTTTTGCGGCATGACGTCACGCCACTACCAAGCCATTACTTGAATCATTTTTTACGCTACCACCTCAGCGCATTTAGCGAAGCGGTTTCCTCGGCACGTCTTGTCGAAGCAGAGATCGTGTTCCCCCTTAATCCGGGATTCTTATCAATACAGACGTGGGTAACCCAACCGCGCCATTGATGGTGATGCTTGGGGGATAAGCGAGTTTTACCAGGCCGGCGGGGGACGCGTAGACTTCGCCCGCCCATATAAGGGATAAGGATTCACCTTTTCACCTACGCCTTCTTCCTCCTTTGCTTATCCATCTCCGCGCACTCGAGCTCCAGCGCCCAAGCCCGCACATCTCATCTCAACCTTCCCCAGTTATGTCCGGAGCGGGAGGCAAGTGGATGACCTCCTCCGTTACGGAGGAGCACATCGAAAGACTGCGCAGCACTGGCTACCTGTCCGGCGACATCGCGCACCGGCTTCCCAACGAGGGGCAGCTCATCCCCACCCCCAGGCCCCATGAGAGGGTCATTTTTCTTCCCCACTTCCTCCGCGGACTGGGTTTTCCACTTCACCCCTTTGTCCGGGGGCTCGTGTTCTACTACGGCCTGGATTTCCATGATCTGGCGCCGAACTTCATCCTCAACATCTCGGCGTTTATCATCGTGTGTGAGGCCTTCCTCTGCATCCAGCCCCACTTCGGCTTGTGGCTCAAGACCTTCAATGTCAAGCCGAAGGTAGTGAAGGGCACTCAAGCGGAGTGCGGAGGCGCCATGTTGGGCAAGATGCCCAATGTCCTTTGGTTCGAAGGGGCCTTCGTGGAATCCTCAAGGGGTGGCAATCGGGGTGGTTCTATATCACCGAGCCGCGCGACCCTAAGTGGGTGGCGGCCCCCGAGTTCAGATCCGGTATCCCCACGCAGCTCACCTCCTGGAAAGAGAAGGGCTTGCTGTGGGGTAGTTCGGAGGAGCTGACGGGACTCCAAGCCTGTATCCAGAAGCTGGTGAAGAAGCTCAGGCTGGTTAACATGGTCCAAGTCATGCTCGTCCGCCGGATTCTCCCATGCCAAGAGCGGGCATTCAATCTATGGGAGTTCAATCCGGAACAGCACCAGGCGCTGAGCGGGCTCTTCGACACGACGTACGAAGGCGCCTGGAGGGTGCTGTTTAAGGGCGCCGAAGCCCCCGCATCCGCGACTGAAGATCGCGGATTTCGCTCGCAGCGCCAAGCCGACGAGGTAAGTGATTCTACCCCTTTACGGGACACTTGCTTTTCATAGTTTGACTCTATGCGGGTTTTAATTCCCCCCTTTTCCTTTGACAGGACTGGATGAGGAAGGCGGAGCAGATTATCTGCCCGGCTCCCATGCCAGAAAACCCAGTAGACGCCCGTCTAGCGAGGCTGCTGGTTCCGGCACCGCACGTGGTGCCGGAGAAGAAGGCCAAGAAGGAGGCCACGGGTGCTCGAAAGAGTTCCCGTTTTCAGGTGTCCGACGACTCCGGGGCGGACTCCTCCCCTGAAAACGAGGAGGAGAAAGAGGACTCTCTCCCAGAGGAGGGAGAGAGGAAGAGGAAGGCTTCCCCAACAGGGGAGGCCGAAAGGTCCAAGAGGGGAAGGACTATTCCCCCGGACAGCTCCGCCAACATCAACGTTGGCGAGGAAGAATGGCCTTCAAGGGCCAGGCCTCCAGCGAGATCGTAAGTATCCGGATTCCTGAGTGATTTATAATTTCTTTTTCTGTGTCACATAGTGTCATTCTGATGCCGCATGCTGCCTGTAGTCCGGCCAATGATGATCTCCATGCTTCATCGAGCGGGTCGTTGGCTCCATCGGATGTAGATTCCATCCCGACCGCCTCCACCCCTCGCGACACCGAGGACGCCGAGGTGGGATCCCAAGAAGGGACCCATCAGGGGGAGGCTCCGGAGGCGCCACAAGGCGTCCTCCCGGACTTTGCGCCGGACTCCATATCAGAACCCGCAGTGGTTCCGGAGTCCGGCCGGCGGCCCCTTCGCACGAAGGGCAAGACCGTGACGGTGGCGGCTTCCGTCCAACCGGAGGCGCCGGACAATTTGTTGGAGGCGCTGCAGAGCGCTTCCATCGAGGAAGAACACTGCACTATTATGAGTGCGGTGATTCAGAAGGTACAGCTTGCCAAGAGCGGGCTGACCGAAGCCTGTAGTAGCCTTCTATCAGGCTTTGAGGTAAGAAGTTAAAAAATATGCAATGTAATACCGCATAGACAGTAGCCCCTGATGCTCGGTTCGGTGTTCGGAAAGAAAAGCCGGACTGAGGATCTGAAAAAAAGGAAGATATACGCAGGGTTGCTAAAAAATTATGTCAATATGGGTTGCAGGCTGCGCTGTTGACCTCTGTCGCACTGACTGCGGAGGTCGGTGCTTTGAAGCAGGAGCTCGAGCGGTCCGAGCAAGAGCTCGGCCGCGCCAAGAAGCAGCTCCAGGACAAAGAAGGTGAGTAACACCACTTTGAACTTGTACCTTACATAAAAGGATTTAGGTTGCAACAAAAAATAACAAGGATAACATGGGTACTGCAGGGGCCACGAACGAGGTGGCGACCCTGAAGGAGGCCGTGTCTGCGGCCGAATGCAATGCGGCCGCGGAACGGGCAGAGCAAGAAAAGCAGGAGGCGCGGGTGGCGGTGGTTCACCAAGAGCTCCAGGCTCTCATGGAAAAGCATGAGAGTTTGGAACGTGACTCAAAGACTCGAGAGTCCGAGCTTGCCTCGGCTCTCGAAAGTGCCAAGACTGCCAAGGCCGATGCCCATAAGTCCCTTCAGGAGATTGAGTTGGTGAGGAAGATAGCGGCGGGTAAGGCATTTTTCATGCAAAGCAAGCATGTGAATGTAAATTACGTGTTACTTACCCGAATTCGGAGCTCTCCAGGGGCGTTTGCAGTTCTGCCTCGCAGCGTGTCTGATGCCGCCGCATTCTACCGAGCTGAGGAGGGAAGCTCAACGGAGAAGGTCTTCTGGTCTCAGTATGCTAAGGCCGGCCATCCGGTGCCCCCTAGCGACCAGCTGAAGCAGCTGGTCGAGCTCCACAAGGTGGCCGAGCAAGCCATGAAGGGCCTCATAGTCCGGCTGTGGCCTGGAGAGGCCATGCCTGGGAGCTACTTCAGCCTCGTGCGACGGTTGGTGGATGCGTGCCCCTGGGTGGAGGTTATGAAGCGCTCCGCCTGTATTGAAGGTGCTCGTCGAGCCCTTGCCCGCGCAAAGGTGCATTGGGGCAAGCTGGATGCGGAGAAGCTAATCACTGACGCGCCACCAGTGGGCAAGGAATATCATACGCCTGAAATGTACTATAAGACTGTCCTGAAGGGTGCCCGCAAGATTGCGGATGAGTGCCCCAGGGATGTAATTATTGAGTAAATTCGCAATGTGTTATCATGTGCGCTGAAAACTTTGTTCATATGCGCTAAGCAACGCTTGTTAATTTAAAATATTACCTTCTGTGCGGCCGTTTATTAAATCTAAGAGATGGCAAGTCGTCGGCTTCAGCCCCCATGCCACGAGTGCTGGGGTGTTCGGGATAAACTTGAGCACTCTTGTTCCTATTTTTGGGTCCATCTAGGGAGGCGCTCAACACAACGAACAAGGCAACCGGACTTATAGTGCTTGAACACTCTCACTTAGCCATAGAATTCTATAATTTTAAATTTCGGCGAAGCCCCTAGTATTCGGAAGACCGAATTAGGGGCACTATCCACGCCTTCGTCGGACATTATCCGGAACTTCGCTCGAAGCGGCGTAGGTCTTTAAGGACCCGAAAAGACCTCTCGAACAGCGACCAGTCTCTCGCCTTATCATGACAGTCAGTTTTAGCTTTCTCCACTGAGGCGTTAACCCGGCTCAACCGGGGCGCAATCGCAGTGGTTCTCCCAGTGCTACCTGAGCCGATAGAACGGAACGTAAGGTGCCAAACATGGGAACCGGGCAAACCCAACTATTGACCCAAGACATGATTCGGAGCCGATTCATATAATGCTATAAGTTCGGGGTGCCGCACTTGTGAAAGTGTTCGGACTTCATCACACCATAATACGGGGAACATAAGCCCCTGGTGTATTTGGCCGTACCAAAATGTACGGATGCAACATGTCGTAAATGAACATATATATATAAGGTAATGCAATTATGGGCAAAAAGTGTTGCATTTTATTCGAGAAGATCTGCTATGAGTGTGGAATGATACAAATAGTGCGGAAAGCAAGGGATTGGACGAATTAAAGGCGTCTTCCTCCAGGGGTAGGCCGTGGAATGGTGTATTTAACAAATTTAATGCTCGTAATGGAGACCACCTGAGTGTTCGTCGCGGCCTTTGTCCCTCCCTGGCTGTTGCATCATGAGTTCAGCAGGTTTGCCGCCGGACAGAGTTCTGTATAAAAAAGAGAGAAATAAAAGATAAAAAGAGCGACACACTTGGGAGCCCCTGGTGTGGTCGAACCGCACTCTGGGTCTGTTGTGGTTGTGCCTCTTCCCCTATGCCCATGGTATCTCCAAGGCGTAATTATGTACGCGGAGAGTTTGTCTTACAATTGTGCGAGGGCTGGGGTTGAGGCCGCATTGCTACGCGTGCTCGGAACGTGCCAGGTGGTCTTGGTTGATGTTGCTCCGGGCGCGTTTGGCCGTGTCCGGTCGTTTAACGGCCGGACTCGAAAATTGCCTTAAAAGGCTGCTCTATACTTCTGCCGCGAGAGCCGCTGTATGTTCCTCCGTTCGGAGGGAGCGTTCCGTGTTTCCATTGACCGTGATGACTCCACGAGGGCCTGGCATCTTGAGCTTAAGGTATGCATAATGCGGCACCGCGTTGAATTTTGCGAACGCGGTTCGTTCGAGCAGAGCGTGATAGCCACTGCGGAACGGGACTATGTCGAAGATTAACTCCTCGCTTAGGAAATTATCCGGGGATCCGAAGACCACTTCCAGTGTGACTGAGCCTGTACAGCTGGCCTCGACACCTGGTATGACGCCTTTGAAGGTTGTCTTTGTAGGTTTAATCCTTAAAGGGTCTATGCCCATCTTGCGCACTGTATCCTGATAAAGCAGGTTCAGGCTACTGCCGCTGTCCATCAGGACTCTCGTGAGGTGAAATCCATCGACGATTGGGTCTAAAACCAATGCAGCGAATCCGCCATGGCGGATACTTGTCGGATGGTCTCTTCGATCGAAAGTGATCGGGCAAGAGGACCATGGGTTGAATTTTGGGGCGACTGGGTCCATCGCGTATACGTCCCTTAGTGCACGCTTCCGCTCCCTCTTGGGGATATGCGTTGTGTATATCATGTTTACCGTCCGAACTTGAGGGGGGAATCCCTTTTGTCCTCTGTTGTTCGGCGGCCAGGTCTCTTCCTCGTCATCGCTGTGTAGCCCCTTGTCATTGTTTTCGGCGATTAATTTGCCTGCCTGCTTGAATACCCAACAATCTCTGTTGGTGTGGTTAGCTGGCTTTTCGGGGGTTCCATGTATTTGATAGGAGCGGTCGAGTATTCGGTCCAAATGGGACGAGCCTGGAGTGGTTCTTTTGAATCCGGCGTTGACTGCCGTATCCTCATTGCTGTCGCCGTTAATGCGGCGTTTGTTTTTGTTTTGACGCGACCTGCCATTGTGGTCCTTGGTATCCGGACTGCCAGCATTTTTGCTGAGGTTGTTGCTACGAGCTAGCCAGCTATCCTCTCCCGCACAGAAGCGGGTCATGAGTGATGTGAGGGCTGCCATGGATTTCGGCTTTTCCTGTCCTAGGTGCCGGGCCAGCCACTCGTCGCGGATGTTATGTTTGAAGGCAGCGAGGGCCTCTGCATCCGGACAGTCGACGATTTGATTTTTCTTTGTTAAGAACCGTGTCCAGAATTGCCTGGCCGATTCGTCTGGCTGCTGGATTATGTGGCTTAGGTCATCTGCGTCCGGTGGTCGCACATACGTGCCCTGGAAGTTGTCGAGGAATGCGGCTTCCAGGTCTTCCCAGCATCCAATTGACTCTGCGGGCAGGCTGTTAAGCCAATGCTGAGCTGGTCCTTTAAGCTTGAGCGGGAGATATTTGATGGCGTGAAGATCGTCACCGCGGGCCATATGTATATGGAGGAGATAATCCTCAATCCAAACCGCGGGGTCTGTTGTGCCATCGTAGGATTCGATATTAACGGGTTTAAACCCTTCAGGGATTTGATGATCCATTACTTCGTCAGTGAAGCATAGTGGGTGTGCGGCGCCTCTGTATTGAGCAATATCGCGACGTAGCTCGAGAAAGCGTTGTCTGTTGTGTTCGGCCCGGCCGGAGTAGTTGTATCCGGTGCGACGGTATTCGTCGTGGGTCTTGGGGCGCCCACGTGATCCATAGATAGATCTGGATTGTCTTGCCTTGTCCTCCAATATATCCCGCAAGTCCGGCGCGTTCCCCCGTGGCTTCATGCTTTTTGAGCGATGCCGGGGTATGGTTTTGGTGGAGGGCTTGCATGCCTCTCTGTCACGGCCACGAGGTGGTCGGTCTGCCGTATTGTGCGCTGGTGATGTAGGTTTGTACGCTTCCTCCTCTAGTCGGGGGAGCAACTTGTGTTTTGGGTAACTTTTGGAGGGGCGTTCGAGTTCATACTCTTCGGCCGCGAGGACCTCGGTCCATCTGTCGGCCAGTAGGTCTTGATCAGCTTGAAGCTGTTGCTGCTTTTTCTTTAGGCTGTTTGCCGTGGCCATTAGCCTGCATCTGAAACGCTCTTGTTCAACGGGATCCTCGGACACGACGAATTCGTCGTCGTCGAGGCTTGCCTCGTCTCCGGAGGGAGGTAAGTAATTATCATCCTCGACCTCTTTGTCTGCCGCCCTTTCGTGAGGGCTTGCTTCTGCCTCCTCCTGCGCTGGATCGTGCTGGAGGGGGTTGTCTTCGGCACTTTCTGGGGTGTTATTATCTCCTGTGCCGGAATCTCCATTCTTGTTGTGGTGGGATTTAGAGCGGCGCCGCTGACGTCGGCGCTTGGGCTGTTTCTTTAAGGAATCGGCCTCCGTTGCTTCTTCGTTGTCCCCATCTTTTGGGGTGTCCACCATGTATATGTCGTATGACGAGGTGGTCTTCCAGTGTCCTATAGGCACTGGTTCTTGATAGTCTCCTGCATCGTCGTCCATACCGTCGATGTCTTCAGAGTCGTAGTCGAGTACGTCGGTTAGATCGTCGACGGTGGCTACGAAGTGGGTGGTGGGTGGGCTCTGAATTTCTTCTTCGTCCACTTCCCAACCATCCTGACCGTAGTTCGGCAAGGGCTCTCCGGATAGCGAGAGATGCTTCAGCGAATTTAAGATATCGCCGAAGGGTGAGTGCTGAAAGATGTCTGTAGCGGTGAATTCCATGATCGGCACCCAGTCGGATTCGACCGGCAGGGGCGCAGGAGGTTCGGAGTCCGGCAGAGAGTCCGGCACCTCGGAGTCATGAGCTTTATGCGGGACAAGGTAAGTGTTCGGCTCCATCGCCGTAGAAGTTGCAGCTCCCGAGGCGGTGTCCAGCCATCCGTCCTCGATCTGAGCGATCGTCTCCAGACTATGGGTCGGAGCGGATTCATGTGCGGCCTCCAAGGTGCTGTCCGGCGGCAGAGTTAGGTCGTGCCCATCGTGACAGCGCGGCACGCTCGGCTGTGGCTCAGATCCATCAAAGATCAAGTCCCTGCGGATATCGGCTGTGAAGTTTAGGCTTCCAAACCTGACCTGACGGCTAGGGGCGTACCTTTCGATCTGCTCCAGATGGCCAAGTGAGTTGGCCCGCAGTGTGAAGCCGCCGAATACGAAGATCTGTCCGGGGAGAAAAGTCTCACCCAGGACTGCGTCGTTGACGATTGAAGAGGCCATCAAGCCTATCGGTGACGACACAGAGGAACTCTCAATGAAAGCACCAATGTCGGTGTCAAAACCGGCGGATCTCGGGTAGGGGGTCCCGAACTGTGCGTCTAGGCGGATGGTAACAAGAGACAAGGGACACGATGTTTTACCCAGGTTCGGGCCCTCTTGATGGAGGTAAAACCCTACGTCCTGCTTGATTGATATTGATATTGTGGATGTTTACAAGAGTGGATCTACCACGAGATCAAGGAGGCTAAACCCTAGAAGCTAGCCTATGGTATGATTGTAATGGTTGTTGTTGTCGTTGTTGTCCTACGAACTAGAGCCATCCGGTTTATATAGACACCGGAGAGGGCTAGGGTTACATAGAGTCGATTACAATGGTAGGAGATCTACGTATCCGTATCGCCAAGCTTGCCTTCCACGCCAAGGAAAGTCCCATCCGGACACGGGACGAAGTCTTCAATCTTGTATCTTCATAGTCTTGGAGTCCGGTCGATGATGATAGTCCGGCCGATGATAGTTCGGCTGATGATGGTAGTCCGGCTATTCGGACACCCCCTAATCCAGGACTCCCTCAATCTTCGTAGAATATGTAGGAGCCAATATGGGCATCCAGGTTCCGCTATTGGTTATTGACTAAGAATAGTTCTAGGTCATGTATACATAGTTCTCGAACCCGTAGGGTCCGCACGCTTAAGGTTTCGATGACAGATATATTATGAGTTTATGAATTTTGATGTACCGAAGGAGTTCGGAGTCCCGGATGAGATCGGGGACATGACGAGGAGTCTCGAAATGGTCGAGACGTAAAGATCGATATATTGGACGACTATATTCGGAGTTCGGAAAGGTTCCGAGTGATTCGGGTATTTTTTGGAGTACCGGAGAGTTATGGGAATTCGCCGGGGAGTATATGGGCCTTATTGGGCCATACGGGAATAGAGGAGAGAGGCCAAAAGGAAGGAGGCCTGCGCCCTCCCTCTGGTCCGAATTGGACAAGGGGCGCAGCCCCCCTTTCCTTCTTCCTCTCCCCCTCTTTCCCCTTCTCCTACTCCAACAAGGGAGGTGGAATCCTACTAGGACTAGGGAGTCCTAGTAGGACTCCACACTTGGCGTGCCCCCTCCTAGGGCCGGCCTCCTCCCCCCTTGCTCCTTTATATACGGGGGCAAGGGGGCACCCCATGGCACACAAGTTGATCTACGGATCGTTCCTTAGCCATGTGCAGTGCCCCCCTCCACCATATTCCACCTCGGTCATATCGTCGCGGAGTTTAGGCGAAGCCCTGCGCCGGTAGAGCATCATCATCGTCACCACGCCGTCGTGCTGACGGAACTCATCCCTGAAGCTTTGCTGGATCGGAGCCCGGGGATCATCATCGAGCTGAACGTGTGCTGAACTCGGAGGTGCCGTACGTTCGGTACTTGGATCGGTCGGATCATGAAGACGTACGACTACATCAACCGCGTTGTCATAACGCTTCCGCTTATGGTCTACGAGGGTACGTGGACAACACTCTCTCCCCTCGTTGCTATGCCATCACCATGATCTTGCGTGTACGTAGGAAATTTTTTGAAATTACTACGTTCCCCAACAATTGTTGCACTCAAATTGATTCAAACTCAGGAAGTAGATAGATCGGTCTACTCCTCACTCATTAAGGAGATTAGGCACCTCATGTGTCTTCGGGAATTATGTATTATTCATGTCAATCATACTCAAAATAAGATCATCGATGGTTTAGCTCAGTTTGCTCGTAGAGAAGTCAAATCTATGCCTTGGATTGGTTCTGGCCAATCTCTACTCCTAATGGAGCAGTTGGTAATCTCGCTTCCAGGTTTTTTTTCATCCCACCTACCATGGTTTTCTTGGTACCTCCTCCCACCTTCGTTGGTTTTTTCCGTAGATTTTTTTCGTCCCCTCCTCCCACTTCATCGGTTTATTTTCGCTTCACCCTCTCACACACCGAAAAAAACTGAACGGATCAGAACTTTCCATACTGACACAAATTATTTAGTAATGTCTTTATGTAAAAGAATCAATCACAATCAATCTCTAAAGATCGAATCTAAATTAATTAATCTTCATAACGTTTGTTTCCTTCCGAATCAGGTCCATAACTTTCCTTCCTTGTTTGGGTAGAAACTGTTTGGTAGATTAGGAAGCTTCCTATGAGCGTAGTAATAGGAAGTATTCTTTTTCTTGATGATTCGTTTCCATGCATGATGATAGTAAATGAGGCCAACATTCACCATTATTTATCAACGTCATCAATCGTGTCCATTCCTACCAGTTTTAAGGGAATCCACTCACTACGTCTTTTTAAGGGGATCCGCTCGCTACATCGTCGTGGCACGTTATTTTCACAAGCAATTTCCCTAAAAAAACACAGCACCCTACCTCGACTTCCCTACCTGGACGCCGCCGCCGCCACCCACCGATCTCCCCGCCTCTCGGCGATCCCCTCCTCCCTCCCGCAGCTCGAATGACCCACTATTTTGGCCACGAGTACCGCCTGCCTCTTCGCCCATGCGTCGCCCCTCCTCTTCACCATAGCCACGAGCACCATCCGAGGCGGAGCCGCGGCGCCTCCACAGATGCGGCGGAGACACCATATCCAGTGGAGACGGCGGTGTAAATCTTCTCCCACTCTGCTCCTTCCCCTGGTTACCGGCCTGCTCCACCTCCCCTCTGCTTCGTGTGGATCTGCTCATGTGTAGCAGTAAACTTTATTTAGGTAGAACTATTCTTCTAGGCTTTTTTTGTTACTTACAAATTAACTTTTTGAGCCAATGCTTATGGCATGAAGTATTACCTAGAGTTCCTTAATCAATCTTCTTGTCCATCGTTTCATTTGGTTCAATTACTATCAGCAAGAACGCATTGTGAAACCGTTAGCTTATGAATGTGTGCTCTTCCTGCAATAATAACATTTGCAATGTAAGGGCCGAGGCACACCCATGCATCAGGATGATGTGCACCACGTGGGAAGTAATACTAATATGGCCTAAGTGGATAATGAAATATCCAAAGATACACTTGACTGGATCAATTTTTTTCTCTGGAATTGTTCCTCATGATGCGCAGATGTAGATGCTATATTTTTAAAATTTCAAATCACCTATGCATGCCAATGTGATTCTTAACCTTTTCATTAGACAGTGTGTTCCCATCAATCCATCCATGCACCGAACTGATTTTTTTTACTCTGTTGAGGTTCCAATTACGAACGAGTAGCATATGTATGCACTGAACTACTTGCATAAGACAGTGAAATACTTCTTACTCGCGTGAGTGGAATTTTGGAATAGAGAAAGAACATACAACAAAGATCACGTAAAACAAGTTTGATAGGTCCGTTGCATCGCACGGGCATTTTTGCTATATGTACTAACAGGTTCTATTTATTTCCTTTGATCGGTCAACACTCCTATGTCCTACGTAGGTAAGAAGGAAAGAAAACCTAACGGTACAGCCGGGCAAAACAGTCAACGGCGAGCTTCATCGCCGCGTACGCGTCGTAGTACCTGGCCATCACCGGCTGGGGCATCGAGGACTTAATGCTGGTGAAGAAGGCGTGGGTATTGGTAGAGCTCCAAGAAGCTGCCCTTCATGTTGCCCGTTGTCTTCAGCATCGGTCCCCGGGTGACCACCCTGGAACTCGGCGACGCTACCAAGGCGACACGGTCCGGGTTGGTTCGGTCCCTCATCGAGCCACCATTTGGACCGGCCAACCACCACCGGCGTCAACGTGTTGGGGCAGCAGCGAGGTGGGCTGCATGTGCGGGTGCTGTGGCGAGGTAGTGGACATGCGGGAGCGCCAGCGATGAGGTCGGTGATGTACCGCGGAAAGTGCGCGGCTATTAGCCATGAACCTTCCGTAGCAGTTTTTTTCATGAGCCCATGTTTTTTTATATTCGGGCCTTGCCATAATTAGCGTATTAACCATGAAAAAAAACATGGCGTTCGGTTTGTTGTCAAATGGTGCTGTGATTTTCGGATCAAGCCATGTTTCTCTTGTACTTCCTATTTCCTGTTCGACTGAATAGAAGTGCAGAAAGTGAACACACCAACACGACTGAAAGCAGTCATATTCAGTTATAGAGGTATACATTTATACAAGATATACACAGGCAGGTGCGGCCAGTAACCCAACTAAGTCCTGAGCTGACCTTGCTAATCCTTTACTCGCGATAAAGACGCAGACTCCTAATGGAGCAGTTGGTAGTCTCGCTTCCAGGTTTTTTTCATCCCACCTACCATGGTTTTTTTGGTACCTCCTCCCACCTTTGCTGGTTTTTTTCGTAGATTTTTTTTCGTCCCCTGCCCCCACTTCATCGGTTTATTTTCGCTTCACCCTCTCACACACAGAAAAAAACTGAACGGATCAGAACTTTCCATACTGACACAAATTATTTAGTAATGTCTTTATGTAAAAGAATCAATCACAATCAATCTCTAAAGATCAACTCTAAATTAATTAATCTTCATAACATTTGTTTCCTTCTGAATCAGGTCCATAACTTTCCTTCCTTGTTTGGGCAGAAACGGTTTGGTAGTAGAGATTAGGAAGCTTCCTATGAGAGTAGTAATAGGAAGTATTCTTTTTCTTGATGATTCGTTTCCATGCATGATGATGGTAAATTAGGACAACATTCACCACTATTTATCAACGTCATCAATCGTTTCCATTCCTACCAGTTTTAAGGGAATCCACTCGCTAGGTCTTTTTTAAGGGGATCCGCTCGCTACATCGTCGTGGCACGTTATTTTCACAAGCAATTTCCCTAAAAAAACAGAGCGCCCTACCTCGACTTCCCTACCTGGCCGCCGCCGCCGCCGCCCACCGATCTCGTCGCCTCCCGGCGATCCCCTCCTCCCTCACGCAGCTCGAACGACCCACTATTTTGGCCACGAGTACCGCCTGCCTCTTCGCCCATGCGTCGCCCCTCCTCTTCACCATAGCCACGAGCACCATCCGAGGCGGAGCCACGGCGCCTCCACAGATGCGGCGGAGACACCATATCCAGTGGAGACGGCGGTGTAAATCTTCTCCCACTCTGCTCCTTCCCCTGGTTACCGGCCTGCTCCACCTCCCCTCTGCTTCGTGTGGATCTGCTCATGTGCAGCAGTAAACTTTATTTAGGTAGAACTATTCTTCTAGGCCTTTTTTTGTTACATGCAAATTAACTTTTTGAGCCAATGCTTACGGCATGAAGTATTACCTAGAGTTCCTTAATCAATCTGCTTGTCCATCGTTTCATTTGGTTCAATTACTATCAGCAAGAACGCATTGTGAAACCGTTAGCTTATGAACGTGTGCTCTTCCTGCAATAATAACATTTGCAATGTAAGGGCCGAGGCACACCCATGCATCAAGATGATGTGCACCACGTGGGAAGTAATACTAATATGGCCTAAGTGGATAATGAAATATCCAAAGATACACTTGACTGGATCAATTTTTTTCTCAGGAATTGTTCCTCATGATGCGCAGATGTAGATGCTATATTTTTACAATTTCAAATCACCTATGCATGCCAATGTGATTCTTATCCTTTTCATTATACAGTGTGTTCCCATCAATCCATCCATGCACCGAACCGATTTTTTTTACTCTGTTGAGGTTGCAATTACGAATGAGTAGCATATGTATGCACTGAACTACTTGCATAAGACAGTGAAATACTTCTTACTCGCGTGAGTGGAATTTTGGAATAGAGAAAGAACATACAACAGAGATCACATAAAACAAGTTTGATAGGTCTGTTGCATCTCACGGGCATTTTTGCTATATGTACTAACAGGTTCTATTTATTTCCTTTGATCGGTCAACACTCCTATGTCCTACGTAGGTAAGAAGGAAAGAAAACCTAACGGTACAGCCGGGCAAAACAGTCAATGGCGAGCTTCATCGCCGCGTACGCGTCGTAGTACCTGGCCATCACCGGCTGGGGCATCGAGGACTTAATGATGGTGAAGAATGCGTGGGTATTGGTAGAGCTCCAAGAAGCTGCCCTTCGTGCTGCCCGTTGTCTTCAGCATCGGTCCCCGGGTGACCACCCTGGAACTCGGCGACGCTACCAAGGCGACACGGTCCGGGTTGGTTCGGTCCCTCATCGAGCCATCATTTGGACCGCCCAACCACCACCGGCGTCAACGTGCTGGGGCAGCGGCGAGGTAGGCTGCATGTGCGGGTGCTGTGGCAAGGTAGTGGACATGCGGGAGCGCCAGCGATGAGGTCGGTGATGTGCCGCGGAAAGTGCGCGGCTGTTAGCCATGAACCTTCCGTAGTAGTTTTTTTCATGAGCCCATGTTTTTTATGTTCGGGCCTTGCCATAATTAGCGGATTAACCATGAAAAAAACATGACATTCGGTTTGTTGTCAAATGGTGTTGTGATTTTCGGATCAAGCCATGTTTCTCTTGTACTTCCTATTTCCTGTTCGACTGAATAGAAGTGCAGAAAGTGAACACACCAACACGACTGAAAGCAGTCATATTCAGTTATAGAGGTATACATTTATACAAGATATACACAGGCAGGTGCAGCCAGTAACCCAACTAAGTCCTGAGCTGACCTTGCTAATCCTTTACTCGCGATAAAGACGCAGACTCCTAATGGAGCAGTTGGTAGTCTCGCTTCCAGGTTTTTTTCGTCCCACCTACCATGGTTTTTTTGGTACCTCCTCCCACCTTCGCTGGTTTGTTTCGTAGATTTTTTTTCGTCCCCTCCCCCCACTTCATCGGTTTATTTTCGCTTCACCCTCTCACACACCGAAAAAAACTGAACGGATCAGAACTTTCCATACTGACACAAATTATTTAGTAATGTCTTTATGTAAAAGAATCAATCACAATCAATCTCTAAAGATCAAATCTAAATTAATTAATCTTCATAACGTTTGTTTCGTTCCAAATTAGGTCCATAACTTTCCTTCCTTGTTTGGGCAGAAACTATTTGGTAGCAGAGATTAGGAAGCTTCCTATGAGCGTAGTAATAGGAAGTATTCTTTTTATTGATGATTCGTTTCCATGCATGATGATGGTAAATTAGGCCAACATTCACCACTATTTATCAACGTCATCAATCGTGTCCATTCCTACCAGTTTTAAGGGAATCCACTCGCTAGGTCTTTTTTAAGGGGATCCACTCGCTACATCGTCGTGGCACGTTATTTTCACAAGCAATTCCCCTAAAAAACAGAGCGCCCTACCTCGACTTCCCTACCTGGCCGCCGCCGCCGCCCACCGATCTCATCGCCTCCCGGCGATCCCCTCCTCCCTCCCGTAGCTCGAATGACCCACTATTTTGGCCACGAGTACCGCCTGCCTCTTCGCCCATGCGTCGCCCCTCCTCTTCACCATAGCCACGAGCACCATCCGAGGCGGAGCCACGGCGCCTCCACAGATGCGGCGGAGACACCATATCCAGTGGAGACGGCGGTGTAAATCTTCTCCCACTCTGCTCCTTCCCCTGGTTACCGGCCTGCTCCACCTCCCCTCTGCTTCGTGTGGATCTGCTCATGTGCAGCAGTAAACTTTATTTAAGTAGAATTATTCTTCTAGGACTTTTTTGTTACTTACAAATTAACTTTTTGAGCCAATGCTTACGGCATGAAGTATTACCTAGAGTTCCTTAATCAATCTGGTTGTCCATCGTTTCATTTGGTTCAATTACTATCAGCAAGAACGCATTGTGAAACCGTTAGCTTATGAATGTGTGCTCTTCCTGCAATAATAACATTTGCAATGTAAGGGCCGAGGCACACCCATGCATCAAGATGATGTGCACCACGTGGGAAGTAATACTAATATGGCCTAAGTGGATAATGAAATATCCAATGATACACTTGACTGGATCAATTTTTTTCTCTTGAATTGTTCCTCATGATGCGCAGATGTAGATGCTATATTTTTACAATTTCAAATCACCTATGCATGCCAATGTGATTCTTATCCTTTTCATTATACAGTGTGTTCCCATCAATCCATCCATGCACTGAACCGATTTTTTTTACTCTGTTGAGGTTGCAATTACGAACGAGTAGCATATGTATGCACTGAACTACTTGCATAAGACAGTGAAATACTTCTTACTCGCGTGAGTGGAATTTTGGAATAGAGAAAGAACATACAACAGAGATCACATAAAACAAGTTTGATAGGTCCGTTGCATTGCACGGGCATTTTTGCTATATGTACTAATAGGTTCTATTTATTTCCTTTGATCGGTCAACACTCCTATGTCCTACGTAGGTAAGAAGGAAAGAAAACCTAACGGTACAGCCGGGCAAAACAGTCAACGGCGAGCTTCATCGCCGCGTACGCGTCGTAGTACCTGGCCATCACCGGCTGGGGCATCAGGACTTAATGCTGGTGAAGAATGCGTGGGTATTGGTAGAGCTCCAAGAAGCTTCCCTTCATGCTGCCCGTTGTCTTCAGCATCAGTCCCGGGGTGACCACCCTGGAACTCGGCGACGCTACCAAGGCGACACGGTCTGGGTTGGTTCGGTCCCTCATCGAGCCATCATTTGGACCGCCCAACCACCACCGGCGTCAATGTGCTGGGGCAGCGGCGAGGTAGGCTTCGTGTGCGGGTGCTGTGGCGAGGTAGTGGACATGCGGGAGCGCCAACGATGAGGTCGGTGATGTGCCGTGGAAAGTGCGCGGTTGTTAGCCATGAACCTTCCGTAGCAGTTTTTTTCATGAGCCCATGTTTTTTATGTTCGGGCCTTGCCATAATTAGCGGATTAACCATGAAAAAAACATGACATTCGGTTTGTTGTCAAATGGTGTTGTGATTTTCGGATCAAGCCATGTTTCTCTTGTACTTCCTATTTCCTGTTCGACTGAATAGAAGTGCAGAAAGTGAACACACCAACATGACTGAAAGCAGTCATATTTAGTTATAGAGGTATACATTTATACAAGATATACACAGGCAGGTGCCGCCAGTAACCCAACTAAGTCCTGAGCTGACCTTGCTAATCCTTTACTCGCGATAAAGACGCAGACGATAAGGAAAGGTTGTTATAGAGAGAGCAATGGGAGAGAGAGAATCACGTGGCGGCAGGTGGACCTGAACATATGCTTCAACAAAGAAAACGGCAGCATAGGATCATGGTGCGTGTTTATAGACGGAGGCTATTAAATCTCACGCGGAAATCACGGCTGAGCGATTCTCGCACGATCCGAAGTTCACACCCAATTGACCGTTTCCTGTGCTGTCTAAAACGGTCGCTGCCATGGTAGCGAAACCCGTAGCTAGAACGCTGCCAGCGCCAAGTTGAGAACTTGAGATCGTCAGTGGTGCATGCACGATAGGGGCGGCGAGAGGCTTGGTGGATGGGGAGGAGAGAAAAGAAGGAGAGGGGAAGCTTGGGGACATGGTAGTTTACCCGGGGGCTGCCGGTCGGCACGCTAAGAACGAATGGCGGCGACAGTGACACTCAGTCCTCTTGGTCGGACCGGTTGAACACCAGACTGGATCGGACCGACAATTTTCCAGGCCGATTTTAGCAGACCAGATCGTCCATTTTCTCTAACAAGCCAGGACCGAGCGTGTCAAACACCGATTGAGCCATGAGCGGTACGTCCAGCCCTGCCCACCGTCGAAGCGAAGCTCCTACTCCACGTGAAGTTGATCGCGTTGTTGCACTCGTACGGTAGGAGCCACGGGCACGACATGGTGAAGGGCTAAAGGGCTGATCGAGGGTGAGACCCGGATGCTGGTGGTGCAGCTGACCATGGACGAGATCTTCACCTGCACCAAAAAGTTCAAGCAGGAGGTGTTGAGCAACGTGCAGAAGGAGCTGGACCAATTCGACCTCTTCATCTACAATGCCACCATGAAGCAGCTGGTGGACGTGTCGGGGCATGAGTATGTTGGGGAACGTTGCATAAAATAAAAAAATTCCTAAGTTCACCAAGATCCATCTATGAGTTCATCTAGCAACGAGAGAGAGAGATGCATCTACATACCCTTGTAGATCGCGGGCGGAAGCGTTCAAGAGAACGGGGTTGAGGTAGTCGTTCTCATCGTAATCCTATCACCGGAGATCCTAGCGCCGAACGGACGGCACCTCCGCGTTCAACACACGTATGGTCAGCGTGACGTCTCCTCCATCTTGATCCAGCAAGGGGGAAGGAGAGGTTGATGAAGATCCAGCAGCACGACGGCGTGGTGGTGGATGCAGCAGGACTCCGGCAGGGCTTCGCCAAGCAACTACGGGAGGAGGAAGTGGTGTAGCAGGGGGAGGGAGGCACCAAGACTCAGGGTGCGGCTACCCTCCCTGCCCCCTCCTTTATATAGGCCCCTAGGGGGGGCGCCGGCCATGGAGATTGAATCTCCGAAGGGGGCGGCGGCCAGGGGGTGGAGTGCCCCCCAAGGCAAGTGGTGCACCCCCCCACCCTAGGGTTTCCAACCCTAGGCGCAGGGGGGCCCAAGGGGGGGCGCACCAGCCCACTAGGGGCTGGTTCCCCTCCCACTTCAGCCCACGGGGCCCTCCGGGATAGGTGGCCCCACCCAGTGGACCCCCGGGACCCTTCCGGTGGTCCTGGTACAATACCGGGTGACCCCGAAACTTTCCCGATGGCTGAAACAGCACTTCCTATATATAATTCTTTACCTTCGAACCATTCCGGAACTCCTCGTGACGTCCGGGATCTCATCCGGTACTCCGAACAACATTCGGTTTGCTGCATACTCATATTCATACAACCCTAGCGTCACCGAACCTTAAGTGTGTAGACCCTACGGGTTCGGGAGACATGCAGACATGATCGAGACGGCTCTCCGGACAATAACCAACAGCGGGATCTGGATACCCATGTTGGCTCCCACATACTCCTCGATGATCTCATCGGATGAACCACGATGTCGAGGATTCAAGCAACCCCGTATACTATTCCCTTTGTCAGACGGTATGTTACTTGCCCGAGATTCGATCGTCGGTATCCCAATACCTCGTTCAATCTCGTTGCCGGCAAGTCACTTTACTCGTACCGTAATGCATGATCCCGTGACCAGACACTTGGTCACTTTGAGCTCATTATGATGATGCACTACCGAGTGGGCCCAGTGATACCTCTCCGTTATACGGAGTGACAAATCCCAGTCTCGATCCGTGTCAACCCAACAGACACTTTCGGAGATACCTGTAGTGCACCTTTATAGTCACCCAGTTACGTTGTGACGTTTGGTACACCCAAAGCACTCCTACGGTATCCGGGAGTTACACGATCTCATGGTCTAAGGAAAAGATACTTGACATTGGAAAAGCTCTAGCAAACGAACTACACGATCTTGTGCTATGCTTAGGATTGGGTCTTGTCCATCACATCATTCTCCTAATGATGTGATCCCGTTATCAACGACATCCAATGTCCATAGTCAGGAAACCATGACTATCTGTTGATCAACGAGCTAGTCAACTAGAGGCTCACTAGGGACATGTTGTGGTCTAAGTATTCACACGTGTATTACGATTTCCGGATAATACAATTATAGCATGAATAAAAGACAACTATCATGAACAAAGAAATATAATAATAATCCTTTTATTATTGCCTCTAGGGCATATTTCCAACAGTCTCCCACTTGCACTAGAGTCAATAATCTAGTTACATTGTGATGAATCGAACACCCATAGAGTTCTGGTGTTGATCATGTTTTGCTCGCGGAAGAGGTTTAGTCAACGGATCTGCGACATTCAGATCCGTATGTACTTTGCAAATATCTATGTCTCCATCTTGAACATTTTCACGGATGGAGTTGAAACGACGCTTGATGTGCCTGGTCTTCTTGTGAAACCTGGGCTCCTTGGCAAGGGCAATAGCTCCAGTGTTGTCACAGAAGAGAGTGATCGGCCCCGACGCATTGGGTATGACTCCTAGGTCGGTGATGAACTCCTTCATCCATATTGCTTCATGCGCTGCCTCCGAGGCTGCCATGTACTCCGCTTCACATGTAGATCCCGCCACGACGCTCTGCTTGCAACTGCACCAGCTTACTGCTCCACGATTCAACATATACACGTATCCGGTTTGTGACTTAGAGTCATCCAGATCTGTGTCGAAGCTAGCGTCGACGTAACCCTTTACGACGAGCTCTTCGTCACCTCCATAAACGAGAAACATGTCCTTTGTCCTTTTCAGGTACTTTAGGATATTCTTGACCGCTGTCCAGTGTTCCTTGCCGGGATTACTTTGGTACCTACCTACCAAACTTACGGCAAGGTTTACATCTGGTCTGGTACACAGCATGGCATACATAATAGATCCTATGGCTGAGGCATAGGGGATGACACTCATCTCTTCTTTATCTTTTGCCGTGGTCGGGCATTGAGCCGAGCTCAATCTCACACCTTGCAATACAGGCAAGAACCCTTTCTTGGACTGATCCATTTTGAACTTCTTCAAAATCTTATCAAGGTATGTGCTTTGTGAAAGACCTATGAGGCGTCTCGATCTATCCCTATAGATCTTGATGCCTAATATGTAAGCAGCTTCTCCAAGGTCCTTCATTGAAAAACACTTATTCAAGTAGGCCTTAATGCTGTCCAAGAATTCTATATCATTTCCCATCAAAAGTATGTCATCTACATATAATATGAGAAATGCTACAGAGCTCCCACTCACTTTCTTGTAAACGCAGGCTTCTCCATAAGTCTGCATAAACCCAAACGCTTTGATCATCTCATCAAAGCGAATGTTCCAACTCCGAGATGCTTGCACCAGCCCATAAATGGATCGCTGGAGCTTGCATACTTTGTTAGCATTCTTAGGATCGACAAAACCTTCCGGCTGCATCATATACAGCTCTTCCTTAAGATAACCGTTAAGGAATGCCGTTTTGACGTCCATCTGCCATATCTCATAATCATAGTATGCGGCAATTGCTAACATGATTCGGACGGACTTAAGCTTCGCTACGGGAGAGAAAGTCTCATCGTAGTCAACCCCTTGAACTTGTCGATAACCCTTAGCAACAAGTCGAGCTTTATAGATGGTGACATTACCATCCGCGTCCGTCTTCTTCTTAAAGATCCATTTGTTTTCTATCGCTCGCCGATCATCGGGCAAGTCAGTCAAAGTCCATACTTTGTTTTCATACATGGATTCTATCTCGGACTGCATGGCTTCTAGCCATTTGTTGGAATCTGGGCCCGCCATCGCTTCTTCATAGTTCGAAGGTTCACCGTTGTCTAACAACATGATTTCCAGGACAGGGTTGCCATACCACTCTGGTGTGGAACGTGTCCTCGTGGACCTACGAAGTTCAGTAGCAACTTGATCCGAAGTACCTTGATCATCATCATTAATTTCCTCTCCAGTCGGTGTAGGCACCACAGGAACATTTTCCTGAGCTGCACTACTTTCCGGTTCAAGAGGTAGTACTTCATCGAGTTCTACTTTCCTCCCACTTACTCCTTTCGAGAGAAACTCTTTTTCCAGAAAGGATCCGTTCTTGGCAACAAAGATCTTGCCTTCGGATCTAAGGTAGAAGGTATACCCAATGGTTTCCTTAGGGTATCCTATGAAGACGCATTTTTCCGACTTGGGTTCGAGCTTTTCAGGTTGAAGTTTCTTGACATAAGCATCGCATCCCCAAACTTTTAGAAACGACAGCTTAGGTTTCTTCCCAAACCATAATTCATACGGTGTCGTCTCAACGGATTTAGACGGTGCCCTATTTAAAGTGAATGTAGCTGTCTCTAGAGCGTATCCCCAAAATGATAGCGGTAAATCGGTAAGAGACATCATAGATCGCACCATATCCAATAGAGTGCGATTACGACGTTCGGACACACCGTTACGCTGAGGTGTTCCAGGCGGCGTGAGTTGTGAAACGATTCCACATTTCCTTAAGTGCGTACCAAATTCGTGACTTAAATATTCTCCTCCACGATCCGATCGTAAGAATTTTATCTTTCGGTCACGTTGATTCTCTACTTCATTCTGAAATTCCTTGAACTTTTCAAAGGTCTCAGACTTGTGTTTCATCAAGTAGACATACCCATATCTACTTAAGTCATCAGTGAGAGTGAGAACATAACGATATCCTCCGCGAGCCTCAACGCTCATTGGACCACACACATCAGTATGTATGATTTCCAATAAGTTGGTTGCTCGCTCCATTGTTCCGGAGAACGGAGTCTTGGTCATTTTGCCCATGAGGCATGGTTCGCATGTGTCAAATGATTCATAATCGAGAGACTCTAAAAGTCCATCAGCATGGAGCTTCTTCATGCGCTTGACACCAATGTGACCAAGGCGGCAGTGCCACAAGTATGTGGGACTATCGTTATCAACTTTACATCTTTTGGTATTCACACTATGAATATGTGTAACATTACGTTCGAGATTCATTAAGAATAAACCATTGACCATCGGGGCATGACCATAAAACATATCTCTCATATAAATAGAACAACCATTATTCTCGGATTTAAATGAGTAGCCATCTCGTATTAAACGAGATCCAGATACAATGTTCATGCTCAAACTTGGCACTAAATAACAATTATTGAGGTTCATAACTAATCCCGTGGGTAAATGTAGAGGTAGCGTGCCGACGGCGATCACATCGACCTTGGAACCATTCCCGACGCGCATCGTCACCTCGTCCTTCGCCAGTCTCCGCTTATTCCGCAGCTCCTGCTGTGAGTTACAAATGTGAGCAACGGCACCGGTATCAAATACCCAGGAGTTACTACGAGTACTGGTAAGGTACACATCAATTACATGTATATCACATATACCTTTAGTGTTGCCGGCCTTCTTGTCCGCTAAGTATTTGGGGCAGTTCCGCTTCCAGTGACCCTTCCCTTTGCAATAAAAGCACTCAGTCTCAGGCTTGGGTCCATTCTTTGACTTCTTCCCGGCAACTGGCTTACCGGGCGCGGCAACATCTTTGCCGTCCTTCTTGAAGTTCTTCTTACCCTTGCCCTTCTTGAACTTAGTGGTCTTATTGACCATCAACACTTGATGTTCTTTCTTGATTTCAACCTCTGCTGACTTCAGCATTGAAAATACTTCAGGAATGGTCTTCACCATCCCCTGCATATTGTAGTTCATCACAAAGCTCTTGTAGCTCGGTGGGAGCGACTGAAGGATTCTGTCAATGACCGCCTCGTCCGGGAGGTTGATCTCCAGCTGGGACAGGCGGTTGTGCAACCCAGACATTTTGAGTATGTGCTCACTGACAGAACTGTTTTCCTCCATCTTACAACTATAGAACTTGTCGGAGACTTCATATCTCTCGACCCGGGCATGAGCTTGAAAAACCATTTTCAGCTCCTCGAACATCTCATATGCTCCGTGTTGCTCAAAACGCTTTTGGAGCCCCGGTTCTAAGCTGTAAAGCATGCCGCACTGAACGAGGGAGTAATCATCAGCACGTGACTGCCAAGCGTTCATAACGTCTTGGTTCTCTGGGATGGGTGCTTCACCTAGCGGTCCTTCTAGGACATATGCTTTCTTGGCTGCTATGAGGATGATCCTCAGGTTCCGGACCCAGTCCGAATAGTTGCTGCCATCATCTTTCAGCTTGGTTTTCTCTAGGAACGCGTTGAAGTTCATGTTGACATGAGCGTTGGCCATTTGATCTACAAGACATATTTTGCAAAGATTTTAGACTAAGTTCATGATAATTAAGTTCATCTAATCAAATTATTTAATGAACTCCCACTCAGATTTGACATCCCTCTAGTCATCTAAGTGTTACACGATCCGAGTCGACTAGGCCGTGTCCGATCATCACGTGAGACGGACTAGTCATCATCGGTGAACATCTCCATGTTGATCGTATCTTCCATACGACTCATGTTCGACCTTTCGGTCTCTTGTGTTCCGAGGCCATGTCTGTACATGCTAGGCTCGTCAAGTTAACCCTAAGTGTTTTGCATGTGTAAAACTGTCTTACACCCGTTGTATGTGAACGTAAGGATCTATCACACCCGATCATCACGTGGTGCTTCGAAACGACGAACTTTAGCAACGGTGCACAGTTAGGGGGAACACTTTCTTGAAATTATTATAAGGGATCATCTTATTTACTACCGCCGTTCTAAGTAAACAAGATGCATAAAACATAATAAACATCACATGCAATTATATAAAGTAGTGACATGATATGGCCAATATCATATAGCTCCTTCGATCTCCATCTTCGGGGCTCCATGATCATCTTCGTCACCGGCATGACACCATGATCTCCATCATCGTGCCTCCATGAAGTTGCTCGCCAACTATTACTTCTACTACTATAGCTAACGGTTTAGCAATAAAGTAAAGTAATTACATGGCGTTAAATCATTGACACGCAGGTCATACAATAATTAAGACAACTCCTATGGCTCCTGCCGGTTGTCATACTCATCGACATGCAAGTCGTGATTCCTATTACAAGAACATGATCTCATACATCACAATATATCATTCATCATTCATCACAACTTCTGGCCATATCACATCACATGACAATTGCTGCAAAAACAAGTTAGACGTCCTCTAATTGTTGTTGCATCTTTTACGTGGCTGCAATTGGGTTCTAGCAAGAACGTTTTCTTACCTACGAATAACCACAACGTGATTTTGTCAACTTCTATTTACCCTTCATAAGGACCCTTTTCATCGAATCCGCTCCAACTAAAGTAGGAGAGACAGACACCCGCTAGCCACCTTATGCAACTAGTGCATGTCAGTCGGTGGAACCTGTCTCACGTAAGCGTACGTGTAAGGTCGGTCCGGGCCGCTTCATCCAACAATACCGCTGAAGCAAGAAAAGACTAGTAGTGGCAAGCAAGTTGACAAGATCTACGCCCACAACAGATTTGTGTTCTACTCGTGCAATAGAGAACTACGCATAGACCTAGCTCATGATGCCACTGTTGGGGAACGTTGCATAAAATAAAAATTTCCTACGTTCACCAAGATCCATCTATGAGTTCATCTAGCAACGAGAGAGAGAGATGCATCTACATACCCTTGTAGATCACGTGCGGAAGCGTTCAAGAGAACGGGGTTGAGGTAGTCGTTCTCGTCGTGATCCTATCACCGGAGATCCTAGCGCCGAACGGACGGCACCTCCGCGTTCAACACAGTACGGTCAGTATGACGTCTCCTCCGTCTTGATCCAGCAAGGAGGAAGGAGAGGTTGATGAAGATCCAGCAGCACGACGGCGTGGTGGTGGATGCAGCAGGACTCCGGCAGGGCTTCGCCAAGCAACTGCGGGAGGAGGAAGTGGTGTAGCAGGGGGAGGGAGGCACCAAGACTCAGGGTGCGGCTGCCCTCCCTTCCCCCTCCTTTATATAGGCCCCCAGGGGGGCGGCCCTGGAGATTGAATCTCCCAAGGGGGGCGGCGGCCAGGGGGGTGGAATGCCCCCCAAGGCAAGTGGTGTGCCCCCCCCCCCCACCCTAGGGTTTCCAACCCTAGGCGCAGGGGGGCCCAAGGGGGGCACACCAGCCCACTAGGGGCTGGTTCCCCTCCCACTTCAGCCCACGGGGCCCTCCGAGATAGGTGGCCCCACCCGGTGGACCCCCGGGACCCTTCCGGTGGTCCCGGTACAATACCGGGTGACCCCGAAACTTTCCCGATGGCCGAAACAACACTTCCTATATATAATTCTTTACCTCCGGACCATTCCGGAACTCCTCGTGACATCCGGGATCTCATCCGGGACTCCGAACAACATTCAGTTTGCTGCATACTCATATTCATACAACCCTAGCGTCACCGAACCTTAAGTGTGTAGACCCTACGGGTTCGGGAGACATGCAGACATGACCGAGACGGCTCTCCGGTCAATAACCAACAGCGGGATCTGGATACCCATGTTGGCTCCCACATACTCCTCGATGATCTCATCGGATGAACCACGATGTCGAGGATTCAAGCAACCCCGTATACTATTCCCTTTGTCAGACGGTATGTTACTTGCCCGAGATTCGATCGTCGGTATCCCAATACCTCGTTCAATCTCGTTGCCGGCAAGTCACTTTACTCGTACCGTAATGCATGATCCCGTGACCAGACACTTGGTCACTTTGAGCTCATTATGATGATGCACTACCGATTGGGCCCAGTGACACCTCTTCGTTATACGGAGTGACAAATCCCAGTCTCGATCCGTGTCAACCCAACAGACACTTTCGGAGATACCTGTAGTGCACCTTTATAGTCACCCAGTTACGTTGTGACGTTTGGTACACCCAAAGCACTCCTACGGTATCCGGGAGTTACACGATCTCATGGTCTAAGGAAAAGATACTTGACATTGGAAAAGCTCTAGCAAACGAACTACACGATCTTTGTGCTATGCTTAGGATTGGGTCTTGTCCATCACATCATTCTCCCAATGATATGATCCCGTTATCAACGACATCCAATGTCCATAGTCAGGAAACCATGACTATCTATTGATCAACGAGCTAGTCAACTAGAGGCTCACTAGGGACATGTTGTGTCTAAGTATTCACGTGTATTACGATTTCCGGATAATACAATTATAGCATGAATAAAAGACAACTATCATGAACAAAGAAATATAATAATAATCCTTTTATTATTGCCTCTAGGGCATATTTCCAACAGAGTACTTCTCCTACCTCAGCGAGAAGACACAACATGAGGCAGCGAGCAGGGCAAGGTGGATGTTTGTGGAGCGGGATGGCCTCACGTGCCAGAACGCCGCCAAGGTGGATGCCGAGAACAAGGTGCTCTCTGTGCGGCAGCAGGGCGAGGCGCTCAAGGAGAAGGCCAAGGTCAAGGCGGAGGTGTGGGTGTTTGAAAACACTAGGAAGGCCGACAACGCCGCCTCAATGACCGACCTCGCCATGAAGGATTGAAGGGGAAGGCTGGGACTAGCAGGCCAAGGTCGCGGAGGTTGAGGCCACCAAGGTTGTCGCCATCCGCGATGCCGAGCTGCAGATGGAGGTTAAGACGAAGAACATGCTCTGCCAAACTGACAAGCTCAAGGTTGAGCAGCTCAGCAAGTCCACAGTACACTACGACACACAGGTTGGTTATGCAATAAGCATGTATAAAAATATAGTACTAGGGACAAGAGAAAATCATACTTATTGACCTCAGCATTTTTTATTTTGTAGGTTCAAGAATCGAACACGCTTCTTCTACAGCTGGCAGAAGGCGGCGGATACGACATTGTATAAGGAGATGAAGGCGGCGGTGAGGTGAAGCGGCCTAGCAGAAACACATGCATGTCTCGATATGGGAGGAAAGGGAGGGAGATAAGGTGAGGGTTAGCGGTGCAACATGCCACACGAGGAAAGGGGTGAAGAGATGACATTGAGGAGGGAAATGAGCTCGGTCCATGGCATGGGTCAGAGTAGAGGAAGGTTGATCCATGGTTTGGCCAAAGGGGTGATGAGCGAGGGAGAAGTAGAAGCCCCCCTCGCATATCTTGGTGTGCGAGCAAGTCTGTCGAGGTGGAAGAAGCCTGTCATTTCATGATGGCATTGGTGACCTTGGCGTGATGTTGTTCGCCGGTTTGTGGGCGGATCAGGCAACCGTCTGGTCTCTCGACCCCCCCCCCCCCCTTCACTAATTTTGGTGAGAAGAGGGGCGGGATGAAAGGGTGGAGGGGTGGGAGATGAGGTCGCCGATTCTGTTGGTTGTGGGGGCGAGGGCGGAGAGAGGACAGTGAGCGACGCCGGTGAAGTCTATGGATCTAGAGAGGGAGGGGAACAAGAGAGTGAGTGGTGCGGAGAGGGAGTGGATAGAGTGCGGTCGTGCGGGAGAGGACATCAAGTCGTATAGGAGGGGTATAATGGGAATATCATAAAAATAAAGCTTTATTTATACCTGTACACTATATATATTTAGAATAGCATAAAATATTTTCTCAATAAATTACTTAAAAATATCCAAGAAATTAGAGATGACCGACTATCATTGTATAAAGGGGAAATCCGTTCTTTGCTCGTGAAGAAATGTAACATAGTTTTTTATGGGCAATATATCACGTACCCTAAATAGTAGATATTCGTGAGAATAACCATCAACATGTGATTTAGAGGTGAGCCTAAAATTATTAAAATTGGGATGCCACTCAATCTACTAGAAACTGCTCATTTCTAGCATTTGTCCAATGAATATATATTTTCCATACCACCATCATAAAAAAATTATTCTAATCTTTGTTTTATATTAGAATACCTTTGTAGGTCATAAAAACGCCTGGATTTGATTGTGCTTCGGAGATGTCGACTGACAAAGACCCTGATGTAACGATGATGGAGGGGGCTAAGAATTCAACGAGTTTTACAGAACCAAAAGAGGTGCATGCAAATAATTGTTCTTCTTTGTATGTATGTTGCACATGATATAATACTCAAAAGGTATATTTCTATATATATTTAATTTGGTAGAATATGAGAGAGATGAAGATGGATTATGTCGGGGTTAAAAAAACATTCAGAGGGTTTTTGGGGCGACGTCATTGGAAGGGGACAAAAATTCATCATGTTTTATACAACAAAAAGATGTGCAAGTGATGATATCCCACAACAACAACGCACTCAAAATAAAGCAAACCGGCTGGAATTACGATAAATATTTATGGTAACATTTATTCCCAACTGGTATTCCGATGAGTAAATATTTCAAAAGCCCGTAGCAACGCACGGGCATTCTACTAGTTAGATGTAGTAGAGCTAGCTACGACTGTTTATATGAACATTATGGGTCGAGTAATAACATTATTTCTCCTGCAAAAAAAATCAAACACCTTCATTGTTGCGCTCGTTCATCCTCTTCTTCATACCAATCAATCATTTCTTGCCTTGATCATCCAAGATACTAGTCTTCTGCAACATGACCCTCAACTCCTCCATGTCTCTCGCAAGCCTTAACCGGAGGCTGGAACGGAGTCGGGTTCTGCGACATGTTCTTCTTTTCCGCCGCCGCAACAGACAGACAGATCGGTCGCGGTCGCCGGGTCGCCCACGCCCAAGTCCATCTACTCATCACCGGCCATCTTCGCACCGGCCCTCTCCGCGGCTACCTTCTGAAGTGGCGATCGATCAGCCATCAATTTGAAGAACTCGAGTACAAAGGACCACGTCTTCATCGCCCTGCCCGCAGGCGCAGTAGAGTCAATGGACCAGAGTGATGGATCGCCAGTTACCTCCTGGGATCACAGTAACTTCCGAACAGTGTCGGCTACTAGGAGCAGTAACATCCTGCGCCTCTGCCATCACCACGAACTGCTGCAGTAAATGCACGAACCATAGAGCCTGTACCGCAGTGCCACTACTACTGTGCGCTTCGTCAGAGTTCGGAGTGATGGCTGATCGACGCCATTGGCTGCTTCGCCGCAGTGCCTGTGACAGCATGAGCATGGCCATAAAAATTCCTGGGCGAAGATACCGTATCTGTGACGATTGTCCACGAGGTAGTATGCAAGAAAATTCCTGTTCCTCTGCAGTACCGCGTGCACTGTTGTGGGGACTGTTTCTGCTACTGTGTACGTACGTGACCATCAGTCCATCGCCGCAGAAGAAAGAGACGAGCCACTTCTGATCGGACGGTCGACAACAGTCAACGCTGTCTGGAGAGAACGTAACGATAGTTCTCTCTCTCTCTCTTTAACAGGGGAACACACTGATTGTTACCCGAATTCTCGATTATGTGTCTGATTTTTTGTGTTGGACGGTCGTGGAGCAGGTGTGGATAGGCGACGATGGGGGAGGGAGCAGTCAGCGGAAAGTTTTCATCGCTGACAGGACCTGCGAGCACGACGTGGATCGGGCAGGACACGGCGGCATGGCACAGTCTTACTGCACAGTTACAGCTCAGTCCTTTGTTCAGACGCAACCGCTGTACCTCTCATCATAGTGGGTCATGGCGGAACAGCTCGGCCCAAGCTACAACGATGCGATGATTCTTGTCCTTCACAGGAACGAACGCAGCCCCTCGATCGCCGGCCGTAAATGGTGGATAAGTCGACCTCCACCCGTATCTAGCCTCTCCGGAGAAGAAGTAGACCAGGCTCTAATCTATGCATGTTGTGTTTATTTTGGTTATTCGTTGGGCAGATATGCAGGTACCTATGGCGCTCGGAGGGGCGTGGGCGACGGTCATGTGTTACGCCGATGCATGCACCTTGTACCAACTATCAAGAATGACACAGTGTAAGTTTCAAAAAAAAGAATGACACAGTGTGCTAGCTGATTTCAGTTTCCCGTCAACTTCCTAGACCTGGCGCAAAATCTTCGGCGCGACGACGTGATCCGACCACTCGATCGAGTCAAGATATTTGGCTTGGTGCCATCTCAAAATCCAAGCGATTTGGGCCGTGCGTCCGCGTATGTGTGCATGACGACTCACTCTTTGGCGTGGCCGGTACACAGCACTGGTCGACGCGTGATGAGAGGAGGGACGACTATTCTTCGCCTCGTGTCACGGCCGGAGCCACGCAACGCAGCCCGGAGCCGAGACGGGCAGGAGTGGGTGTAGTGGGACGCAACAGACAAATCGTACGGTGCACCGGGGCAGGCGGGCAGGCAGCCCGCCCACGACTGTCAACGGAACAACGACCCCCGCTGACAAAACGGGACCATGCATGGCCTCCTTAATGCTTTGACTCGCTCGCCGCACCGGTTCGCCGGCAGTTTACATTATACCTTCCGGCGGTCCTGCACCTAGCTCCACGATGCACTCATGCCGGCCCGCCAAACACAAACTGGTGGGTGGTGTGGACTCTGGACACACGGGACCGGTCCAAGTTGGCGTGAGGGCGCACGCGAGCAGGTATGTCGCGCCATGCCGATCGATGGAGGCTGCTGGGGCCAGCGGACGTACGCGCCTTCTGTACTGTACTGATGTACCCTACACAGAACCAGTACTGTACGTAAGCGCCAGCTAGCCAGCCAGTGCCATCCCCATCAACACAAACTCCCCGGAGAGCGAAAGGTCCGAAATTTTAAGTACTACGATAACCTAACATAAACTCAACAAATCAACTACCGAACTACGACCAGACGACAAAGCCCTAACATGATTGTGTTCTTCGGAGGAAAACTATAATGCCCCAATCTTCTCTAGCTTTGGCCTTGTTGCAAAGAAAAACAAGTCAAACTTTCATAATGGAATGGAGATTAATATTGCTCCATTCGATCCGATTTAAACTATTTTCTTGGCTTGTCTTCTCTCTCAATGTTTCTAAGACTATTTAACACTCTTTCCTGTTTTGGAAATGCAAAATATAATTCCAAGAAGGATCGGAAAATACTTTTTCAAAAATCATGTCAAATTACGGATGCAGTATACATTTTTTTGAAACGGAACGGATGAAGTATGCATGTGTATGACACGCTGATCTGCGCAGAAAAATGTTAAATGTATGTTTTAATATATTGCACATCTTTACGCCGCAATCTATATATTTTTCCTAAATTCTCATAAGCGATAGTTATGTTACAGAAAAGAGTATGAGAGAATACTGAGACAAGTCAATAATTTAGCCATTTAGGGGTACAACATGCATTGGAGAAGTTCAGACAATCGCAATCTACAGAGAAACAAGAATAAGTTGTGATGTGATTCGGTTGTAGCGACACACAATGGTTAGCTTTCTTACACAAACCTGCGTTGTGCAGCCACAGAAATGCAAGGAAAATAAAGAGGTACGGTACAAGTGCAGGCAGTACGTACGTACGTAGCATTACATGTACTATACAGTACTTACCAGCTAGCTGTTGGTCGTCGTTAAGAAGCATTGATTTGACCACAGCTTAATTAAGGCAATCGTGATGAGTAATAATAACTAATCCAAACTAGGGTAGGTAGACGGACGGATCCTGGACGTCCGTCCAGCAGCTCCCGCCGTTCCAATAATCGGCCGGCGACGCGTCGCCGAGCTCGAAGATCCCCGCGTCCAGGGACATGAAAGGCGCCATGTCGGCGACGGTGGAGGTGCAGGTGGGCTCCTCTGTCTCTTGCGCCGGCACCTGCCCCGGGAGCAGCAGTGAGCCGATCGCCTCCTCCATCTTCGGCTCCGCCGAGAAGTTGAACACCGGGAGAGGTGGTGGAGGAGGCGGCGCGAAGAGGGACGCGAGCGCGGCGGCCTGGTCGGCGAATATCGGCGCCGGAGGTGGCACGTCTGCCGCGAAGGGGTAGTTCGTCATGCGGTTGGCGAAGGCGACAGTGTTGGAGTTGGAGTTGGACGACGGCGTGGGCGGAGGAGGGGGGTCGGTCTCCGTTGTCGTCGTCTCTTCCGCAGCGGCCGTGGGGCTCACGCTGCCGTTGTTGGAGCGGGAGGAGGACGACGCCGACGCGCGCCGCTGGCTCTTGGCGTCCGTGGCTGCGGGCGTCGACGGTGCGGACGCCGACGACGAGCTGCGCTTGGCCTTTCGGCAGCCACCGCCGACGGGGACGTTGCGGAGGACGCCGCCCTTGGTCCAGTACCGGCGGCAGCTCTTGCAGAAGTGGCGCGGCTGCGACAAGTTGTAGTTGTTGTAGTAGCAGAACTTGGTGTTGGTGGACTCGCACCGCGGGCACTTTACGGCCGCCTCCGGCTGCGCGGACGCCGCCTGCGAGAACACGCCGCACCGGGACGCCGGGCCCTGCACACGCCGGATGTCCGCCGCCGCCGCGCCGCCGAACAGCCGCCCGGCGAGGCCCGGGATGGACTGGAAGTCTTGCATGGGCTGGTGTGGAGTTGAGAACGTTCTATAAGAGAGCGCGCTGCTATGTGCTTATTATCAGTGGCTTTGTGGGTGTGCTTGTCGACGAGCTAGGAGCGGCAAGAGCTCCACCCAATGAGCTTGGCCTCTGCATCACACAAGGATAGCGGGTAAATATCTGCAACCGATGGATCGTTGCTGCCCGTCAAATTACGCAAGTGCCCCTGGCTTCTAAATGTTGACCCAAATACCCTTGCACAAAAAAATGTTTCATGCCATGCATGTGCTCGTTTTTTTTAGACAATCTCGCGAAGCTTTATTCAAACCACCATAATGTTTACAGGGATGAAATGAATACGTCGGGTTGGCCCAACCAAACATAGCGGCCAAGCCCTAACCTTAATGCGTGCTTCGCTAGATTGTGAGCCTCAATATTTGAGCTCTTACTTTCATAGACTATATTACAGGAAATGAAAGACATTGAATTTAACTGTATTTCCTTGATGATCGCTCCAAAATCAGCAGCAGTTCCACACCTCACATCGCGTACCATTCTTTCACAGTCCAAAGCGAGCTGTATTTGATTCAGATTCAAATCTTCTGCCAGTCCCTCTCGAATAGCCAGAGCCTCCAGTGTCGCCGGATCATCGATGTTATTAAACACTATCTCCGAGGCTCCAAGAAAGACACCATGTTTACGCCAGTACACCGCTCTGACCGCTCCTCCTCGGCCCGTGATGACAGCAGCGTCAACATTCAGTTTAGCCAAATCATCTGGAGGTGCAACCCACCCCATACGTCGCTGCTGCTGCTGCACCCTTCTCACATCTGCAGCTTTGTTTGATAGAGCCTGTATTTCCGCCAAGTAAACAGTTATATGCCCATGTATAGCGTGGGGGCTTTTGAAGATATCCTCGTGCATGACCTTTCTTCGTGCGCTCCAGATGGCCCATAACGTCACAACCAATGTCACAAATTCCACTGATGATAAGGCTTTGTTCATCGCAAAGATCCAATCCTTTGTGTTCTCTTCATGGTGGATGCTCATTTGATATAGGATGTCCTCTGACGTTAATGCCCAGGTGCTTCGAGACACCGGACAATTTAGTAAAGCGTGTCTCCATGTATCATGAGCTCCATAAAGATTGCATGAAGAAGTCGTGGCCATGTTCCGGCGCTGCAGTACATCACCGGAGGGTATGGAATGTCTCGCCAGACGCCACACGAATAAGCGGATTTTTGAAGGAACTTGAACTCGCCATAATGATTTCCAACCCTCGCTTTCTGCCTCCACATGCGACGAACTCTCACGTCCTTCCAGCCAGCCTTCTCTATTGTACTTTGTCCGGATTAACATCCGATATGCCGATCCTACTGAGAAGAAACCTCGTTGCTCCTCGTACCAAGCCCAAAAGTCTTCGATCCTTCGTGTGCAAAGTGGTATTTTGAGGATTGCTTCAGTGTCAAAAGGTGTAAATACCGATCGGACAACTTCCTCCTTCCATGTCGCCGTGGACTGCTCAATCAACTCAGAAACCCTTTGAGGAGGGTTCTGTATTAACGAAGTGATTGGTCTCTTGTAGCTCGCTCGTGGGATCCAGTTATGGTCCCAGATGCTAGTTGTTTCACCATCTCCTATCCTCCTTACAATTCCTTGCGCCATAATGTCCCGCCCATCCAAAATGGCTCTCCATATTTGTGTTGGGTGGTTTCCCAATTCCGCATCTAGAAGCGAACAGTTCGGGAAATACGCTGCCTTCAGAATGCAGCCACTTAGAGAGTCTGGTTCCGTCAAAAGCCTCCATGATTGTCTTGCCAAGAGGGCAAGATTAAAAAGCTCCAGATCCCTGAATCCAAGGCCTCCCATGTGCTCGTACTAGCGTGTATAGAAACCTCATGGGTATTGGCCCATGCATCTATCGAACGAGATGCTTCACTATGGGTACTCGTGTCATCATTTCTTTGGTTTTCGGATATGTTTTCTCCAGTATGATTATTATGTAAAGCAAAAAGGGTTATTAATTTCCTTCTTCTGATAGAACTGAGGTGCTCTGGTTGTCGCGACATTACTCGAAAAGTTAAGCAGCATGTGCTCGAGTCTTCACTTCCAAAGTTATTGATTTGTTTAGTTTATTCGGGTATTGCTTGGTTGTGTGCGGAACATTAAATTCTAATTTATAAAACCTTTCAAATTCCCATCCTAAATTGTGTTTTGTTTTGTAATAAATCATGCTCTTCATCTTCCTCCTATGCTTCTTCCTCCCACCGATTGCCTAACGTCCTCATGGGGGCCTTTGCTTGAGGGGTGCAAGGACGGAGTCATAGTCAATGAAGAGCGGATACATCATAGTTGGTGACTAAATATGTCATCTTGTTTATGAAGCTTAAGGTTGTCGATGCATGCAAGGGGAGGCGAGTGCAGTGAGGATGGTTGATGAGCTACTGTTAGAACCCAGAGGAAGCTAGATAAATGATTTATTGAAGATAAGCGAAGGACGGTGTCAAGGTGCTACGGTTATAAGAGGTTGGCCAGGGTAGACGTGATGAAAACATCCCCGGAGGTGAATATCGTGGCAGTAGCAACAACAGTGAAATAAGGCGATTGTGCATGCAAGAGAGGATCTTAAAATTTCTAGAACTGATAAGAGATGAAGAAAAATGAATAGTATCAGTGACTATATTTCAAAATTGACCAGGTATGCATGCATTGCACCTGAACCTTTCTTTTGACGGGTGACATTTGACACATATTTCTACTAACGTGAAGCGTTCCACCCTTTGTAGTACCCTTATCCTTAATAGCGTATACAACTATGAACCAGGTTCTAACAAACTCCTAACAACCTTTGCTGAATGCGACCTTCGAGACCTTCTAGATAACACGGCTTGACGATTCAAACTCTAGTATTAACATTTTATGTTTTTCGAATTGAGGAGCCATTGGTATGACAGACATTTGAGGGAAAGGCCATGGGAGTGTGGAGCTACTTGTTACAACGTGTTGCCCGAAACAGGCAGGGCAAGTGGGCACACCGTACGTGAGAACGAACCAACTCCTCATGATTTTTTGCACAACTTCGGCTTCCATTCAAGGTGGCTATATAGAACAGCCACCTAGGCTTCCATTTCGGAACGCTAGCTACCTGTCACGATATCATGGCAGACATTCCTAACTAACCAATCCGATCCCGCGAGAAGGGTTATTGCACAAGCCACACAGTACACTACATTTGCCCAATTCGCAGACAGTGTAACAATATTTTAAACAGTTCATGCATTACGTAATTTGCACACGGTGTGTAATCAAACTTGCTCACAAGATATGCACAGAGTTTTTCTCCGGGGGCAGGGCAGAGGGTACGTAGCACCAGGAGGTGTAGTCCATGGCGCATTAATTGGGCGGGCAGCGGACGTACGCACGCGATCGAGCCGCGGTCGGCGTCACGAGGACCACGGCGCGATCACATCACACCGCGCGACCAGCTGCCCCGTCCGGCCGGCCACGTCTGCGGTGCCGCGGCCCGGGCAGCGAACGCAGTCGACCCGACCCGGTGCCGCGAGCGTGCCACCGCCCCGATAGGCGATGGCTAGCCACGACGACGCGGGCGGCAGGCTATCTAGCGTAGCCAGTAATGGCGATCAGCGACGGGTTGGGTAGCTTGTTGCGTCCGGCCGGCAACGTCGTGCTCGCTCGCTCGCTCTTATGTGTCCGATGCTAATCTTGATTCTTGCCTGGATCAGTACGTACGTCGTACGTAGACTCGTGGTTACGTCGAGTCAGACCGGAGTCTTTTGCTCAGGTCAAGATTGGTCTATGCACGACGACGGCGCCGCTGGTGATCAAGGGACGACGTGGCCGGCCCCGGGAGAGGAAAAGAAACGATGCATGGTAGTATGGCCGGGGACTGGGCAGAGTCGCCGAGTACGCTAGTGGGGCGTTTGTTTTGCTGTGCATTCGCACACGTCCGCCTGTCGCGTCGCGTCGGGCTCGCTCGAAGGCGCGGTCGCTTTCTCCCGCCTGCCCCGCCGTGTCCTACGAGCGTCTCATCTGTGCGGGCTACTTAGCACGTACGTACTCGTAGTACGTCCGTTTATGCGTGTTTTCCGGGGTATGAGACGTACGCACGACATTGTCCAGAACGCACGGCACGTACATGTATGTAGCAGTGATTTTCCTCTAGCCCCTGCATGACATTCGTGCCTCTTCTGTTTTTTTTACGTGTCCTCCCAACTCTTGTATACGTCTCGCACTTTTTTTGGGCTGTGGAAGTTGTGAACGCTGGGCACTCCAACGCGCGCCCCAATTCGGTCCGGGCTGTGTTCGTTTTCGTTCAAACTGATAGACTGCACGGTCGAACGCGTGAGCGCATCTTTATTTTTGTATGTTTTTTTTTACGGGAAGGTATACTTTATTAACTCAAATAACGGTTACATCATCCGCTAGGAATTTAACAAGAAAATTAGGAGGTGCATTCGCCCAAACATGAGGATCGTTTGCACACCCCCACTTTGCCAGCTCGTGAGCTACTACATTTGACTCTCTAAAGCAATGCTCAATAGTAACCTTCCCAAAATCACCCAAGATATTTCGACAATCATCTAACACAGGCGCTGCAACCATTGAATGGCCTTCGTTTGGCTTTATTGCATCCACCACAACACTGTTATCCATTCTTACCATCAACTTAGCACATCCCACACTTAGGACTAATTTTAAACCTTCAAACAGTGCCGCTGTTTCTGCCGCGACAACATCAGCGGCGTGTTCAAGTCTTGCTGTTGCAACTGTGATGAAACGACATTTATGATCCCTGACAACCGCCCCGCATGAACCTGAATTTTTCCCAGCAAAATAGGATGCGTCCACGTTCAGAACTAGATGCCGTGGTAAGATAGATGGCCACTTGTTTAATTTAGCAACAGTCGGACCTTTCCCTACAGCACGAGCGTAGTTGAGGGCAAGCGCCAAGATCGCAGGTGCTGTCCTCTCCGGCGTTTGCAGCTTCTCCCCTTTGACGAATTCTCTCCGCTGCCACCACAGATACCAGCATGTTGTGGCTATCATCTCCGATAGCTCAACCTGACCAGTGTACGCCTTCTGATAAGCTTCATCGCATAATAAGAAATCGATAACAGACGCACCAGCTCGGTCTATTACAACAGCAAACTGAATCTCTTCACTGAGTCCGAGTGCATCCCAAACGGCCTTCGATCGTGCACACTGAAATAGGACATGACATATATCCTCCGCACCATCTTGGCAGACTGGGCATTGAGATATACTCCCTATATGGCGATTTGCGAGAACACTGAAGCATGGGATAGCATTGTGTAAGCATCGCCACAAAAAAATCTTTATCTTTGCTGGCACCATCAGACTCCATAACTTGCGCCAGATTGGGTGTGGCGCCGTGGAGTAACGTACTAGGCCCAGATCATTCTCATCAAAATTTGCCTCCCATTGTTTATAATACGCAGACCGAACTGAGAAAACCCCGTTCTTTGTTAATTGCCATGCTACAAAATCTTCTGTCTCCGCATAAAATAAAGGGATCTGCAAGATGCGCTCGGCATCAATGTGCCAGAAGTTCTCACGGATCAACTGCTCATCCCACTCTCCAGAAATTGGGTCTATTAACTCACATACCCGGGTTAGCACTTGGTTTCCCTCGACAATGATGATTTTCCTTGACGCACTGTTCAGTATCCAGCAGTCATTCCATATATTTATCTTTGCACCGTCTCCCACTCTCCAGATGCACCCCTTTTTGAAAGTCTGGACACCAGCCCACAAGGATCCATAATTCTCAATAAGCCTCCAACACTGTTTTGCTAGCATCGCCAAGTTGAAACCATATGGACATCTCGGAAGCCCATTCCTCCTCTCTCTTTTGGCACACACATTTTCCACAGGCGAACCAATGCATCTTCCGCTGGTTTTCCCCATCACCCCACCAATAGTGCGACATTGCATCAGTGATCCCCTTGCATACTTTCTTTGGGAATTTGAACACACTCATCGCATATGTTGGGATGGCTTGGGCCACCGCTTTCAACAACGCCTCCTTCCCTCCATAGGAGAGAGTTCTCTCTTTCCATCCGTTCACCATAGCTTGGATTCTCTCAATAATATGTTTGAAGCAGTCTACTCGATCAACTCCAATCATGGACGGCAGCCCCAGATACTTATCTGAGAGAGACTCCGTCATTATGTCCAGGGTTTGGCAAACTACGGCCTTAATCTCCACGTCTGTGTTTGGGCTGAAGAAGATTGAACACTTTGCTACACTCACCAGTTGGCCTGAAGCTGCACAATATTCATCCAAAATCTCGCGCAATATTTTTGCATTTGACTCATCTGCTCTCATCAGGATAAGTGAATCATCAGCAAATAATAAATGAGAAACTGTTGGGGAATCTCTACACACCTGGACACCATTCAAATTGCCAACTTCCACCTCATGATTAATTAGGGCTGATAAACCCTCCGCACATAAGAGAAACAGATATGGGGATAGAGGGTCTCCCTGTCTCAGTCCCCTCGTAGGAGTAAACGGAGTGTCTCGTTCGAATTAAATCGTACCTTATACTCCACGGAAGTAACACAAGACATGACCAGCTGGACCCAACTTGCATTAAACCCCAGCTTGGATAATATTGCCTCCAAAAACACCCATTCTACGAGATCATATGCTTTGTGCATGTCCAGCTTCACTGCACAAGTTCCAAATTTTCCTTTCTTCCCTTTTTTCATGGTATGTAAACACTCATAAGCCATAATTACATTATCAGTGATGATACGTCCAGGAACAAAAGCACTCTGAGTTTCACTGATTATATCTGGAAGTAATACCTTTAATCTGGCAGCCAACATCTTCGAGATCACCTTATACACCACATTACATAAACTAATAGGTCTGAATTGGGTGATCTTCTCTGGATTGTCCACTTTTGGGATCAAGACAATGGTGGTAGAGTTCCACCCCTCTGGAATAACCCCTGAATTAATGGCTGCCAAAACTTCCTTCACCAAAACATCACCAAGAAGGGGCCAGAATTTTTTATAAAAAATTGCATGTAGGCCATCTGGTCCTGGCGCCTTTAAATCACCTATACCAAATAGTGCTTTCTTTACCTCCTCTTATGTATAAGGTGCAAGTAGTGATTCATTCATGTAGTCCGTCACACATCTTTTAACTTTATTCAAAACGTTTAAAGAAGGTACGTTCACTTCTGAAGAGAAGAGATGCTGAAAATACTCACTGATAAGGCTCTTCATTGATTCATTGTCCTCCCTCCATATGCCATCATCACCAAGCAACCTTCTTATATGATTCCTTTTCTTTCTAGCAGAAGCAAAATTACTGAAAAAATTGGTATTACGGTCGCCAAACTTCAGCCAGTTGGCACGACTATGCTGTACCCAGTAGATCTCCTCCTTCTCCAAGTTTTCTTTTATTTCAATTAGTAACACATGTTGCCTGTCCGCCGACTCGTCAGTGAGAGGGCCCGACCGCAACTTATCCAACTCCGCCTTGAGCTCCTTGAGACGCCGATGCGATGCCTTGAGGATCTCACGATCCCAGACATGCATATCAGCATGTACGCTCGTTGTTCCGACCGCAATGGGTGCCAGAGGGTCCGTTCGCTCCCATGCGTCTGTGACAAGCTGCATGACGTTTTCCTCTTGAAGCCATCTCGCCTCAAACTGCTTCTGGAATTGCCGATGTTGGTCACCTGCCACATCACCTTCTGTATCCACGAAGATAGGTCTGTGATCTGATTTACTATGCGGCGCATTTCTTACCTTCACGTGCGGGCATAGGCCAAGGAATTGTCCATTACATACAGCTCGATCTAGCCGCTCCCTTAATCTTCTTCTTCGCCACGTAAACAATTCTCCCGTACAACCCATATCTTCCAGTTCACAGTCCACTAGCGCATCTCGGAAATTTTGCATCATTTGCATCGGCCGGGGGGCGCCCCCCTCCTTTTCATGAGAGTACAAAATTTCGTTAAAGTCACCAACTACCATCCATGGTAAGTTTGTTTGTAGATGCAATGTTCGGAGATATCCCCATGATAACTGCTTATCCTCCCATTTTGGCTCTCCATAAAATCCTGTGAATCTCCAAGTTTCATCCGGGCCTGTACCCACAGTGACATCGATGAAGTTCTTGCTTTTATCCCGGATATGAATAACTACTGGACTGCGCCAAAACAGTAGTAAACCTCCATTAGCTCCCACACTTTACTGCACTTCCATTCTATCCATCTTCAATTCCTTTCTAAGCTTTTCCGCCTTAACAGTATTCAGATGTGTCTCAGACAGAAAGACGACATCCGGGCCCCATTGCTTCTGGACATCCAGAAGGGCACACTCAGCCGCGGTACTGGCCATACCGCGACAGTTCCAACATATGAGTTTCATTGCGCCCGACAATCACCCTCGACCTCACCACCAGTACGCCGATGATTTGATGACTGAGACTTTCCGGGTGTAACTGAAGGAAATATGCCCTAGAGGCAATAATAAAGTTATTATTTATTTCCTCATATCATGATAAATGTTTATTATTCATGCTAGAATTGTATTAACCGGAAACATGATACATGTGTGAATACATAGACAAACATATAGTCACTAGTATGCCTCTACTTGACTAGCTCATTAATTAAAGATGGTTATGTTTCCTAACCATAGACATGTGTTGTCATTTGATTAACGAGATCACATCATTAGGAGAATGATGTGATTGACATGACCCATTCCGTTAGCCTAGCACTTGATCGTTTAGTATATTGTTATTGCTTTCTTCATGACTTATACATGTTCCTGTAACTATGAGATTATGCAACTCCCGTTTACCGGAGGAACACTTTGGGTACTACCAAACGTCACAACATAATTGGGTGATTATAAAGGAGTACTACAGGTGTCTCCGAAGGTACATGTTGGGTTGGCGTATTTCGAGATTAGGTTTTGTCACTCCGATTGTCGGAGAGGTATCTCTGGGCCCTCTCGGTAATGCACATCACTATAAGCCTTGCAAGCAATGTAGCTAATGAGTTAGTTACGGAATGATGCATTACGTAACGAGTAAAGAGACTTGCCGGTAACGAGATTGAACTAGGTATTAGATACCGACGATCGAATCTCGGGAAAGTAACATACCGATGACAAAGGGAACAACGTATGTTGTTATGCGGTTTGACCGATAAAGATCTTCGTAGAATATGTAGGAACCAATATGGGCATCCAGGTTCCGCTATTGGTTATTGACCGAGAATAGTTCTAGGTCATGTCTACATAGTTCTCGAATCCGTAGGGTCCGCACGCTTAACGTTATGATGACAGTTTTATTATGAGTTTATAAGTTTTGATGTACTGAAGTTTGTTCAGAGTCCCGGATGTGATCACGGACATGACGAGGAGTCTCGAAATGGTCGATACATAAATATTGATGTATTGGACGACTATATTCGGACACCGGAAGTGTCCCGGACGTTTCCGGAGAAAACCGGAGTGCCGGAGGGTTACCGGAACCCCCCGGGGAGAGATAATGGGCCACATGGGCCTTGGTGGAAAGAGAGAGGGGCGGCCAGGGTGGGCCGCGCGCCCCCTCTCCCTCTGGTCCGAATTGGACTAGGAGGGGGGCGGCGCCCCCCCTCTTTCCTTCCCCCTCTCCCCCTTCCTTTCCCCTCCTAGTAGGAGTAGGAAAGGGGGAGTCCTACTCCTACTAGGAGGAGGACTCCTCCTCCTTGGCGCGCCCACAAGGGCCGGCCGGCCTCCCCCCTTGCTCCTTTATATACGGGGGCAGGGGGGCACCCCAGAACATACAAATTGATCTACGGATCGTTCCTTAGCCGTGTGCGGTGCCCCCCTCCACCATATTCCACCTCGGTCATATCGTCGCGGAGTTTAGGCGAAGCCCTGCGCCGGTAGAACATCATCATCGTCACCACGCCGTCGTGCTGACGGAACTCATCCCCAAAGCTTTGCTGGATCGGAGCCCGGGGATCGTCATCGAGCTGAACATGTGCTGAACTCGGAGGTGCCGTACGTTCGGTGCTTGGATCGGTCGGATCATGAAGACGTACGACTACATCAACCGCGTTGTCATAACGCTTCCGCTTACGGTCTACGAGGGTACGTGGACAACACTCTCCCCTCTCGTTGCTATGTCATCACCATGATCTTGCGTGTACGTAGGAATTTTTTTTAAATTACTACGTTCCCCAACAGTGGCATCCGAGCCTGGTTTTATGCGTAGATGTATTATGCACGAGTAGAACACAAGTGAGTTGTGGGCGATACAAGTCATACTGCTTACCAGCATGTCATACTTTGGTTCGGCGGTATTGTGAGATGAAGCGGCCCGGACCGACATTACGCGTACGCTTACGCGAGACTGGTTTCACCGTTACGAGCACTCGTGCTTAAAGGTGGCTGGCGGGTGTCTGTCTCTCTCACTTTAGCTGAATCGAGTGTGGCTACGCCCGGTCCTTGCGAAGGTTAAAACAACACTCACTTGACGAACTATCGTTGTGGTTTTGATGCGTAGGTAAGAACGGTTCTTGCTAAGCCCATAGCAGCCACGTAAAACTTGCAACAACAAAGTAGATGACGTCTAACTTGTTTTTGCAGGGCATGTTGTGATGTGATATGGTCAAGACGTGATGCTATATTTTATTGTATGAGATGATCATGTTTTGTAACCGAAGTTATCGGCAACTGGCAGGAGCCATATGGTTGTCGCTTTATTGTATGAAATGCAAACGCCCTGTAATTGCTTTACTTTATCACTAAGCGGTAGCGATAGTCGTAGAAGCAATAGATGGCATAAACGACAACAATGCTATGATGAAGATCAAGGTGTCGCATCGGTGACGATGGTGATCACGACGGTGCTTCGGAGATGGAGATCACAAGCACAAGATGATGATGGCCATATCATATCACTTATATTGATTGCATGTGATGTTAATCCTTTATGCATCTTATCTTGCTTTGATTGATGGTGGCATTTTAAGATGATCTCTCACTAAAATTATCAAGAAGTGTTCTCCCTGAGTATGCACCGTTGCCAAAGTTCGTCGTGCCCGGACACCACGTGATGATCGGGTGTGATAAGCTCTACGTCCATCTACAACGGGTGCAAGCCAGTTTTGCACACACAGAATACTCAGGTTAAACTTGACGAGCCTAGCATATGCAGATATGGCCTCGGAACACGGAGACCGAAAGGTCAAGCGTGAATCATATAGTAGATATGATCAACATAGTGATGTTCACCATTGAAAACTACTCCATCTCACGTGATGATCGGTTATGGTTTAGTTGATTTGGATCACGTGATCACTTAGATGACTAGAGAGATGTCTGTCTAAGTGGGAGTTCTTAAGTAATATGATTAATTGAACTTAAATTTATCATGAACTTAGTACCTGATAGTATTTTGCTTATCTATGTTTGTTGTAGATAGATGGCTCATGTTGTTGTTCCGTTGAATTTTAATGCGTTCCTTGAGAAAGCAAAGTTGAAAGATGATGGTAGCAATTACACGGACTGGGTCCGTAACTTGAGGATTATCCTCATTGCTGCACAGAAGAATTACATCCTGGAAGCACCGCTGGGTGCCAGGCCTGCTGCTGATGCAACTGACGACATTAAGAACGTCTGGCAGAGCAAAGCTGATGACTACTCGATAGTTTAGTGTGCCATGTTTTACGGCTTAGAACCGGGTCTTCAACGACGTTTTGAACGTCATGGAGCATATGAGATGTTCCAGGAGTTGAAGTTAATATTTCAAGCAAATGCCCGGATTGAGAGATATGAAGTCTCCAATAAGTTCTATAGCTGCAAGATGGAGGAGAATAGTTCTGTCAGTGAACACATACTCAAAATGTCTGGGTATAATAAACACTTGATTCAACTGGGAGTTAATCTTCCTGATGATAGTGTCATTGACAGAATTCTCCAATCACTGCCACCAAGCTACAAGAGCTTCGTGATGAACTATAATATGCAAGGGATGAACAAGACAATTTCCGAGCTCTTCGCAATGCTAAAAGCTGCGGAAGTAGAAATCAAGAAGGAGCATCAAGTGTTGATGGTTAACAAGACCACTAGTTTCAAGAAAAAGGGCAAAGGGAAGAAGAAGGGGAACTTCAAGAAGAACAGCAGGCAAGTTGCTGCTCAAGAGAAGAAACCCAAGTCTGGACCTAAGCCTGAAACTGAGTGCTTCTACTGCAAGCAGTCTGGACACTGGAAGCGGAACTACCCCAAGTATTCGGCGGATAAGAAGGATGGCAAGGTGAACAAAGGTATATGTGATATACATGTTATTGATGTGTACCTTACTAGAGCTCGTAGTAGCACCTGGATATTTGATACTGGTTCTGTTGCTAACATTTTCAACTCAAAACAAGGACTACGGAATAAGCAAGCACTGGCCAAGGATGAGGTGACGATGCGCGTGGGAAACGGTTCCAAAGTCGATGTGATCGCGGTCGGCACGCTACCTCTACATCTACCTTCGGGATTAGTTTTAGACCTGAATAATTGTTATTTGGTGTCAGCGTTGAGCATGAACATTATATCTGGATCTTGTTTGATGCGAGACGGTTATTCATTTAAATCAGAGAATAATGGTTGTTCTATTTATATGAGTAATATCTTTTATGGTCATGCACCCTTGAAGAGTGGTCTATTTTTGTTGAATCTCGATAGTAGTGATACACATATTCATAATGTCGAAGCCAAAAGATGTAGAGTTAATAATGATAGTGCAACTTATTTGTGGCACTGCCGTTTAGGTCATGTCGGTGTAAAGCGCATGAAGAAACTCCATACTGATGGACTTTTGGAATCACTTGATTATGAATCACTTGGTACTTGCGAACCGTGCCTCATGGGCAAGATGACTAAAACACCATTCTCCGGTACTATGGAGAGAGCAACAGATTTGTTGGAAATCATACATACAGATGTATGTGGTCCGATGAATGTTGAAGCTCGTGGCGGATATCATTATTTTCTCACCTTCATAGATGATTTAAGCAGATATGGGTATATCTACTTAATGAAACACAAGTCTGAAACATTTGAAAAGTTCAAAGAATTTCAGAGTGAAGTGGAAAATCATCGTAACAAGAAAATAAAATTCCTACGATCTGATCGTGGAGGAGAATATTTGAGTTACGAGTTTGGTTTACATTTGAAACAATGTGGAATAGTTTCGCAACTCACACCACCCAGAACACCACAACGAAATGGTGTGTCCGAACGTCGTAATCGTACTTTACTAGATATGGTGCGATCTATGATGTCTCTTACTAATTTACCGCTATCGTTCTGGGGTTATGCTTTAGAGACGGCCGCATTCACGTTAAATAGGGCACCATCAAAATCCGTTGAGACGATGCCTTATGAACTGTGGTTTGGCAAGAAACCAAAGTTGTCGTTTCTTAAAGTTTGGGGCTGCGATGCTTATGTGAAGAAACTTCAACCAGATAAGCTCGAACCTAAATCGGAGAAATGTGTCTTTATAGGATACCCAAAAGAAACAGTTGGGTATACCTTCTATCACAGATCCGAAGGCAAGACATTCATTGCTAAGAATGGATCCTTTCTAGAGAAGGATTTTCTCTCGAAAGAAGTGAGTGGGAGGAAAGTAGAACTTGATGAGGTAACTATACCTGCTCCCTTATTGGAAAGTAGTTCATCACAGAAACCGGTTTCTGTGACACCTACACCAATTAGTGAGGAAGCTAATGATATTGATCATGAAACTTCAGATCAAGTTTCTACTGAACTTCGAAGGTCTACCAGAGTAAGATCCACACCACAGTGGTACGGTAATCCTATTCTGGAAGTCATGTTACTTGACCATGACGAACCTACGAACTATGAGGAAGCGATGATGAGCCCAGATTCCGCAAAATGGCTAGAAGCCATGAAATCTGAGATGGGATCCATGTATGAAAACAAAGTATGGACTTTGGTTGACTTGCCCGATGATCGGCAAGCCATTGAGAATAAATGGATCTTTAAGAAGAAGACTGACGCTGATGGTAATATAACTGTCTATAAAGCTCGACTTGTTGCGAAAGGTTTTCGACAAGTTCAAGGGGTTGACTACGATGATACTTTCTCACCTGTAGCGATGCTTAAGTCTGTCCGAATCATGTTAGCCATTGCTGCATTTCATGATTATGAAATTTGGCAAATGGATGTCAAAACTGCATTCTTGAATGGATTTCTGGAAGAAGAGTTGTATATGATGCAGCCAGAAGGTTTTGTTGATCCAAAAGGTGCTAACAAAGTATGCAAACTCCAGCGATCCATTTATGGACTGGTGCAAGCATCTCGGAGTTGGAATAAACGCTTTGATAGTGTGATCAAAGCATATGGTTTTATACAGACTTTTGGAGAAGCATGTATTTACAAGAAAGTGAGTGGGAGCTCTGTAGCATTTCTAATATTATATGTAGATGACATATTATTAATTGGAAATGATACAGAATTTCTGGATAGCATAAAAGGATACTTGAATAAAAGTTTTTCAATGAAAGACCTCGGTGAAGCTGCTTACATATTGGGCATCAAGATTTATAGAGATAGATCAAGATGCTTAATAGGACTTTCACAAAGCACATACCTTGATAAAATTTTGAAAAAGTTCAAAAATGGATCAGGCAAAGAAAGGGTTCTTGCCCGTGTTACAAGGTATGAAGTTGAGTCAGACTCAATGCCCGACCACTGTAGAAGATAGAGAAAAAATGAAAGATGTTCCCTATGCTTCAGCCATAGGCTCTATCATGTATGCAATGTTGTGTACCAGACCTGATGTATGCTTAGCAATAAGCTTGGCAGGAAGGTACCAAAGTAATTCGGGAGTGGATCACTGGACAACGGTCAAGAACATCCTGAAATACCTGAAAAGGACTAAGGATATGTTTCTCGTATATGGAGGTGACAAAGAGCTAGTCGTAAATGGTTACGTTGATGCAAGCTTTGACACTGATCTGGACGATTCTAAATCGCAAACCGGATACGTATTTTTATTAAACGGTGGAGCTGTAAGTTGGTGCAGTTCTAAACAAAGCGTCGTGGCGGGATCTACATGTGAAGCGGAGTACATAGCTGCTTCAGAAGCAGCAAATGAAGGAGTCTGGATGAAGGAGTTCATTACCGATCTAGGTGTCATACCTAGTGCATCGGGACCAATGAAGATCTTCTGTGACAATACTGGTGCAATTGCCTTGGCAAAGGAATCCAGATTTCACAAGAGGACCAAGCACATCAAGAGACGCTTCAATTCCATCCGGGACCAACTCCAAGTGGGAGACATAGAGATTTGCAAGATACATACAGATCTGAATGTTGCAGACCCGTTGACTAAGCCTCTCTCACGAGCAAAACATGATCAGCACCAAGACTCCATGGGTGTTAGAATCATTACTATGTAATCTAGATTATTGACTCTAGTGCAAGTGGGAGACTGAAGGAAATATGCCCTAGAGGCAATAATAAAGTTATTATTTATTTCCTCATATCATGATAAATGTTTATTATTCATGCTAGAATTGTATTAACCGGAAACATGATACATGTGTGAATACATAGACAAACATATAGTCACTAGTATGCCTCTACTTGACTAGCTCATTAATCAAAGATGGTTATGTTTCCTAACCATAGACATGTGTTGTCATTTGATTAACGAGATCACATCATTAGGAGAATGATGTGATTGACATGACCCATTCCATTAGCCTAGCACTTGATCGTTTAGTATATTGCTATTGCTTTCTTCATGACTTATACATGTTCCTCTAACTATGAGATTATGCAACTCCCGTTTACCGGAGGAACACTTTGGATACTACCAAACGTCACAACGTAACTGGGTGATTATAAAGGAGTACTACAGGTGTCTCCGAAGGTACATGTTGGGTTGGCGTATTTCGAGATTAGGTTTTGTCACTCCGATTGTCAGAGAGGTATCTCTGGGCCCTCTCGGTAATGCACATCACTATAAGCCTTGCAAGCAATGTAGCTAATGAGTTAGTTACGGAATGATGCATTACGTAACGAGTAAAGAGACTTGCCGGTAACGAGATTGAACTAGGTATTAGATACCGACGATCAAATCTCGGGCAAGTAACATACCGATGACAAAGGGAACAATGTATGTTGTTATGCGGTTTGACCGATAAAGATCTTCGTAGAATATGTAGGAACCAATATGGGCATCTAGGTTCCGCTATTGGTTATTGATCGAGAATAGTTCTAGGTCTTGTCTACATAGTTCTCGAACCCGTAGGCTCCGCACGCTTAACGTTACGATGATAGTTTTATTATGAGTTTATAAGTTTTGATGTACCGAAGTTTGTTCAGAGTCCCGGATGTGATCACGGACATGACGAGGAGTCTCGAAATGGTCGAGACATAAAGATTGATATATTGGACGACTATATTCGGACACCGAAAGTGTTCCAGACGTTTTCGGAGAAAACCGGAGTGCCGGAAGGTTACCGGAACCCCCCCCCCCCCCCCCCCCCGGGGACAGATAATGGGCCACATGGGCCTTGGTGGAAAGAGAGAGGAGCGGCCAGGGTGGGCCGCGCGCCCCCTCTCCCTCTGGTCCGAATTGGACTAGGAGGGGGGGGGGGGCAGCACCCCCCCTCTGTCCTTCCCCCTCTTCCCCTTCCTTTCCCCTCCTAGTAGGAGTAGGAAAGGGGGAGTCCTACTCCTACTAGGAGGAGGACTCCTCCTCCTTTGCGCGCCCACAAGGGCCGGCCTGCCTCCCCCCTTGCTCCTTTATATACGGGGGCAGGGGGCACCCCAGAACACACAAGTTGATCTACGGATCGTTCCTTAGCCGTGTGCGGTGCCCCCCTCCACCATATTCCACCTCAGTCATATCGTCGCGGAGTTTAGGCGAAGCCCTGCGCCGGTAGAACATCATCATCGTCACCACGCCGTCGTGCTGACCGAACTCATCCCCGAAGCTTTGCTGGATCGGAGCCCGGGGATCTTCATCGAGCTGAACGTGTGCTGAACTTGGAGGTGCCGTACGTTCGGTGCTTGGATCGGTCGGATCGTGAAGACGTGCGACTACATCAACCGTGTTGTCATAATGCTTCCGCTTACGGTCTACGAGGGTACGTGGACAACACTCTTCCCTCTCGTTGATATGTCATCACCATGATCTTGCGTGTACATAGGAATTTTTTTGAAATTACTACGTTCCCCAACAGTAACCACACCTGTCAAAATCCGATTAGACAGAGAGTGAGACTGCACGTATCTCGCTGATGGATCAGCCAGTATTGCAGGAAGGAGAACCGAACGCTTTCAAAGCCAACGCCAGGACAAAAAACCAATCGCTGCCACACGCAGCACCGGGACAGAAATCCTTGAACAAGTCGAACAGAATCGTCAGATCCAATCAACAGACAAGTACTCGATGCTTAGACTCCAGGAGCCATACACAACGAGGTAGTGCATGAAAAACTTCATGCCGTAGAATCAACCCATGCAGGAAGGATTAAACCACAACGTGTGAACCGTGGTCCGACTTGTTGCCGCACACGCCGCCACCGGTGGCGGCGGCGGCCGAAACCCTAGTTCACACACAAAAAAACTAACAGGGGTAGCATGACACCGAACGAGCGAGAGCGGGCGAAGCGAGCGAGAAATAGAGCAAAGTTGGGCCGGGTACCTCTGCTCGCTGTGCCGCAATACAGACGACCCTACGTCGGCGCCAACATCTGCTGGCACTGTTGGGAGACGGTGACTCCACTCCCATGGAGTGATCCCCACCTCTCCAACAATTGGCATTTCTCCGCGGATCGAATGCAGATCCCACTGGTGCCAGTGAGTGGCCGCGCCCGCTGTAAGGAGATTGACCAGCGCCGAGTCTGCCTACCACGAGATCTGCTCTACGACCACGGGTACGCCATAGATTCACCGTTGTGGGATACGTGGCTCCGCGATGAGCATGACCCGCACTACTGTAGGATGCTACTAACATGACACTACGATCAGAGACCCTTTGACGAAACTGTGTGTGATGTATTAATCGCAAATGATGGTAAAAGCCGTCAAAAAAGATGCAAAAAGTTAGTGATGATGGATGCAATCATGGTTTAGATTTTAGTTCCGTGTGTGATGCAGGGCATACGGTTCAGTACAATTAACTATTTGCGATGAGGAGCAACAAAAGAAACGGGTAGCCAGATGAAGGTGTGTGTGATATACAGCATACGGCTCACTAGGATGAACTATTTGTGATTAGGCAACACAAAAAAAACGGTCAGACAGATCAAGGTGTGTGCGATATACGTCATGCGGTTCACTCGGATGAACTGTTTGCGTTGAGACAAGAGAACATAAATATTTCAATATAACAAGACGAAAATCAAGTAGATCACACACAGTTTATTATCACCAATTGTGTGAGATACAATACAAAATATCCTGGAGCACTGTCGGTGTATAGTACGCATACGGCTTACGCAAGAAGGTGCGTCGGCTACAGTGTGGTGTGTTGTAGTCTCCTTTGTGTATCCAAATTATGCAATGACGTGGATGAGCACTGTAACCAGGAAAATTGGAACAAAAATTTTTGACGTTCAAACTCATCACACACGGGTTAAGCTATCTGAATCATTTGTGATGTTCACATGTCGCACATAGTTTTGAATAAGGGACCGTGTCTGATGACACTTTGCGTGCCAATTTTTTCGCTGAAATGATTCAAAATTTTCGGCTTCCGCAAAAATATCTGAAGAAATATGCCCTAGAGGCAATAATAAAGTTGTTATTTATATTTCCTTATATCATGATAAATGTTTATTATTCATGCTACAATTGTATTAACCGGAAACTTAGTACATTTGTGAATACATAGACAAAACATAGTGTCCCTAGTATGCCTCTACTTGACTAGCTCGCTAATTAAGGATGGTTATGTTTCCTAACCATAGACATGTGTTGTCATTTGTTAAACAGGATCACATCATTAGGAGAATGATGTGATGGACAAGACCCATCTGTTAGCTTAGCATTATGATCGTTACAGTTTCATTGCTACCGCTTTCTTCATGACTTATACATGTTCCTCAAACTATGAGATTATGCAACTCCCGAATACCGGAGGAACACCTTGTGTGCTATCAAACGTCACAACGCAACTGGGTGATTATAAAGATGCTCTACAGGTGTCTCCTAAGGTGTTTGTTGGGTTGGCATAGATCGAGATTAGGATTTGTCACTTTGTGTATCGGAGAGGTATCTCTGGGCCCTCTCGGTAATGCACATCACTTTAAGCCTTGCATGTTGGGGAACATAGTGATTTCAAAAAAATTCCTATGCACACGCAAAGTCATGGTGATGTATATCAATGAGAGGGGAGAGTGTTGTCCATGTACCCTCGTAGACCAAAAGCGGAAGCGTTAGCTCAACGTGGTTGATGTAGTCGTACGCCTTCACGATCCGACCGATCCAAGTACCGAACGTACGGCACCTCCGAGTTTAGCACACGTTCAGCTCGATGACGTCCCGCGAACTCCGATCCAGCAGAGCTTCATGGGAGAGTTCCGTCAGCACGATGGCGTAATGATGGTGATGATGTTGCTACCGACGCAGGGCTTCGCCTAAGCACCGCTACGATATGACCGAGGTGGAATATGGTGAAGGGGGGCACCACACACGCCTGGGAGAGATCAACAGATCAACTTGTGTGTATAGAGGTGCCCCCTTGCCCCCGTATATAAAGGAGGAGAGGAGGGGAGGGGCCGACTCTGTCTATGGCGTGCCCTGGGGAGTCCTACTCCCACCGGGAGTAGGATCCCCCCCCCCTTCCATGTAGTAGGAGTAGGAGTCAAGGAAAGGGAAGAGAGAAGAGAAGGAAGGAGGGGGCACCGCCCCTCCCCCTAGTCCAATTCGGACTAGGCCTTGGGGGGTGTGCAGCCTGCCTCTCTCTCTCTCTCCCTTAAAGCCCAATAGGGCCCATATACTCCCCAACGAATTCCCGTAACACTCCGGTACTTCGATAAATACCTGAATCACTCAGAACTTTTCCGATGTCTGAATATAGTCATCCAATATATCGATCTTTACGTCTCGACCATTTCGAGACTCCTCATCATGTCCCCGATCTCATCCGGGACTTCGAACTACCTTCGGTATATCAAAACATATAAACTCATATTACCAATCGTCACCGAACGTTAAGCATGCGGACCCTACGGGTTCGAGAACTATGTAGACATGACCGAGACACGTCTCCGGTCAATAACCAATTGCGGAACCTGGATGCTCATATTGGCTCCTACATATTCTACAAAGATCTTTATCGGTCAAACCGCATAACAACATATGTTGTTCCCTTTGTCATCGGTATGTTACTTGCCCGAGATTCAATCGTCGGTATCTCAATACCTAGTTCAATCTTGTTACTGGCAAGTCTCTTTACTCATGCCGTAATGCATCATCCCGCAACTAACTCATTAGTCACAATGCTTGCAAGGCTTATAGTGATGTGCATTACCGAGAGGGCCCAGAGATACCTCTCCGACAATCGGAGTGACAAATCCTAATCTTGAAATACGCCAACTCAACAAGTACCTTCGGAGACACCTGTAGAGCACCTTTATAATCACCCAGTTACATTGTGACGTTTGATAGCACACAAAGTGTTCCTCCGGTAAATGGGAGTTGCATAATCTCATAGTCATAGGAACATGTATAAGTCATGAAGAAAGCAACAACAACATACTAAACGATCAAGTGCTAAGCTAATGGAATGGGTCAAGTCAATCACATCATTCTCTAATGATGTGATCTCGTTAATCAAATGACAACTCATGTCTATGGCTAGGAAACTTAACCATCTTTGATTCAACGAGCTAGTCAAGTAGAGGCATATTAGTGACACTATGTTTGTCTATGTATTCACACATGTATTATGTTTCTGGTTAATATAATTCTAGCATGAATAATAAACATTTATCATGCAATAAGGAAATAAATAATAACTTTATTATTACCTCTAGGACATATTTCCTTCATTGCAAGCAATGTGACTAATGAGTTAGTTGCGGGATGAAGCATTATGGAATGAGTAAAGCGACTTGCCGGTAACGAGATTGAACTAGGTATGATGATACCGACGATCGAATCTCGGGCAAGTAGCATACCGATGATAGAGGGAGCAACGTTTATTGTTATGCGGTTTGACCGATAAAGATCTTCGTAGAATATGTAGGAGCCAAGATGAGCATCCAGGTTTCTCTATTGGTTATTGATCGGAGATGTTCTCGGTCATGCCTACATAGTTCTCGAACCCGTAGGGTCTGCACGCTTAACGTTCAATCACAATTTGTATTATGAGTTATGTGTTTTGATGACCGAAGTTTGTTCGGAGTACCGGATGAGATCACGAACGTGACGAGGAGTCTTGAAATGGTTGAGACATAAAGATTGATATATTGGAAGGCTATATTCGGACATCGGAATGGTTTTGGAGAAGTTTGGGTATATTTCGGAGTATCGGGAGGTTACCGGAACCCCCCGGGGAGTTGATGGGCCTTAGTGGGAAGGAGAGGCAGCAGCCAGGAGGTGGCGCCCCCCCAAGCCCAGTCCGAATTGGACAAGGGGTTGGGGGCGCGGCTGAGGGAGTCTTGGATTAGGGGGTCCTCCGACAGCCGGACTGTGTACTCGTGCCAGACTGTTGGACTATGAAGATACAAGATTGAAGACTTCATTCCGTGTCCGGGTGGGACTCTCCTTTGCGTGGAAGGCAAGCTTGGCAATTCGGATATGTAGATTCCCTTCTGTGTAACCGACTCTATATAACCCTAGCCCCCTCCGGTGTCTATATAACCGGAGGGTTTAGTCCGTAGGACAACAACGATCATAATCATAGACTAGCTTCTAGGGTTTAGCCTCTACGATCTTGTGGTAAATCAACTCTTGTAATAATCATATCATCAAGATCAATCAAGCAGGAAGTAGGGTATTACCTCCATCGAGAGGGCCCGAACCTGGGTAAACATTGTGTCCCCCGCCTCCTGTTACCATTAGCCTTAGACGCACAGTTCGGGAACCCCTACCCGAGGTCCGCCGGTTTTGACACCGACATTGGTGCTTTCATTGAGAGTTCCACTGTGCTGTCACTATAAGGCTTGATGACTCGCCTTCTTGTCAAATACAACATCACCTCTGGGGAGCCCTGGCTGTAGGCCAAACTCTCCGACTAGGCGGCTTCGTCATGACCGCCCATTCAGCCGCCGCGCCGATGATGACTTCTCATATCATCAAAAACAGCCTCCATGTCAGCTCGGAATTCACCGAGCAGATGGATCCAATGGAGCTCTCCTCCCTGAATGAGATGTTGGATCGCATCGCCACTCTGGGAGTTGCTACGGACTATGATCGGATCGGGCTTAAACCCGACCAAAGGGAGATTAACTCTCCGCCGGTCACCCTTCAGATAGCGGTGTGGAGGAGCAATGCAGCGATTCTTCCTCTATTTTGAGGACGAACTATGTCCGGATTCCCGAGCTCTCCGAGCTGGATACCCGTCTACGGGAGGACATGGCCTAAGCTCTGAACCTAGAATCAGACAGCAGGCCAGAAAAATTGGGCAACACCCTGGAGCCCGAATTGCCAAGCTCGGAAGCTCCTCTGCCCCTGGGTCTCAGATCGAATCAGGGTTTGGACTTAAATCTACCCACCCACCCAGATACAAGTGATCTTTCCCACATTAGACAAGAGCCCCAAGAGACAGTACATCACTTATGGGCCAGATTCCTCCTTGTAATGAGCAAGGTCAAGGACTGTCGTGAGGAAGACGCAATTTCATTCTTTTGCAAAAATTGCACGGACAGGGGAATCCTCAACGCCATAAGTCATCGTGACATAGCACACTTTGCTGACTTGGCGGCCATAGTACAGAAGTACTGTGCGATGGAAAGCGCCTGGAAAACCCAAACAAAATTCTGGGATCCTACGGCTCTCACTAAACCCCTCGTCCGAACTAAAAGGGTGCACTCTCGCAAGTCACCCGATCCAATTACAAAGAAACCAAAGCCCACTATAGGGCATGGAACCGTATTGTAGGGATGGCTCAATGGGCCATGCAAAATTCACAGTACACCGGATACCATACCAACACATAGCCTTAGAGCATGTTGGATACTCCGGCAGGTGGCCAAGAGCGGCGAGGATCTCCTCATCAACAATACCGCAGAGCATCATCCCGCAGAAAATAACAATACAGTATTGACAGTCTTGGAGACTTTCGCCTCAAATAATAGGCGCAAGCGAGCACTCCGCAGCCTCGCTGAAGTCTGCCATGTTGCAACAATAAATCCATGGAATTGCAGGGACATAACCTTCAATGCCAGTGACGAACCTCCATTCCGAACAGTCCGAGCACCAGCGCTTTGGTCCTTAGTCCAATTGTGGATGGCTTCCGGCTTACTAAAGTACTCATGGACGGCGGCAGCGGATTAAACCTCATCTATAGACAAGAGCCGCATTGAGCAAAGCAGCACGACCTTCAGAGGAATCATCCCTAGTCGGGAGGCACAATGTGCAGGAAAAATCACACTAGATGTGGTATTCGGCACGCCGGAGAATTATAGGTCCGAAGAAATCACATTCCAAGTGGCCCCGTTCAGTAGCGGATACCACGCCCTTTTAGGGCGGGACGCATTCACGAGCTTCCAAGCTATACCCCATTACGGGTACATGAAGCTCAAGATGTCCGAGCCCAATGGAATCATCACTCTAGCTAGTGATCCGAATGTAGCACTCCGCACCGAAATAAAACCGTTGCACTGGCCCTTGAGGCATTATCCGAAGCCCTCGCGACCGCAGAACTAACTACGCTGCGCTCCACAGTGGACAGGGACGACGTGATACTCGAGAAATGACCCAAGTCCACCTCTTTCAAACCAGCGGACAAAATAGTCAAATTCCAGGTCCACCCAACGGACCCTACAAAAATAGCATCCATCGGGGCACAGCTGAACCGCACAATAGATGCCGCACTGCGAGAGTTCTTGCGTGAGAATTGGGACATCTTCGCCTGGCATCCTTCAGACAAGCCAGGTGTCCCACGCAGGCTGGACGAGCATAGCCTAAACGTACTAAAGGGATACAAACCGTTCAAGTAGACTCTTCGGCGTTTTTCAGAACCTAAGCGACAAGCCATAGGAGAGGAGTTAGCCAAGTTACTCGAGGCAGGGTTCATCAGAGAAATAAAACATTCGGACTGGCTAGCAAACCTGGTGATGGTACCAAAGAAGGACAAATCCTGGCACCTATGTGTCAATTTTAAGGACCTCAATAAGGCTTGCCCCAAGGATCCCTTCCCCCTCCCCCGCATCGATCAAATTATCGACGCTACCGTAGGACACGACCAATTGTGCTTCCTTGACGCATACTCTGGATACCATCAAATCAAGATGGCGGAGTCCGATCAAGCCACAACGGCATTCATCACACCATACAGCCCCTTCTGTTTTAACACCATGCCCTTCGGGCTCAAAAATGCCGGTGCAACCTATCAACGCATGATTCAGACATGCCTGGAAAAACAAATCAGCAAAACAGTGGAGGCATACGTAGATGATGTGGTCATCAAAACCAGACACGTCGAATCTTTAATAGATGACTTGAGGCTTACGTTCGACAATCTCCGAACATATGACATCAAGCTCAATCCGGAAAAATGTGCTTTTGGTGTGCCTGCCGGAAAGCTCTTGGGCTTCATCGTTTCCAATAGAGGAATTGAAGCAAATCCGGCTAAAATCCGAGCTCTGTCATAGTTGGCTACTGTCGGTGTCAAAACCGGCTGATCTCGGGTAGGGGTCCCGATCTGTGCGTCTAAGGCTAATGGTAACAGGAGGCAAGGGACACAATGTTTTACCCAGGTTCGGGCCCTCTCGATGGAGGTAAAACCCTACTTCCTGCTTGATTGATCTTGATGATATGAGTATTACAAGAGTAGATCTACCACGAGATCGTAGAGGCTAAACCCTAGAAGCTAGTCTATGATGATTATGAATGTTGTGATCCTCCCTATATGGACCAAACCCTCAGGTTTATATAGACACGGGAGGGGGCTTGGGTTTACACAGAGTCGGTTACAAAGAAGGAAATCTAATATCCAGATCACCAAGCTTGTCTTCCACGCAAAGGAGAGTCCCATCCAAACACGGGACGAAGTCTTGAGTCTTGCACCTTCACAGTCCAACAGTCCGGCCAAAGTATATAGTCCAGCTGTCCGGATACCCCCCTAATCCAGGACTCCCTTAGTAGCCCCTGAACCAGGCTTCAATGACGATGAGTCCTGCACGCAATTTGTCTTCGGCATTGCAAGGCAGGTTCCATATCTGAATACTCCAAAGTAGCTATCGAACACTTAAATTGTGTCCGGATCCGCAAGATGATTTTCATATACCACCGTAGAGAGAACGATATTCCACAAATGTAATTGACAGACAACATGACATGACACTATAGTCGAGTCTTTATTCGAACCGTTTTCCCACAACCAGTCACAACACATATTGCGAGGCGGTTTCCTCAGCATGCTTTGTTGAAGCAGAGAGCATGTCCCTTTATCATGGGATTCTCATTAACACGGGTACGGGTAGCCCAACCGCACCGCTAATTGCGGTGAATGGGGAACGAGCGGGTTCCATCAGGCCAATGGGGAGGCACAAAAAGCTTCTACCGCCTCTATAAAGAGATAAGGTCTCTTCCTCTTTACCCATGCCTTTCCCTTCCGCTAGTCCATTCCCCTTTGCTCGAGTCCTAGCACCCAAGCACTCTTCTTCTCCACCGAAGAGAGGTTCTCCGAAGATGTCCAGATCCGGAGCAGGAGTCAAATGGATGGCTTCCACCATCCGGGAGAGGGATATCAAAAAGCTCCGAGAGGCCGGGTACCTAGCTAAGAAAATCGGCCACCGTCTTCCACCGGCGGGACAGATCGTCCCTGCTCCGGAGCCCCACGAGAGGGTCATGTTCCTTGCTCATTTTGTCTGTGGGCTCGGGTTTCCCCTTCATCCCTTTGTTCGCGGCATCGTGTATTATTACGGGATTGATTTTCATGATCTGTCCCCCAATTCTTCCTTAAAATCTCGACGTTCATCATCGTGTGTGAAGCCTTTCTCCGTATTTTGCCCCACTTCGGTCTATGGCTGAAGACTTTCAACGTGAAGCCCAAGGTGGTGAATGGCGAGCACGCCGAGTGCGGCGGCGCCATGGTGAGCAAGATGCCTAAGGTCACATGGCCAACGGGCGCCTTCAATGATTCCGTCAAGGAGTGGCAACAACAGTGGTTCTATATCACCGAACTGCATGACAAAAAGTGGGCCGCCGCTCCTGAATTTAGATCTGGGGCCCACTGCGGCTCACTTCCTGGCCCGAGAAGGGCCTGAACTGGTCCTCATCCGACGAGTTGTCTGTCCTCCAAACGTGCGTCCAGAGTGTGGTCAATAAGGATGTCAAACTTGTCAACATAGTCCAGGTGATGTTAGTTCGCCTGATTCTCCCTTGCCAGCGTCGAGCCTGAACTTTGTGGGAATACGACCCAACCGAGCACCAGACCCTACGGGAGCTCTACGGCTCCTCCCACAAGGACATCTGGAAGGTGCTCTTCAAGTCCGGCAAACCGTGGCCGGACTCTGCCGAGGACCGCGGGTATCAGCTATCCCACTCCATAAGTTCGGTAAGTCATTACTGTGCTCTGTCCACCCATTTTTTAGCTAGTATGTCCTGAGAGAGACGCTTTTATCATGCTTCCTTCAATAATCCCATGAATGGACGAAAAAGGCGGGGCAGATACATTGTCCGGCTCCACTGCCGGAGGAACCAGCAGGACCTCTTCTAACGAAGATGCTGGTCCCAGCGCCTTACGAGGCGCCGAAGGAGGACTCCAAGAAGGTCAAGAAGACCCGGAGCGGCCTCCGTCGCCGCGACACTTCGGACGCAAAATCCGAAGACTCCAGCGACCATCCCTCCTCCGAAGACGAAGAAAAGGAGGAAGAAGACGAGCCCTCCACCGGGGGAGGCGAGAAAAGGATGGCTTCCTCATCTCTGGAGGCCGAATCACCAAAGAGGGTGAAAGGTTCCCTCCCGGAGGCATCCACCACGGCTGCCCATAGCAGCCTGGAGTTGGATCCCAGGGCCCAGCCCCTGGTGAATTCGTGAGTATACGAAATCTGAACATGCCTTTGTGCCCGAGGTCATAGGATGTAGTAGCCTAACTGTCGCCATACTTCATGTAGCCCAACAAGGACCCATGGCGGACAGTCCTCATCAGAGGATTCGCTGAGTTCAGATGCCCTGGAGAGCGAGATGCCTCCAGAGGCACCTTCCCCGAAGCCTAGGCACGACGCCGAGGTGTTGTCTCAGCGGGACCCGGACCAGGGAGGGCATATCTCTGGGGCCGGATATATGGCAGCAACGATTCCCGTGCTTGTCGACGGTGAGGGCGATCTTAGATTTGGCCCACAGCCGGGTACAGTCTTGGAGACCTTTAAAGCTCCAGGATCTGGCGAGCAGCCACCTTTGACGGGGGGAGGCCCGCCGGCTCCGCCAGCAACCTCCGTCCAAGCAGAGTTGCCGGGCGGCCTATCGACAGCGCTACAGAGTGCGTCCATCGTCGATGAACATCACGCCCTTATGGGCGCGGTGATTGAAAAGATTCAGTCCGCTGAAAGCCGACTGAATGAATCTTGCCTTAGCCTCATAAAAGGCTTTGAGGTATGTTTTTAGAAACCTTTGAAGATTCTCATAGTATGAGCAGTAGCCCCTGATGCACTGTCCGATGAAAGAGAGAGAGCTGGACAGGGGATCAAACTTCCACTTCGTAGGAAAGTCAGTGAATGACATATATCCCTTTGTTTGAAAACAGGCATCCGTGGCGCTGACCGCTTTTTGTAATGCAGAGGTGTCCGGACTTAAGTAGAGTCTGGAACGAGCCGAAGAAGAACTTGGCCGCGTGAAGAAGCAGTTGGAGGACAAGCAAGGTATGTCGAAACCTTGTCCTAAATTCGGCACGAATGAGTAGGTGTGCCTGATGGAAATATTTGTATTGTATGTTTTTAGGAGCTAGTGCCGAAATGGAGGCATTGAAGAAGGTTGTGGGCGAAGCCAACAAGAAGGCCGCCGCAGAGCAGGCTCTTCGTGAGAAGCACGAGGCTAGAGTCATTGAAGCTGAGCGAGAGCTCCAGGAGGCCGTGAAGAAAGGCGAGACCTTGGAGCAGAATCTAACAGGGAAAGAATCCGAACTCGCCCAGGTTCTCCAGGCTGCAGATGATGCTCGGGAAGAAGCCCGAGGTGCTCTAAAGGACATTCAAGAGGCACGAAGGGTTGCGGCTGGTAAGGCTTTTTGTACTCGAAGAAATTTTTATGTAGTAATGGGAGGAACTCTAAGCGATGAACTGAACTCTTGTTTCTCCAGGGGCATTTGCGGACCTACCGTGCAGCATATCTGATACTGCCCGGTTCTACTGATCTGAGGAGAAGAAGTCTGCGGAGAAGCATTTCTAGTCGCAGTATTTGGTGCCGAACTATCCGATACCCTTCATCGACCAGCTGAAACAGCTGGTCGAACTGCACTAGGCGGCCGAACTAGCCATGAAGGACTTAGTTGTCCGGCTGTGGCCTGTGGAGCCAATTCCAAGCAATTACTTCGGACTCGTGAAGCGGATTGTTGGTGCTTGTCCTCGGCTCGAAGTCATTAAGCGAAAGGTTTGTATAGAGCGTGCCCGCATGGCGTTTGCCTGTGCGAAGGTGCACTGGGGGAAGCTTGATGCTGAGAAGCTGATGAATAAGGGACCACCAGAGGGTAAGGAGCATCGCAAGCCCGAATTATAGTATGAAGGTGTCCTGAAAGGAGCCCGCCTTGTGGCGGAACAGTGTACCAAAAACACTATATTTCCCTGAAGGCAGTCATGTCGTCCTTTGTAATGCGGGATAATGGCACTGTTATGATTTATTGCATGTTATATGAACGTTTGTTCTTTCCTGTGCGGCCGTTTAGTGTATATAAATCCTGAGAGTTGGTCAGTCGTCGGCTTCTGCCCCCACGTAAAAAGTACGAGGGTGTTCGGGACATACCAGAACACTCTTTATCCCATTGTTGGGTCCTTTAAGGAGGTGTTCATCACCACAAACCAGGCAATCAGACTATAGGGCTTTATCACTCTCACTTGCCATGGGAGTTCGAGTATGGTAGGCGCAGCCCCTGGTATTCGGAAGACCGTACGAGGGGCTCTAACGGCGCCTGATCAGAAGACCGATCCGTCACACTCTGCATTTATTATGGCATTGTGCGGAATAAATCTTTAAAGATTTTACAACCTCTCGAACAGCTGACCAGCTCTCGCCGTATCATGACAGTCAGTTTTCGGCTTTCTCTACTGAGGTGCTCGTCCGGAAGAACCGGGACACAATCGTAGTAGTTCTCCCAGCGCTACCTTAGCCGATAGAGCGGAACGTAAGGTACCAAAACATGGGAGCCGGGCAAACCCAACTAATGACCCAAGACATAATTCGGAGCTGATGCATATAGTGCTATAAGTTCGGGGTGTCGAGCGACCGAAAAGGTGGCCGGACTTTGCTGCCATATGATGGGTACTATGAAGCCCCTGGCATAATGGGTCATAACACGATGTACGGGTGCCGTTTATGACAAAAACGGCGTCAATGAGGGACGACGGCCGGTGAGTGTTATTTAAGTCTACATATTTTAGTAGAGTGACATGTCTATGCATATGAGTACGGTTTATGCTTATGAAAAGAGGTGTGCTGGCGGAACCTGTCGTGGCCGGACTGGAGGAGGCTGTGTGCGGGTCCGAAATGTGTTCGGATTGTCTCCTTGGGGGGAGGGCTACTTATGTGTTCCCGCTTGCTCGTCCAAGATGATTCCATGTCACCAGTCCTTTTCTGCATAAAAGTCAGTCTTGTAAAGACAAATGTTCGGAGGCAGTTATATGTCACATGGGTGCCCGATCGGAGCCTGGTCGAGCCAAGGTATCATATCATAAAGTAGCTCGAACTCCTTAGTTGGTGTCCGGGTAGTTGGCTGCCGAATCAATATTCGATAAACGAGCACGACTTGTTGTCCCAACGGCGGTATGATTTCCACTCTAAGGGTGGAGTGCGGCCTTGCCCATAATTGTGATCATGCCATGTGGATCTGGCCTAATGTTGTACCGCATTAGCCAACGTGGTTCATCCCGATATGTTAGTTATTATATAAGGGGACGATGCCGAAGACTTACTCTTCGGCGTGGTATTTGTTTGGTGATCCGAAGACAAACTCCAGGGTGATGGGCTTGTAGAACTTAGCCTTCGCACCTAGGATGGCATCTTTGTAGAGGATGTTATTGATGGGTTTGATCCTCAAGCGGTCAATACCTATCTGGTTATAGTAAGTGCAATTAAATTGCTATGGCTGGTATTGTCCAGGTGGTCGATGTGATGGAAGATTGTCGGCCGTATTTTTGTACTGCGGGGGACCTTCCTTTGACCTCGCCGTGTGTGGTGGCCTGGGCTTTCTCGTTGTTTGAGATTTTCTTTCATTGTGTCCGGTGCCTGACCGGCCGTTTTGTCTTGAGGATCCGGCATTCTCAATTGGTATGCTTGGCCGCCGCTCTAGGGGTGCCGTGAATTTGGCATGGTTGGTCGAGTATGCTGCTCGGGCTTAATGGACCTGAGTTGTTCTGTTTCCGCTGACCGGGCTGGGGATCGCGGAACTCGGCACCAACTCCCTTGTCATGACCGTCGTCATTATTTTTGTGACGCTTATGTCTGCTTTGTCAATGTTTATGGATGTTGCCTCGCGTTTCCTGCGTATTGCCCGGACCGTGGCATATTGGTGTCGGGGTGTGGGCTTTGGGACCTCCTTCTCAAGTTGAGGTAGCGAATTGTGCTTTATGTACCCCTTGGTGTGGCAGTCGAGTCCGTTCTCCTTGGTTGCCAGGACCTTGGTCCATCTGTCCGTTGGCAAATCTTGGTCAGTTTTGAGCCGCTGTTGCTTCTTTATCAGGCTTTTCGCCGTGGCCATAAGCCGTCGCTTAAAGCGAACTTGCTCTGCGGGATCCTCAGGCACGCCGAATTCGTTGTTGCCGAGGCTCACCTCATCTTCGAAGGGGGGCACATAGTTGTCCTCCTCCCAGTATCCTTCCATCGCATGTACGGCCTGCTCAAAGGCAGGCTGGTCAGGATTGTATTCATATTCGGCACCATCCGGATTGTTTTTGACTCCTATGCCGGTATTGTTGTGGCGGGGCTTGGGGCGGCATTCATACTTTGCCTTCTTCCTTGAGGGTTTATCCTCCATTGCCTCATCGCCATTGGTTTCTTTCGGAGTGTCCACCATATATATATATCATATGAGGAGGTGGTTGTCCACCGCCCCGTGGGTGGTGGTTCCTGTTCTTCTCCTACATCATCGTCCACAACATCGATGTCTTCAGAGTTGAAATCAAGCACGTCGGTCAAATCATCGACCGTGGCTATGAAGTGGGTAGTGGGTGGGCAACGAATTCCTTCATCGCCCGCTTCCCACTCGAGCCGGACATAGTTGATAATGTCCAAGGACTATCTTTATTCATAAACACATAGGAAATATCATCAAACATGATTGCCTCTAGGGCATATCTCCAATAGTATATGATGCAACCAGAAGGTTTTGTCGATCCTAAAGGTGCTAACAAAATACGAAAGCTCCAGCAATCCATCCATGGACTGGTGCAAAGCATCTCAGAGTTGGAATATACGCTTTGATGAGTTGATCAAAGCACATAGTTTTATACAGACTTGCGATGAAGCCTGTATTTACAAGAAAGTGAGTGGGAGCACTACAACCTTTCTGATAAGTATATGTGAATGACATATTGTTTATCGGAAATGATGTAGAATTTTCTGGAAAGCATAAAAGGAGTGTTCGAAAGGAGTTTTTTCAAAGAAAGACCTCGATGAAGTTGCTTACATATTAAGCATCAAGATCTATAGAGATAGATCAAGACGCCTGATAAGTTTTTTCAATGAGTATATACCTTGACAAATTTTTGAAGTAGTTCAAAATAAGGAGTTCTTGCCGGTATTACAAGGTGTGAAATTGAGCAAGACTCAAAGCCCGACCACGACAGAAAATAGAAAGAGAATGAAAGTCATTCCCTATGCCACAGTCACAGGTTCTATAAAGTATGTTGTGCTGTGTACCAGACCTATTGTGTACCCTGCCCTGAGTTTGGCAAGGGAGTACAATTTTGATCTAGGAATAGATCACTGGACAGCGGTCAAGATTATCCTTAGTGAGGACTAAGGAAATATTTCTCAATTATGGAGGTGATAAAAGAGCTCGTTGTAAAGAGTTACATCGATGCAAGCTTTTACACTGATCCAGATGACTCTAAGTTTCAATCTGGATACATATTGAAAGTGGGAGCAATTAGCTAGAGTAGCTCAGTGCAGAGCATTGTAGACATAGAAAATTGCAAAATACAGACGACTCTGAATGTGGCAGACCCGTTGACTAAACTTCTTTCACAAGCAAAACATGGTCACTCTTTTGGGTGTTAATCACATAGTGATGTGAACTAGATTATTGACTCTAGTAAACCCTTTGGGTGTTAGTCACATGGAGATGTGAACTAATCGCATAAAGATGTGAACTATTGATGTTAAATCACATGACGATGTGAACTAGATTATTGACTCTAGTGCAAGTGGGAGACTAAAGGAAATATGTCCTAGAGGCAATAATAAAGTTGTTATTTATATTTCCTTATATCATGATAAATGTTTATTATTCATGCTAGAATTGTATTAACTGGAAACTTAGTACATGTGTGAATACATAGACAAACAGAGTGCCACTAGTATGCCTCTACTTGACTAGCTCGTTGAATCAAAGATGGTTAAATTTCCTAGCCATGGACATGAGTTGTCATTTGATTAATGAGATCACATCATTAGAGAATGATGTGATTGACTTGACCCATTCCTTAGCTTAGCATTTGATTGTTTAGTATGTTGCTATTGCTTTCTTCATGACTTATACACGTTCTTATGACTATGAGATTATGCAACTCCCGAATACCGGAGAAACACTTTGTGTGCTACCAAACGTCACAACGTAACTAGGTGATTATAAAGGTGCTCTACAGGTGTCTCCGATGGTGTTTGTTGAGTTGGCATAGATCGAGATTAGGATTTGTCACTCCGATTGTCGGAGAGGTATCTCTGGGCCCTCTCGGTAATGCACATCACTATAAGCCTTGCAAGCAATGTGACTAATGAGTTAGTTACGAGATGATGCATTACGGAACGAGTAAAGAGACTTGCCGGTAACGAGATTGAACTAGGTATGGTGATACCGACGATCGAACCTCAGGCAAGTAACATACCAATGACAAAGGGAACACCGTATGTTGTTATGCGGTTTGACCGATAAAGATCTTCGTAGAATATGTAGTAGCCAATATGAGCATCGAGGTTCCGCTATTGGTTATTGACCAGAGATTTGTCTCGGTCATGTCTACATAGTTCTCGAACTAGTAGGGTCCGCAAGCTTAACGTTCGGTGATGATTTATATTATTTGTTATGTGATTTGATGATCGAAGTTTGTTCGGATTACCGGATGAGATCGGGGACATGACGAGGAGTCTCGAAATGATCGAGCCATAAATATTGATATATTGGAAGGCTATATTCCGACATTAGAATAGTTCCGGGTGAAATTGGGATTTTACGGGAGTACCGGGAGGTTACCGGAACCCCCCGGTAAGTGTATGGGCCTTATTGGGCCATAGTGGAGAGAGAGAGAGAGGAGACCAGGGTAGGCCGCCCCCCCCTCTCTGGTCCGAATTGGACTAGGAGGGGGGAGCCCGCCTTTCCTTCCTCCCTCTCCCCCTTCCTTCTCTCCTAGTCCAACTAGGGAAGGGGGGGGGGAATCCTACTCCCGGTGGGAGTAGGACTCCTCCAGGGCGCGCCATAGGAGGGTCGGCCGTCCACCCTCCTCCACCCCTTTATATACGGGAGAGGGGGGCACCCCATAGACACACTAATACGTCCATTTTGCATCATGCTTTTATATCAATATTTATTGCATTGTGGGCTGTTATTACATATTATATCTCAATACTTATGGCCATTCTCTCTTATTTTACAAGGTTTACCATGAAGAGGGGGAATGCCGGCAGCTGCAATTCTGGCTGGAAAAGGAGCAAACGTTGGAAACTTATTCTGCACAACTCCAAAAGTCCTGATACTCCACGAAATAACTTTTTCGATTTAATACGAATTTATGAGCAAAAGAAATAGGCCAGGGGGCCCACATCCTGTCCAGGAGACAGGGGGCGTCCCCCATAGGGCGCGGCCCCCTATCTCCTGGGCCCCCTGGTGGGCCTCCGGCGTCCATCTTCGGCTATATCATCACTCTTACCCTAGAAAAAATCGTGGGCAAGCTTACGGGACGAAACTCTGCCGCCACAAGACGGAACCTTGGCGGAATCAATCTAGGGCTCTGGCGGAGCTGTTCTGCCGGGGACACTTCCCTCCGGGAGGGGGAAATCATCACCAACGTCATCACCAATGATCCTCTCATCGGGAGGGGGTCAATCTCCATCAACATCTTCACCAGCACCATCTGCTCTCAAAACCCTAGTTCATCTCTTGTATCAAAACCACAAATTGGTACCTGTGGGTTGCTAGTAGTGTTGATTACTCCTTGTAGTTGATACTAATTGGTTTACTTGGTGGAAGATCATATGTTATTACTCCTATGATTATGAACATGAATATGCTTAGTGAGTAGTTACGTTTGTTCCTGAGGACATGGGTGAAATCTTGTTATTACTAGTCATGTGAATTTGGTATTTGTTCGATATTTTGATGAGATGTATGTTGTTTTTCCTCTAGTGGTGTTATGTGAACGTCGACTACATGACACTTCACCATTATTTGGGCCTAGAGGAGGGCATAGGGAAGTAATAAGTAGATGATGGGTTGCTAGAGTGATAGAAGCTTAAACCCTAGTTTATGCGTTGCTTCATTAGGGGTTGATATGGACCCATATGTTTAATGATGTGGTTAGGTTTACCTTAATACTCCTTTTTGTAGTTGCGGATGCTTGCAATAGGGGTTAATCATAAGTGGGATGCTTGTCCAAGTTAGGACAGTACCCAAGTACCGGTCCACCCGCATATCAAATTATCAAAGTACCGAACGCGAATCTTATGAACGTGATGAAAACTAGCTTGACGATAATTCTTAATGTGTCCTCGGGAGCTCCTTCCTCTTTATTAGAATTTGTCCAGGCTTATCCTTTGCTACATAAAGGATTGGGCCACCTTGCTGCACTATATTTACTTTATTTACTTTTTGCTCGTTACTATTTATCTTATCACAAAACTATCTATCACCTACTATTTCAGTGCTTGCAGAGAAAACCTTACTGAAAACCGCTTATCATTTCCTTCTGCTCCTCGTTGGGTTCGACACTCTTACTTATCAAAAGGACTACGATAGATCCCCTATACTTGTGGGTCATCAAGACTCTTTTCTGGCACCGTTGCCGGGGAGTGTAGCGCTTTTGGTGAGTGGAACTTGGTAAGGAAACATTTATATAGTGTGCTGAAATTTTCGGTTACTTGTCACTATGGAAACTAATCCTTTGAGGGGCTTGTTTGGGGTATCTTCACCCCAACCAGAAGAGCAAATAGATGCTCCTCAATGTACTGAACCTTATGAAAATATTCACTTTGAGATTCCTTCGGGTATGATAGAAAAACTGCTAGCTAATCCTTTTGCAGGAGACGGAACATTGCATCCTGACTTACACCTTATCTTTGTGGATGAAGTTTGTGGATTATTGAAGCTTGCAGGTATTCCCGATGATGTTGTCAAAAGGAAGTCTTCCCTTTATCTTTGAAGGGAGATGCAATGACATGGTATAGGCTATGTGATGATACGAGAACTTAGAATTATAAGCGGTTGAAGTTGGAATTTCACCAGAAGTTCTATCCTATGCATATTGTTCATCATGATCATAATTACATATATAATTTTTGGCCTCGCGAAGGAGAAAGCATCGCTCAATCTTGGGGGAGGCTTAAGTCAATGTTATATTCATGCCCCAATCATGAGCTCTCTCGGGAAATGATTATTCGGAATTTTTATGCTCGACTTTCTCTTGATAATCGCAACTTGCTCGATACTTCCTGTGCTGGTTCCTATATGCTGAAGACTATTGATTTCAAATGGGACTTATTGGAAAGAATTAAACACAACTCTGAAGATTGGGGTTCCGACGATGGTAAGGAGTCAGGTATGACACCTAAGTTTGATTGTGTTTAATCTTTTATGGATACTGATGCTTTCCGTGGATTTAGCTCTAAGTATGGACTCTGAGATAGTAGCTACTTTTTGTGAAACTTTTGCTACTCATGTTGATCTCCCTAAAGAGAAGTGGTTTAAATATAATCCTCCTGTTGAAGTGAAAGTAGTTGCACCTATTACAGTCGAAGAAAAGACTATTACATATAGTGATCCTATTATTCCTACTGCTTATGTTGAAAAACCTCCTTTTCCTGTTAGGATAAAAGATCATGTTAAAGCTTCGACTGTTGTTCGTAAGAGTAATACTAGGACCTATACACCTCCTGAGCAAATTAATGTTGAACCTGGTATTGCTATGATTAAAGATCTCTTGGATGAGGACTTAGATGGGTATGTTATCTCTTTCTTGGGTGAAACTGCTAATATTGCTAGACCCGATACTAAGACACGTAGACCTGTTGTAGGCACGCCTGTTATTTCTGTTAAAATAGGAGATCATTGTTATTATGGCTTATGTGATATGGGTGCTAGTGCTAATGCGATACCTTATGATCTTTATAAAGAAATTATGCACGATATTGCACCTGTTGAATTAGAAGACATTGATGTTACTATTAAGCTTGCTAATAGGGACACCATTAAACCTATTGGGATTGTTAGAGATGTTGAAGTCTTGTGTGGGAAAATTAAATACCCTTCTGATTTTCTTGTTCTTGGTTCCCCACAAGATGATTTTTGTCCCATTATTTTTGGGAGACCCTTCTTGAATACTGCTAGTGCTAAGATTAATTGTGAAAAGAATATGCTCACTATTGGCATAGATGGTATGTCTCATGAGTTTAATTTCGCTAAGTTTAGTAGACAACCTCGTGAAAGGGAACTGCCTAGTAAGGATGAAATTATTGGTCTCGCTTCCATTGATGTTCCTCCAACTGATCCGTTAGAACAATATTTGTTAGATCATGAAAACGATATGTTTATGAAGGAAGGGAAGAAATATATGAAGTGTTCCTTCAACACGAACCTATGCTGAAACATAACCTTCCCGTTGAAATTCTTGGGGATCCCCCTCCACCCAAGGGTGATCCCGTTTTGAACTCAAACCCTTACCTGATAATCTCAAGTATGCTTATCTTGATGAAAAAGAAATATATCCTGTTATTATTAGTGCTAACCTTTCAGAGAAAGAAGAAGAAAGATTATTGAAAACTCTGAAGAAGCACCGAGCCGCTATTGAATATACTCTGGATGATCTTAAGGGCATTAGTCCCACATTATGTCAACACAAAATTTCAGTGGAGAAAGATGCCAAACCAGTTAGAGATCCTCAAAGACGATTAAATCCCAAAATGAAGGAAGTGGTAAGAAAGGAGATTCTAAAGCTCCTTGAGGCAGGTATTATTTATCCCGTTGCTGATAGTGAATGGGTAAGCCCTGTCCATTGTGTTCCTAAAAAGGGAGGTATTACCGTGGTTCCTAATGATAAATATGAATTGATCCCGCAAAGAATTATTACAGGCTATAGGATGGTAATTGATTTCCGTAAGTTAAATAAAGCTACTAAGAAAGATCATTACCCTTTACCTTTTATTGATCAAATGCTAGAAAGGCTATCCAAGCACACACATTTTTGCTTTCTAGATGGTTATTCTGGCTTCTCTGAAATACCTGTGTCCGTGGAAGATCAATCTAAAACTACTTGTACTTGCCCTTTTGGTACTTTTGCTTATAGACGTATGCCTTTTGGTTTATGTAATGCACCTGCTACCTTTCAAAGATGCATGATGGCTATATTTTCTGATTTTTGTGAAAAGATTTGTGAGGTATTCATGGATGACTTCTCCGTCTATGGATCCTCTTTTGATGATTGTTTGAGCAACCTTGATCGAGTTTTGCAGAGATGCAAAGACACTAGTCTCGTCCTGAATTGGGAAAAGTGTCACTTTATGGTTAATGAAGGCATTGTCTTGGGGCACAAGATCTCCGAGAGAGGTATTGAAGTTGATAAAGCCAAAGTTGATGCTATTGAAAAGATGCCATGTCCCAAGGACATAAAAGGTATAAGAAGTTTCCTTGGTCATGCCGGTTTTTATAGGAGGTTCATTAAGGACTTTTCTAAAATCTCTAGGCCTCTGACTAATTTATTGCAAAAAGATATTCCTTTTGTCTTTGATGATGATTGTGTAGAAGCATTTGAAACACTTAAGAAAGCTTTGATCACTGCACCTATTGTTCAGCCACCTGATTGGAATTTACCTTTTGAAATTATGTGCGATGCTAGTGATTATGCTGTAGGTGTTGTTTTAGGGCAAAGAGTCGATAAGAAATTGAATGTTATCCAGTATGCTAGTAAGACTCTTGATACTGCCCAGAGAAATTATGCTACTACTGAAAAAGAGTTCTTAGCAGTTGTGTTTGCATGTGATAAGTTTAGACCTTATATTGTTGATTCCAAAGTTACTATTCACACTGATCATGCTGCTATTAAATATCTTATGGAAAAGAAAGATGCTAAGCCTAGACTCATTAGATGGGTTCTCTTGCTCCAAGAATTTGACTTGCATATTATTGATAGAAAGGGAGCTGAGAACCCCGTTGCAGACAACTTGTCTAGGTTAGAGAATGTTCTTGATGACCCACTGCCTATTAATGATAGCTTTCCTGATGAACAATTAGCTGTTGTCAATGCTTCTCGCACTGCTCCTTGGTATGCTGATTATGATAATTACATTGTTGCTAAATATATACCGCCTAGTTTCACATACCAGCAAAAGAAAAAGTTCTTTTATGATTTAAGACATTACTTCTGGGATGATCCACACCTTTATAAAGAAGGAGTAGATGGTATTATTAGACGTTGTGTGCCTGAGCATGAACAGGAACAAATCCTACGCAAGTGTCACTCTGAATCTTATGGAGGACACCACGCTGGAGATAGAACTGCACACAAGGTACTACAATCTGGTTTTTATTGGCCTACTCTCTTCAAAGATGCTCGTAAGTTTGTCTTATCTTGTGATGAATGTCAAAGAATAGGTAACATTAGTAGACGTCAAGAAATGCCTATGAATTATTCTCTTGTTATTGAACCGTTTGATGTTTGGGGCTTTGATTATATGGGACCTTTTCCTGCCTCCAATGGTTATACACATATTTTAGTTGTTGTTGATTACGTTACTAAGTGGGTAGAAGCTATTCCAACTAGTAGTGCTGATCATAACACTTCTATTAAAATGCTTAAAGAAGTTATTTTTCCGAGGTTTGGAGTCCCTAGATATCTTATGACTGATGGTGGTTCACACTTTATTCATGGTGCTTTCCGTAAGATGCTTGCTAAGTATGATGTCAATCATAGAATCGCATCTCCTTATCACCCGCAGTCTAGTGGTCAAGTAGAGTTGAGCAATAGAGAGCTCAAATTAATTTTGCAAAAGACTGTGAATAGATCTAGAAAGAATTGGTCCAAAAAACTTGATGATGCATTATGGGCCTATAGAACTGCATACAAAAATCCTATGGGTATGTCTCCATATAAGATGGTTTATGGAAAAGCATGTCATTTACCTCTTGAACTTGAACATAAAGCATATTGGGCTATTAAAGAGCTCAATTATGACTTCAAACTTGCCGGTGAGAAGAGGTTGTTTGATATTAGCTCACTTGATGAATGGAGAACCCAAGCATATGAGAATGCCAAGCTTTTTAAAGAAAAAGTCAAACGCTGGCATGATAAGAGGATACAAAAGCGTGAGTTTAACGTAGGAGATTATGTGTTATTATTCAACTCTCGTTTAAGATTTTTTGCAGGAAACTTCTCTCAAAATGGGAAGGTCCCTACGTTATCGAGGAGGTCTATCGTTCTGGTGCTATAAAAATCAACAACTTCGAAGGCACAAACCCGAGGGTGGTAAACGGTCAAAGAATTAAACACTATATTTCAGATAATCCTATCAATGTTGAAACTAATATTATTGAAACCATAACCCCTGAGGAATACATAAGAGACACTTTCCAGAACGTTCCAGACTCCGAAAAGGCATAGGTACGTGGTACGGTAAGTAAACCGACTCCAAAACAACTCTAATGGCAATTTCTATCAGTTTTGGATTATTTAAGAATTTTAGGAAGAAAGAAGTAGTCCGAAAGGGACACGAGGCTCTCACGAGAGAGGAGGCCGCGCCCCCCCTGTAGGGCGCGCCCCCTGTCTCGTGGGCACCTCGTGTGCCTCCCGGACTCCGTTTTCTTGTATGTTATGTATTTTGGTCGGTAAAAATTCATTATATATATATTCCCGAAGGTTTTGACCACCGTATCACGCAAATATCCTCTATTTTTGTTTCGAGTTGTTCCTGTTGCAGAATAAAGCGAGATGTCTTATCAGGAATTAGTTGGGGAGAGTCGGGTGTCTCACCCAACGCCAGGTCCAAGAGCAAATAGTGATGCCTATCACTTTGGACTATCAACGGAGGATGAGATGGAGGCCGATTTGAAAAGGATAGATGCCATGGAGGAAGATCAAGAAGTTACCTCTCATCTCCAAGCAGAATTCACTATGGGGGAACTACCTAGCCTGGCTGTCCCTGCTTCGGTCATCCCTTCCAACTCTAATTTCTTTCTTATGAAAATATGAAAAAGAGTTTCACGTGTTCTCTAGAAGCTATGCAGCATCCTTAGGTAAAAGGAGCTTTGGACGTTACGGGTAAGCTCCGTAAAGAAATTATGGACCTCAAACAACAAGTCAATAAGCTTGAGGAGGAGAACCGTATCCTGAATGGCATCATCGCCAAGAAGATCATAACACCAACCGCGAAGAAGGAGAAATAATCACATGGGTATGGCCACTCCCCTTGGCAACTGCCAAGCTTGGGGGAGGTGCCCCGGTATCGTATCACCATCACACTCTTATTTTTACCGCTTTATTTAGTTCAATCCTTTTAGTAGTATCTTGATTTAGTAGATTGAAGTTTTGATATCAAGTAGTTTTGAGTTTTGCATTGTGATCCCTTTTTGTAATCGAGTCCGTGCCCTATCTATAATAAAGATTAGTGTTGAGTCAAGGGCTTTGCTATGTTGCCATGATCTTGTGAAAGTAGAAAGAACAAAAGAGTTCATATTGATCTTATGGATAGTGATAACTTCACACATAGAAAGTATGAGGCATAAAAAATGTTGAGAGTTGATGAACATAGCCTTGGTCATCGCTGCAATTAATAGGAAGTGATAAGGAAAGAGGGGTTCACATATAAATATATTATCTTGGACATCTTTTATGATTGTGAAGCACTCATTAAGTATGACATGCTAAAAGAGTTGATGTTGGACAAGGAAGACAACGTAATGGTTTATATTTTCCGACATCTCAGTTAAAGTATATTGTCATTGACCTTCCAAACATGTTGAGCTTTCCTTTCCCCATCATGCTAGCCAAATTCCTTGCACCAAGTAGAAATACTACTTGTGCTTCCAAATATCCTTAAACCTAGTTTTGCCATGAGAGTCCACCATACCTACCTATGGATTGAGTAAGATCCTTCAAGTAAGTTGTCATCAGTGCAAGCAATAAAAATTGCTCCCTAAATATGCATGACTTATTAGTGCAGAGAAAATAAGCTTTGTACGAATTTGTTGTGGAAGTAATAAAAGCGACGGATTGCATAATAAAGGTCCACATACAAGGGGCAATATAAACTGACGTTCTTTTGCATTAAGATTTTGTGCATCCAACCCTAAAAGCGCATGACAACCTCTGCTTCCCTCTGCGAAGGGACTATCTTTTACTTTATGCTTTTACTTTATGCTTGAGTCAAGGTGATCCTCACCTTTCCCTTTTTCATTTTATCCTCTGGCAAGCTCTTCGTGTTTGAAAGATCATGATACATATATCCAATTGGATGTAAGTTGGCATAGGCTATTATTGTTGACATCACCTAAAGGTAAATACGTTGGGAGGCAACACAAGAAGCCCCTATCTTTCTCAGTGTCCGGCTGAAACTCTATAACCAAAAGTATTGCGTGAGTGTTAACAATTATGGGAGACTACGAGGTAGTTGAGTATGTGAGCTTGTTGAAAAACTCTATTATTGACTTTTCTGATGTTACGATAAATTGCAATTGCTTAAATGACTGAGATTATAGTTTGTTAGTTCCCCATGAAGTTTTTGAACCATACTTGACATTGTGAATTGCTTATTACTTGAGCATAGGAAATAATATGATAAAATCCATATATGTTGTTGTTATTAGAATGATCATGATGCTCTCATAGCCGTATTTTATTTTTATCGACACCTCTATCTCTAAACATGTGGACATATTTTTCGATTTCGGCTTCCGCTTGAGGACAAGCGAGGTCTAAGCTTGGGGGAGTTGATTCGTCCATTTTGCATCATGCTTTTATATCAATATTTATTGCATTATGGGATGTTATTACATATTATATCTCAATACTTATGGCTATTCTCTCTTATTTTACAAGGTTTACCATGAAAAGGGGGAATGCCGGCAGCTGGAATTCTGGCTGGAAAAGGAGCAAACGTTGGAAACTTATTCTGCACAACTCCAAAAGTCCTGATACTCCACGAAATAACTTTTTGGATTTAATAAGAATTTATGAGCAAAAGAAATAGGCCAGGGGGCCCACACCCTGTCCAGGAGACAGGGGGCGCCCCCCCTAGGGCGCGGCCCCTATCTCCTGGGCCCCCTGGTGGGCCTCCGGCGTCCATCTTCGGCTATATCATCACTCTTATCCTAGAAAAAATCGTGGGCAAGCTTACGGGACGAAAATCCGCTGCCACGAGGCGGAACCTTGGCGGAATCAATTTAGGGCTCTGGCGGAGCTGTTCTGCCGGGGACACTTCCCTCCGGGAGGGGGAAATCATCACCAACGTCATCACCAACGATCCTCTCATCGGGAGGGAGTCAATCTCCATCAACATCTTCACCAGCACCATCTCCTCTCAAAACCCTAGTTCATCTCTTGTATCCAATCTTGTATCAAAACCACAAATTGGTATCTGTGGGTTGCTAGTAGTGTTGATTACTCCTCGTAGTTGATACTAATCGGTTTACTTGGTGGAAGATCATATGTTCAGATCCTTTATGCATATTATTACTCCTCTGATTATGAACATGAATATGCTTTGTGAGTAGTTATGTTTGTTCCTGAGGACATGGGTGAAGTCTTGCTATTAGTAGTCATGTGAATTTGGTATTCGTTCGATATTTTGATGAGATGTATGTTGCTTTTCCTCTAGTGATGTTATGTAACGTCGACTACATGACACTTCACCATTATTTGGGCCTAGAGGAAGGTATAGGGAAGTAATAAGTAGATGATGGGTTGCTAGAGTGACAGAAGCTTAAACCCTAGTTTATGCGTTGCTTCGTTAGGGGTTGATATGGACCCATATGTTTAATGATGTGGTTAGGTTTACCTTAATACTCCTTTTTGTAGTTGTGGATGCTTGCAATAGGCGTTAATCATAAGTGGGATGCTTGTCCAAGTTAGGACAGTACCCAAGTACCGGTCCACCCACATATCAAATTATCAAAGTACCGAACGCGAATCTTATGAACGTGATGAAAACTAGCTTGACGATAATTCCCAATGTGCCCTCGGGAGCTCCTTCCTCTTTATTAGAATTTGTCCAGGCTTATCCTTTGCTACATAAAGGATTGGTCCACCTTGCTGCACTATATTTACTTTATTTACTTTTTGCTCGTTACTACTTATCTTATCACAAAACTATCTATCACCTACTATTTCAGTGCTTGCAGAGAAAACCTTACTGAAAACCGCTTATCATTTCCTTCTGCTCCTCGTTGGGTTCGACACTCTTACTTATCGAAAGGACTACGATAGATCCCCTATACTTGTGGGTCATCACACACAAGTTGATCATTGATCTTTTAGCCGTGTGCGGTGCCCCCCTCCACCATAATCCACCTCGGTCATATCGTAGCGGTGCTTAGGCGAAGCCCTGCACCGGTAGCTTCATCAACATTGTCATTACGCCATTGTGCTCACGGAACTCTCCCTCGAAGCTCTACTAGATCGTGAGTTCGTGGGACGTCACCGAGCTGAACGTGTGCAGATCGCGGAGGTGCCGTATGTTCGGTACTAGGATTGGTCGATCGTGAAGACGTACGACTACATCAACTGCGTTATCATAATGCTTCTGCTATCGGTCTACGAGGGTACATGGACAACACTCTCCCCTCTCATTGCTATGCATCACCATGATCTTGCGTGTGCGTAGGATTTTTTTTGAAATTACTATGTTCCCCAACACGGCCGCACGCGTGGATGAGGTCGCGATGGCTGCCATTCGTGTCGACCCCCAGATCTTGTAGGAGCACCTCGCCGTCGAGGCCACCGTCGATGTATCGTGCGCCGATGCCGCGACGCAGTTAGCTGCTTTAAACGACAGTTCGTGGCGTTTTATCGAGGCCACCCTCAGTGCCTTCAACGAAGACTATGAGGTGTTTTCTCAGCGTGCACATGCTTACCTCAACTCGAGAGCTAGGAGGTTGGTGCCGGGAGCGGCTCAGACAACTCACCACTATGACGAGGGCACCCATGATGCGGAGGCCTCGCCCTCTTCCATGTCCAAGGAGCCAATCGTCATTGATATCTCCGACAATGAGGAGTAGCTTGTCTTATTAGCTCACTATAAGGACCCAAATGCCATCGCGGAAAGGGGTTAAAAACCGTTTGTATAGCACCTCGCTATATTAGTGCAGCTGCGATAATCTTTTTTTGTCCATCGTCTTTCGAGCCCAGGGCGGCCGTGTCCTGCCCGCCAAGCGCGTGCTCTGAGTCCGCCTCAAACGTGCGGGCGTACGCGGATGCGCGACCTCATGCCGACACCATCTCCGTCCCCGTCCCCGCCACCACCACCTCCCATGACCACAGAGGAGGCGGAGCTCATGAGGCGGGTCATGGAGGACTCCATGAACATCCATGAGAACGCCAATGGAAGGGCCTTGAAACCCAGTTGGCCCTCTCTATAGCCGTGACATCGCCATCCTGAAGGTGGACATGGTCGTGAAGGAGGAGGTGGAGGAGCGCCCCATCATCCCGTGAAACCCGCGCTTGGTAGTCCAGAGGTGGAGGAGGTCGTCCACGACGGCGGAGACGGCCGACGCGATGGGTGTTAGGCCATGGTCACCCACGCCGCCACAGTCGTCAGAGCAGGAGTCGTCGCCACGGGAGGAGGTGGTGCAGGCACCTCCGGCCTGGCAGCCATCGCAGGGGCCACCGGCCACCTCTAACAGCCACCGTCGTACGTCGGACTCACCATGGACAACGACATGAATGGTGGCGCGTGAAGACGACGGCGGCATCCAAGACGATCACGGCGTCGGCGTCGTCTAATCTATCTTTTTTATGTACTTTCTAGTTTTAGTTCGGTTTAAATGTGCGCTCGGGACTAGTTTGAACAGTTTTAAATTTATGTTATTGTTTAATTATGTTTTGTGTGTGTTCTTTTAAATGTGCGGCTGATTTCTTTTTCAAAGTATTCAGATATGATGCGGCCGTGCGTTCGATGCACTGACCGGTAGACGGGCAAAACCAAACACAGGAGTCCGTTTTACCGCCACAAACAGATAAAATTCGAATAAAACGGATGTACGTTTGGGATCGACGGTTGGAGTTGGCCTAATTAGCAGCAACCAAGTCCTGATTTTGTGTATGATCATTTCCATTTCACCCTTCAATCGGAACATCCAGAATTCTGCATGCATATCATCGACCCGAAGCAATACGGGCCCAAAAAGATTCTGGAGCCACGACGGCGCGTAACAAGCCCCGGTGTCCCCCACTGCCGGCCATGAGGCCAACTTCACCACACGGCCCCAAACAAATGTCCGTTTTACCCGGATTTTATCCGTTTGGGTAGGGCAATGGGGTCGTGTCTAGGCCATTTCTCGGATGCGGTGGTCGTGCGTCCAACGCGCAGACGCATCCTGGTCGCATCATGTTCGCGTACATTTTCTTTGCAAGCTCATAAACTTTTTTCATTATTGATTTTTGATACATGAGAATACATCACTAAATTTTGACTAGAAAATCAAGGCCAAAGAAAACAAAAAACACAAGGATACATTTTAGAAGATATCCAAATTCCATGACTGCTCATGTAAGTTGAATTAGTGCCTTCTCGATGCACTCATTGTTGATCTGCGAAGGCTCGATCTTGCGTGCTTCTTTCTTCGAGTGTAAAGAAGTCGATGTTGCTTCCTCACACCTAGTCTCGTGTCTAGCCTCTATTCTAGCAACAAATGCACTAGTCTTATTTCTATCTTCTATGCTAGCTAAAAGTACACGAACATCTACTAAATTGCGCGCTGTCAATATATCGATGTACTCTTCTTCTTAATAGCAAAACTTGCATCCACTCTACATAATAAAATGCTAGGTTAGCACAAGTAGTTAAATCCGAGAGTACAACCGAAGTTAAATAGCACATACCCGTCGTTTAAGCACTTATGAACACCTATCCGGGATGTTCCAGCGCTATAGACACGCGGCGCACGACCTTCTTTAGGCAGTCGTCGCACTTAATGAGTGGCAACGGTGCGCCGACGAGATTTTGGGCTAGCACCGAGCCCGGCCGGCCACCGTTCGTGTATCTAGCGGCGGACCACCGACGGTGTAGATCCGAACGGCTAGAGGAGGAGCCACTGCCTGCATGCGACCTTGCGGCCTTGTGGGGGCCTTCAGGCCCGGTGCCCGGCTAGTCCATGGCGTGGCACGGCCTCCCACAGCCGGGCGAGCTCAAAATCGACCGGATCCGCTCCAAAGCCAGCCGCGGGGAGCGCTAAACAGGTGGTCGTGGTTGGGTAGCTCAGGGGCGTCTAGGGAAGTGGGTTGGGCGAGCGCGCGTCCAAGCTGCACAACTGCAATGGCAGCATCGGCGGCGGAGGGCGAAGTGGAGAAGAGCGGACGGGGTGCGGCTGGAGGGGAAGGGGCGGATAGAAAAATGCGTCCCTGTGTCACCAACAGGCGGGCCAGGGGAGGACACGCGCCCGTCCGCGCGATGTCCGTTTCATCCCAAAAGTGACGTAAATTTGGACCGGGATGGGTCGAAAGCGAACAGAAAACGGACAAAAGTCCATTTACATCCACGCATTGGGCCCTCTAGTTTGTCCATTTTACCCCAAACGAACGAGACCGGATGGGATGGGGTCGCGCGCTAGTGTTGGCCTGATGCGCTTGGATCAGCCACAAGTACGGTCCGCCCATCAACCTCGGCGTGCAGGTGCAGCCGTACGTGCGGTCCGAGCAGCCAGCGCACTGCCCACGGACGTGCTCGCGCCACGCTGCGGTGCACTGTTCCGTTAGACTTCCACCCATGCTCGGAACAGGACGTGTGGTGTGGCCGTACACCACCATATGCCGTCCGACGGGTCGCCCGTCTTCCCACCGGCGTTGGCCCACCGGACGGGGTACGTGCGCCTTGACATGTCCAGACGCGCTGTTCCGGCACGGTCTCCGCGTACGAGATATTCATGCGTCTTCATCGGATGGCCCTGCCTGCCTGCCGTCAGCGCCCCTTGTCCTTTTGCTGTCACTTGTCAGTGCAGGTGCACGTACGTTCGTGCGTCCGTGCTGGACAGGAGTGGCAACCAGACTGACGTGCTGCCAATTCACTCACGATACGATCTGACATCTTGTCCCCGACTGTTCTCCATATTCAACGAGGCCGATTGTTCGAGTCTTCTGACGTAAAATAACGCAAGCTGTGTTAGGCCCACGGTGATTCGAGTGCACCAATCACGCAAGGGATCTGAGTTGGATCGGTGCATTTTGTGGTTAACATGTACTCCTTCCGTTTCTAAATATATTTGTCTTTCTAAAAAATTCAACAAATGACTACATACAGAGCAAAATGTATGAGTTTACATGCTAAAATATGTATATATACATTCGTATGTGATAGTTCATTTGAATATCTAAAAAGACAAATATTTAGGAACGGAGGGAGTACATACTTACGTAGAACCTTTGGTAGTAGTCGGCCAGTGCGAGGAGCATGAATCAGGGCGTGCGTGTTTGGCGGCAACTAGGATCCAACTCTGACGTCTCAGACAATTGGCTCCCATCGATCTGGCTGAACGTCAACAAGCGGAAGTAGATTATCTAGGGTTAATTTTACGCCGACGGAGCAATCGACCGGTACAATGATTCTTATCTAAGAAGAAAGATGAGCGGAGTCGATCCAAACAGGAGCCTGTCGCTGTACTGCTGGTTAATTTGTTAGGTCAAACGGCCACATACACTCGGTGCTTGTCGACGCGTATCCATCCATCATCGCCAGTGTTAGATCGATCCCGATCGAGTTGTACTGCTCAAGCAACCAGCAGTAGATCATGTAGCAGTAGCACTAGGCTTAATGACTGTTTGGTGAATCTGTGACCAGTGAATAGCAGGAGCAAAGGTCGCACCTAACGAGCTACAGCTGAGGCACAAATCAATCAAGTAGCAGGGACCGAATCGTTTCCCTTCTGATGATGCATGCCGACTCGGTTGAAACTTGTGAAACTAACTAGGGTTAGGGTCCGTCCGTGCATACATGCCTCGTCGTGATGGGTACTGACGGCGCCCGCTCACCCACCTAGAGGCAGTGAATTTAGCAGCCACGGTAGTATAGGTTTTGGTTGTGGGGGAGTACGTCAGAGCAGCAATAGGGGGGCGGCAAACAGCAGGAGTCGACAGCGTGACAGGAAACTGAACGGACAGCGCGGTAGGGCGCGGCGGGGGGCGATCGACGTCCTCACCCGTCGCTCTCGTACGTAGATCCCCGGAGACACGCGTGAATCGCCGTGCCAGTGACGCCACGGCCGGCCGGCCGGCAAGCGGGTACCGGCCTCGCCGTTACCTCCGGTCGCGGAGATCTTCTTACTCCGTAGATGGATCGATGCTCGATGCCTCGATTATATACATCTCGTGAGCAGTCGGTTTCTCCGGTATCTTTCAGGGTTTCTTACAACGAACCAACTGTAGACAGAAAGCTCAGCCTGTTACGGAAAGGAGGTTGCCGTTGCCGTTGCCGTTGCCGGTGTGTGTATTCATGCCGGCCGCAACGCTCAACGGCGAAGCCCGCCCACGTGCCGCCCTTACTATCGTGCCTAACAAACTTCTATTGCCGGCCCGTCTTAATGCTCGGCTCCCCGGGGCACCACGCACCGGATGCCCCGCGGGATTCGATCCCTCGTGCCATGCAGTTCAGTGTGCTCGGATCGGATACACATATCGATCGTCCAGTTGCAGCTGCGTGCGTAGATATCCGGACGAGTGGGACGGGACGCTGTCCCAAGATTGAGACTGAGATATATACGGTCGTGGCCCTCGTGGGGACTCGGGGAGATAAGAGGGGCGGCCGAGCCAAGCTAGGCCTTTTGCCTTTTGGAGTTCAATGGCGATTCGTCGTGGCCTAATTAGTTGCCTCTCGTGGCGCATCCTGAAAGTGAGAGGTGCCCTTGTGGTTATGCCGGTATGGTCCTCACTAAGCCGCAGCTAGCTGATCAGGCTAGCGTATGTACGTACGGTCCATGCCATGCCGTACGTGCAGCGGTGCAGATTCTCAACTGCTTATCTTTTGCTACCACGTCGGCCGGCCTCCACCCGGTTGACGCTACATCCAAACCTCTGGTTTTCCCTGGCATAAAAACGGATGACTTTGGCTATAAATATTCATATGAATCAGCCGAAAGCAGCGGGGATTACGGGCCAAATTGTGCGAGTTTTTGTCCCCCTCGCGTCAAACTCCAAAACACAACTGATGCGCGTACGTTGCCGTCGTCAGGGCTCACTTATCAGTACGTAGTTATTATTGTACGCCCTTGGCCACAGGGAAGTGACCACTAGCTAGCTAGTGACCCGGAGATTTCATTGCCAAGAGAAGAACCTTACAGGTGCAAGCCACCAAATTGGCATATCCCTGGTGGCGCGGGATTTGCTCGTCACGGCTCGGCTCACTCTGCCGAGTGACTCGTCCATCCATGTCTGTCCACCATATAGGCCATAGCGTCAAAGGGATAGAAAGAATATTAAGGCAGCAGGGAGGTGCCAAAATGACGGGCGGTGCCGGTGCTTGAGGGCTACCCACGACCTTCTGGTAAGCCTAGAGAAGAGAATCGTTAGGACCCTGTCCCGTCCACGGTGTCATCTCTCCAACCAAACAGCGTGTGCGTGAATGGACGCATGGGTCGCGCATGGCCTGTGCGTGAGTGGACGTGGGGGAGTCGATACGCCAGAGACAAGTTGCGATCGCCAAGAAGAATCCTGAGATGGAACGCACGAACGACCAGGCGCGCGCGGAGCCGAACGGGCGTGGATGGCATTTTGTTCTTGTTCTCCTTGCACTGTTGTTTGATTCCCGCGGCTGCGTGCTTGCGCCTGGGCCGGGATTCGTGGGAGGAAGAGGAATGGAGGCTTCTGTGGGCGTGGAGACAAGATCAGCAGGGGCGACCCTTATCTTCCAGCCAGGGACCTCTCCGCTTGATGCTCGATGAGGGGACGAATCGAGCATCTGCGTTCAAATGGGAAGGTGCTGAGTGATGTTTTTTAGTGCAAATCCACTGAGAGAAGCTTCTGGATAAATTATACGTGTACACACCTTCACTGGCCACTGTACATTGTACAATGAACAACGTTTCTTCTTTTAAAACCAAAGTTTACTTTCACGAGTGACCTTTTTGTGGCTCCAACGAACTGAAACTACTGTGAAATTTCCAAGGGATTTCTGCACTGTGGTTATCACATATAATACAACGAAATATGTATCTGGCAACCGTGTGACAGATTGCAAAACTGCCACACGATCTCATTAAGGCCAACTCCACCGCGCGACCCTATCCTGTCCGTCCCCGTTCGTTTAGGGTAAAAAGGACAAACGAGACGACCCAGCGCGCGGGCGCAAACGGACTTTTGTCCGCTTTCTGTTCGCTTTCGACCCAACCGCGGTCCAAGTTTGCGCCGCTTTTGAGGTGAAACGGACACCACGCGGACACGCGGGTCGTCTGCGCGTGTTCTCCTGGCCCGCCTGTCGGTGGCACAGGACGGGCTTTTTCTATCCGCCCCCCTCCCTCCCTCCGGCCGCATCCACTCCACTCTTCCCCACTCTTCCCCTCGCCGCCGCCGGCCGCCCGCCCGCTGCCATTGCAGCCGTGCAACTCGGACGCGCGCTTGCCCAGCCCTTTCCTCTCGTCGCTGCCGACCTACCCAAGCACGGCCATCTTGTTTGCGCACCCGCCGGCCGGATTTGGGGCGGATCCGGTCGGTCTTGAGCTCGCCCGGCTGTGGGAGGCCGGGCCGCACCATGGACTGGCCGGGCACCTTGCCGGAAGGCCCTGGCAGGGCCGCTAGGCCACATGCAGGCAGTGACTCGTCCTCTAGCCGCTCGGATCTGCATCGTCGGTGGTCCGCCGGTAGATACGCGAATGGCGGCCGGCCGGGCTCGGTGCTTGCCCAAAAGCTCGTCGGCGCACCGTTGCCCCTCATCAAGTGCGACCGCTGCCCAAAGGTGGTCGTGCGCCGCGTGTCTACGATGCCGGAGCATCCCGGATGGGTGTTCATCAAGTGCTTAAACGATGAGGTATGTGCTCTTTTTAGCTTCGGTTTGTGCTCTTGTATTAGACTAGTGGTGCTAACTTTAAGTTTTATTGTGTAGAACGGATGCAAGTTTTGGTATTGGGAAGAAGAGTACATCGATATGTTGCGAAATGTAGTGCATGTTCGTGCACTTTTAGCTAGCCTAGAGGCTTTAGATGAGACAAGTGCACTTGTTGCTAGATTAGAGGCTAGGCATGATACTACGTGCGAAGAAGCAACAAGGCACGATACTACGCGTGAGGAAGCAACGTCGACTTCTGGCTTGAAGAAGAAAGGAGGGTGCAACGTCGTGCCTCCTCCACAGATCAACAATGAGTGCATCGAGAAGGCCCTAACCCAACTCAAGGGAGCAGTTATGGAAGTTGGTATCTTCTCAAATGTATTCTTGTGGTTCTTGTTTTCTTTGGTCTTGCTTTACTAGTCAAAATATGATGATGAATTTTTCATGTACCACAAATGAATGATGAAATAAAGTTGGACTTGCAAAGAAATATACGCGGGCAGGATGGGGCAAATGGATGCGGCCGCACGCTGGGCGCACGACCACCGCATCTCAGGACAGGCCCAGACACGACCCCAAATCCCTACCCAAACGGACAGAATCCGGAAAAAACAGACGTCCGTTTGGGGTCGCGCAGTGGAGTTGGCCTAACGTCTGTTTTGAATCTAGTGGACACGATCCCGCATAGTAGCCCCCTGTTATCTCTCTTCCTCACCCGCTCCAGCCGCGCCACCAGGAAGGCTTCGTGCGCCCGCGCGACGCGCTCGGCACCAGCCGTCGGTCGCCGGCGTCCCTGCCCGTGTCAGTCCCTTCTCCTTCCCTTCCTCCTCACCATCTCTCTGCGCCTGAGCTCACGCAGATGCAGCTCCGCCTCCCGGCCTCTCTCTAGTACTCCTTCCAACGCCCAACCCCCCTAGCGCGCTCCCCCCCTCCTAGTGTGCCTCCTACCGTCGACGACCCACTTCATGCCAGCCGCGGACGACACGGCCTAACCACCACGCGCCATTGGAGCACTTTACGCCGACCGCCGCCCAACCCGCAACAGCGACCTCCTGCTTGCTGGCCAATTGTGTGACGAATCCAGCGCCCGAAGTCACCTCGCGCGCGACCACACAACACACTGGCGGTGGCCACCGCACTGTTTCCCCGTCGTCGTCGGGTTCTATGCCGATGTGCCGGCACCGCTGCACGCCCTTCCTCACCACCTTGCTTTCCCGTAGGGGCGTCACGAGAAAGTTTGTACTAGAGAGACGCCGCATCGCCAACCCAAATCCTCTTCCTCCCATGGAGTTTGTTGCTGCCATTCATGTTCTCTGTTGCTTGTGAGCTTCCTCTTGGCAGCGTCATGATGGCCAACGGTGGAAATCATGGATGTGACAAGCCGAGTTTTCCCGATGAGAGTAGGCTGTGAAAGCCGCCTCCCTCGTTCTTTCATAGGAGGGGCCGTAGGCACGAGAAGAACATACACCAATCATCCCCTCTTCATCTTGACTTCACGGGAAGATTAAGGGAGGAGAGAAGATCATTTGTGGCTCACAGGATGCACTAGGCTTCCCTCAAGAGATGTGTGCGTGTACATGTCTTGTCTTCTTCGCCTCATTCAGTCCTTCTCCAAAGCAGGAGCACGCTTGAGTAGGTTGTTATTGCTACTTAACTCTCTCTCTCTCTCTCTATGTATGTATGTATATCTTGTTGCTGCTCCACTTCGCTGGCCGACAACGCTAATATTTTGTTCTCATGTGTGGAGGTGGAGGGAAAAAAATTACCACAGTGTTTTTCGTAGCGGTAGTTTTGATCCGGGAAAAAAGCTATTGAAAACATACCACGGTAACTTATATAAAGACATCATGGTAATACACACATCACATACGTGATAAGTTACATAAGAAACACCTTGGTAATTTTGACCGAAGAAAATTTACTGAATAACATACCCTGATAACTTCAGTATAAGTAGCATGATAATATATGAAGCGCGGACCTGATAACTTCGTACAAACACCACGATATCATTGACCGGGGAAAACGTTGTTAAAAAACATACCCTCGATAACTCTGTGTAAATACATGGTAATATATGCACGCACCGAAGATCTGATAACTCAGGTAGAAATATAGTGGTAATTGTGACCTCTGGAAAAAAGTTGTTGAAAACACCTACCACCTGGTACTTTAGTGTAAATAGCATGATAATATATGAACCATAGACCTGATAATTTAAGTACAAATACTGCCATAACATTTTGACCAAAGGGGGAAGTTGAAAAACAACAGGATGGTGATATACGAACCCCATACTTGATAACTTAAGTACAAACACCGCCGTAACATTTGACCAAAGGAGGAAAACATACCCCCGATAACTTATGTGAAAATAGCATGATAATATATGAACCGCATACTTGATAACTCATGTACAAACACCGAGGTAACTTAGGGGGGAGGTGGATTTGTTGAAAAATACCCCCCGATAACTCATGTGAAAATAACACGATAATGTAGAAATTGCATAACCGGTAACTTATGTACAAACACCACGGTAACGTTGACCAAGGGAAAAAAAGGTAGTCCTTGAAAGAATACCTCCGGTAACTTATGTGAAAGTAGCACGATAAGTTGCATACCCCATGGGTGGTAACTTTTGACCCAATAGCTTACTACAAACACCACGGTAACTTTTACCAAGGAGAAATACTTGTTGAAAAACATAACCCTGGTAACTTTTGTGAAAATAGCACGGTAACTTGCATAGAACAGGCGTGGTAACTTATGTAGACTAAGCGTGGTAACTTTTGACCCCAAAAAAATTGCCGGAACATACCAACATGGGATCTAGTTTTGATGATCTCGTCGCGAGAAATCTTTTATATGAAAACAGTTTTTGCATCGGACAGACGGTTTGAGTTACAAAACATTTTGAATTTTTTGGAATATGGGAAAATCTAGGATGACATCATGTTTTTCGTCATCTAGTGCATGTATGAAATTAGAGGAAGGAATGAACGTGAATGAAGAGTGAGTCACTCTAATACATGCATGCATGTAATTATATTGAAGGAATGAGGTGTGTGGTACTTTTGCTATCTGCCACACATGTGCCAAATATCACAGTCCATAATACAATGATGAGCATTTCATTCGGAGGGTGACTTTTCTCTCCCCCCCTTCGAGAAAAAGTGTAGAGCTTTGTGGCTTTTGTTTTAGAGATAAGTTTTTTTTACATCAGTTTTTTTTGTTTGTGTAAGAAGGTTTTCAAGTTCACAAACTTCGGCCCAACTTCCCAACAAAATAAAGTGCGGCCTAGTGGTGGTGTTAGATTTTTTTAGGGGCTAGCGGTGGTATTTGGAAGAAAAATAGTTGATCGGTGGTATTTTATTTTTTTAGTGATAAACCATGCTTTATTCAGCAAATTCCACATAGTGTGGGATACATCTCAAGTATTTGATGAGTTGGGCAGAACCACGGTACCCCACCTTGCATCCCACAGTTGCATGCACCTTGCCAAAAGCACTGGTCTGGCCTGGCTTGGTTTAGGGGAGTGGGCCTCCTATGTGACGCTCTCTGCGGCAGATATCTCATAGTACAGAGGTTCGGGAGGGTACCAGTTCAACTAGCCAACATTAATACCACAAGGCAGTGCTAAAACTTTAAGAACACACTCCAGCACAACCAGAAATATTTCTGAAATTTCCAACGCAAATAATTTTTCAAAAAAAATGTTTTACTAGACGGGATCACTTTTCACATTTATTACCGAATTAAAAAAACCAAAAATCCCAACACGAACATTTTTTTCAAAAGAGGAACATTTTTTTAAATCCCAAAAAATGCAGTACGAATATTTTTTTAAATGGGCACACATTTTTTCCATCTCCAAAATAATGTTGAAAACATGAATATGTTTTGAAATTTCCAAAAAAACTTTAATATTTTCCCAAATTCCCAACAAAAATTGAAGACACGAACATATTTTCCCAATTTGCAAACAATTTTTCAAAGGGACACATTCCTTAAATTCTTGAAAAATATTGAACATTTTAAAGAGAAAATTAACATGAACAATTTTTGAAATTCCTGGACAATATTGGATAAATGTGTTTTTTTTAATTTAGGAACAAAATTTGAAAAATATCAAGGTTTAATAAAATTCAGAACATTTTTTCAAATTTGTGAACAAATTTTAGAAAAGACGAACATTTTTCAAACTCCCCCCCCCCCCCCCCCCCCAAAAAAAGTTGAAGACACAAACATTTTTTCAATTTGCAAACAAGTTTTACAACGGAAACATTTTCCAAAATCTTGAAATAAAAGTTGTGGAATGTTAAAGGAAAAATAATCAACAATTTTTGAAAAACACAATTTTTTTTTGAAATTACTGAACAATATTTGAAAAATGCGTATACTTTTTTGAATTTATGAACAATCTTTGAAAACGCGAACATTTTTCGAAATTTGGAGCTTTAAAACTTTAACATTTTTCATACAAAAAATAAAATGAAAAGAATTTGATAAACAATAAACGAAAAAAAGTAAAAGAAAATGATAAAGGGAATCAGAAACATAAACAGGGAAAGGAAAAATGAAAGATAAAAATGAGAAAGGGAAAAAACAGAATAAACTATAAAGAAAAAACTGGTGCAGGGCCTTCTAGAATGTTCCCAAAACTGGTTGAAACAGGCGCTATTGTATGTTAAAATAGGCTGGCCCATCCCAGACCACTCGCCTCTCTGGAGTGTGCGTTTGGTCGACAGTTTGCCACAGCGAGCGGCAGATAAGATTTTCCTAAGGGGAGCTCCTATTTGGCATTTCAGGCGCCAGGGAAGCTTCGTGGGGCATTTTCTATTTGGCGATGCAGGAAGGGCTGCAATCGAGTCGAGTTCGAGCGAGTTGGAGTTGGCTCAGCTCAACTCATATGAAAAATCGAGCGAGCTCAAACTGAGTGAAGCTAATGATCGAGCTGTAGAACATAGCTTGTGCTCAGCTTGTAACGATCTCAAGTTAGTTTCGAGCTAAATGAGATGGTAAAAATTTATAAATCTATGAATGTAAAACAAAAAAATTAAGGTGAATATGCTGGAAACCTTTGCCAAAAGTATAGGATATTTAACACATAGTCGACCACGTGCCATAGTGAGGCCTAAATCTTCTCTGCACTTAATTAAGTTTCCATGTTCGTCGGTAAATAAAATGGAGCAAATTTACAGACAACATATATGATAATAAATTATCTTATTTTATTTAATATATGGAATGATCGTTTAACATAATGATATTCTGTCGAGCTATCGAGCTAAAATTAAGCAAGCCAATATTGGCTCAAGATCGGCTCGTTTCTCGGCCGAACTACATAAAGTGTTCAAACTCAGCTCGTTTCTTTTCGAGTCGAGTCAAAAAACGAGTCGATCTCGAGCGGCTCACGAGCCTCGAGCTTTTCGTGCAGCCGTGCAGGCTCCAGTGCAATTTTGCAAACGGACGCCTGCAACAGTCTAAACTGGGCGTTTCATTTTAACATTTTCCTTCCAGTTCTTCTTATTTGTTGAAAGGTCAAAAAAAAAAAGAGTGCTTGGACGGTGGTTCAAACTCGCAACCAGCGGTCGCCTTTAGCCACCAAGCTATGCACCCACGACTGTATACTAGTATGTATACACGTGCAATGCACGTCTTAACTTTATTGTTCTTATGATTCTATGAAAAGAAAAATAAAATCATATATTACTTTGCAATGAATTCGGAGAAAAATAAATATTAACATGAATTATAAAGTGATGATTTTCTGCTAATAAAATCGGTATTGTGGTGATCATTTACATTTCACTGGGTAGTAGCCCAGGCGATCGGATCGATCAATTGTCCAAGGGCAAAACAATAGTTAACCACAGTTACATGTATGGGCTACTGGGCTTTGGTCTCCTCTATATTCGGTGTAGTTGGTTCTATAAATGTATTTTATATGGACTAAAGATGCAATTAGCTGCGGCCATTAGCTGATATACAGTATACAGGCCGCTAATAATGTTCACTTGTCTCTGCCCCAGTCTCGGATGTTTGGCTGACGCACGGGACATGCAACAGGACGAGAAGAGAGGAGATGTAACGCGATTTGATTTTTCTAGAAACCAGCAGATGCAGCTGCGGACTACTGTTCACTGCGAATCCTTTGAATCTCAACCGTTAAATTTATAAGACCAACGGGCTAGGATTGATGCTGTTGTACAATTCAAAAATCATACACTATATAGTAGTATAGATGTAGTTCATTTTCCTATGTTTATTTCTTTCTACAGCTCGGTTTATTATTTTTTTTCAGTTTTTCTCATCGTTTTTCTTTTTTTATTGCGTGGGCTTTTTTAATTCATGAACATTTTCGTTAAATTTGTGAACTTTTTTGAAAATCAATGAACTTTTTTATAAATTTTTGATCTTTTTTGAAATTCGTTGATCTTTTTTGAAATTTGATAAAAAAATCAAATTCATTGAACTTTTTTGAAATTCAATGTATTTTTTTCAAATTCGATGATTTTTTTTGGAATTTGATAAACAATTTATTTTTTCAAATTCTATGCCTTTTCTCAAATGTGATGAACATTCTAAAATTCGATGAACTTTTTGCGAATTCATGAACTATTTCCATTTTTGTGAACTTTTCCTTTCAATTCATGGATTATATGAATGCCTTTCCAAATTTATGTTTTCTTTATTCAAAGAATTTAGAAGGGATATAAAGTACTAGTATATGTTTAATGTTTGTACTGTATTACAGGTTAAAGAGATATGTTTTCCCAAACTTATCGGTAGACAGAGGGTGGTCCAGTGGTTAACCCTTGTGGGTGTTTACATGCCCGTGACGAGTTCGACACCCGGTTCTCCCGAATAAACTTGGTATTTTTCCCTTCGTTTTTTTCCTTCTCAGCAGTTTGCTGAGCCGGCCCAGTTCGCGTCCGTGCGGGCGCTTACCGCGCTGTCTAGGAGCTCCGCGGAGACGGGATCTCCTATACGCCGCCCGTGTGCGTCCGATGGTTGCGACTTCGCTGAAGCCACGCGCACACGGGCCGGCCCAATCATCTCGCTGTGAGCGCAAAAATCGGAAAAAAAAAGTAGAGCATGGGTCTCCCGAATAAACCTGGTATTTTTCCCTTCGTTTTTTTCCTTCTCAGCAGTTTGCTGAGCCGGCCCAGTTCGCGTCCGTGCGGGCGCTTACCGCGCTGTCTAGGAGCTCCGCGGAGACGGGATCTCCTATACGCCGCCCGTGTGCGTCCGATGGTTGCGACTTCGCTGAAGCCACGCGCACACGGGCCGGCCCAATCATCTCGCTGTGAGCGCAAAATCGAAAAAAAAAAGTAGAGCATGGGTCTCCCGAATAAACCTGGTATTTTTCCCTTCGTTTTTTCCCTTCTCAGCAGTTTGCTGAGCCGGCCCAGTTCGCGTCCGTGCGGGCGCTTACAACGCTGTCTAGGAGCTCCGCGGAGACGGGATCTCCTATACTCCGCCTGTGTGCGTCCGATGGGTGGGATCGATCCGCCGACCTCGTGCTAGAATCCAATGGGGCTAACCAACCGAGCTACCTACCTCAAACGTTATAAATCCAGCGCCATACTTTAAGTAGACTACACAGCGGCAAGTTCTTTTAAAAAATGTTAAACATTTTTATAATATACGTTGAAGAAAATTCAAAATACAGCGAACGTTTTTGTAAAAATATACAGAACAAATTAAAATACTAAAATGGACATTTTATGGGTATGTGTTGAATAATTTTTTAATATATGATGAACAAAACTTAAATACACAATGAACATTTTTTTACTACATAATGAACATTTTCTAATATACATGAACAATTTAATAATATACATTGAACATTTTCTGAAATACACAATGAACATTTTTTAAATTTACATTGAACAATTTAATATTATACAATGAAAATTTTTGTAATACACAATGAACATTTTTACAGTGGAAGGTGAAAATATTTCATAATATGCGATGAGCATTTTCTTAATACATTGAAAAAATTTGTAACACACGGTGAACTTTTTATATAAATACGCAATAATGAGAAGAAGAACAGAAACAGAAAATAAAAAAGGAAACGTAAAAAAAGAAAATGAAAGGACAAAAAGGAATCAAAACATAAAAATAAAAAACCGGAACAAAACAACTGAAAACCGGCCAAAACAGTGAAAAAACTGGAAGCAGAAAACCATAGAAGAAAAACGAAAAAAAAAACCCGCCAGAAACAAAGGAAACAGCAGCGAACGAAAATCCGAACAAGGGCCGGCCCAAGTGGCGACTTGCTTCAGCGAAAGCTCGTCCTTTTGACGCCTGCGAGCGTCAAATAGGATTTGCCCGCGGGGACCTCCTCGTTAGCGCCTTCAGCGCCCGATCGCTGTTCTGGCGCTCACGCGCGACCCTAGTGGGCCGTGGCCCATTTGCTTGATCGCTGCTCGCTCGCTCGATCGCTACTCGCTCGCTCGTTGCCTTTTTTTTCTTGCAAGCACTGGTCGAAAAAGCCTTGTTGATTAAAAAAAGAAAAAAAATCCGAAAAAAGAAAAAAATATGAATTAGAAACTGTACAATAATTTTCATAAAATTTTCCAAAATTTCAAAAAAGGTTCATCGAATTTGAAAAAGTTCATCCAATTTGATAACAAGTTTATCGGTTTGGAAAAAGTTCATCAACTTTGAAAAAGTTCATTGACTTCGAAAAAAGTTCATCAAATTTGAAAAAAAGTTCATTGAACTTGGAAAAAGTTCATAGAATTTTTAAAAAAATTATTGAATTTGAAAATAAGTTCATCGTTTTTGAAAAATGTTCATCGAATTAGAAAGAGTTCATTGAATTTGAAAAAAAGTTCATCAAATGTGAAAAACAAGTTCGTCGGTATTGAAAAAAGGTCATCGAATTTGAAAAAAGTTCATCAGATCGAATTCGAAAGAAAACATCGAATTAGAATAAATTTCATGAATTTGAAACGTACATTCCTGTATTATAGAAACATGATAGAAAAAGGTAAAATGGAAATGAAATAAAAATAGAAAAAAAGAAGGAAGAGGGAAAGAAGAAAAGGGGAAAAACCTACTACTAAACGCGTCAAGTGCAGATGCTGGTTGGCTAATGCAGCGAAGGTTTGTTCAGGAGATCGCAAGTTTGATTCGCGGTACATACCTGCCTTCTTTTTTGCGTCTTTTAAGTCCGAAAGAAAGGACTGTGGGCCGGCCCAGCGTAGACAAGGGGGTGTGCGCCCTGTACCATTAACCCTATATCGGGCGCTTAAGGCGCCAAATAGGGTTTGGCCCCGGGGAGGTCCTATGTGCCGCATTTTGCGGCGAATAGCCAGCATGACGCACACAGGAACTGTCCGACTGGGCCGGCCCACTATAAGGACCCCGAGGTGTGTGTACAGCGGTAAAAAATCGCAAAACAGAAAATAACGCAACGAGGAATCGAACTTACGACGTCCCTATACTAAACAGTTTGCTGAGCCGGCCCAGTTCGCGTCCGTGCGGGCGCTTACAGCGCTGTCTAGGAGCTCCCGGGGAGGTCCTATGTGCCGCATTTTGCGGCGAATAGCCAGCCTGACGAACACAGGAACTGTCTGACTGGGCCGGCCCACTATAAGGACCCCGAGGTGTGTGTACGGCGGTAAAGAATTGCAAAACAGAAAATAACGCAACGAGGAATCGAAGTTACGACGTCCCAATACTAAACAAGCGCTGCTAACCACTGGACCGAATGACTGCATCCGAACAATGACGCATCACGATTACATTTAAGAACTCTTTATTGCGGGATATTTCCTTTGCATCCTATTTCCTGTACGTGTATTGCAGCATATAGATTTGAATATGTGATTTATTTATTTTAAAAGCTGGAACATGATTTGAAATACCTGAATATTTTCTAAAGTTGTGAACAAAATTTGAAAACGCAAAATATTTATCAAAATTACAAACAATTTTTTCAAAACACGAACATTTTTTTGGACTTATGAACAATTTGTTCAAAACGCAATTTTTTCATAATTTCAAAAAGATGAACATTTTTTGAATATGTGAACAAAATTGGACAAGCTGGAACATTTTCTGAAATTAGAGACATTTTTTGAATTTATGACAAATTTTAGAAATGAGAAAAAATTTCATAAATAGTAGGGTCAAACCTTGTAAATATGAACATTTTTTAAAAATTTGCGAATTTTTTTGGAATGGGAACATTTTTCAGTTTGTGAACAAAATTTAAAACATGAACATTTTATAAATTTGTAAACAAATTTGAAAAGCTGGAACACTTTCTGAAATTCCTAAACATTTTTTGAATGCAAACAAAATTTGAAAAATGGACAATTTTGAAATTGTGAACAAAAAAATGAATTTGCAAACAATTTGTGAAAACTTGAACAAATTTTGAATTTGTGAACAAAATTACAAAACAGGAACAATTTTTAAGTCACGAACATATTTTAAAGGTTGAGAAAAATTTTTGGAAACACGAACAATTTTTGAAACATGAAAAAAAAGAAAAAAACTTAAAAAAGGAAACAAAAAAACTAGAAAAGGAAAAAAGAAAAGAACAAAAAAACAGAAAATTGAAAAACGAGCCTGGTGGGCCGGCCTTTGTAGATTTCACATTTTATTTTCCCCTGGTTTGCTCGAGTGCATTTGAAAAAAAATGAAAAAAATCACACAAAAAAATCGTTAATTCAAAACAATTCACGGATTTTGAAAAAGTTCATGAATCTTGAAATAAAGTTCATCAAATGTTTTAAAAAAGTTCATCGATTTTGAAAAAAAATCATCGATTAAAAAGAAAGGTTAATCGAGTTTGAAATATAAAGAGTTAATTGATTTTGGAAAAACGATGTGAATTTTGGCATGCTCAAAGGATATAGGTAGGTTTAGGGCATGGATTAATTCCAAGAATTATAAAAGCAATATAAAGTTGGGGGGTTGCTACGCGTCGGTCGACGGATCTTTTAAAAAGATCTGCCGCCTTGCGAGCCGTCGAATCTGACGCAATCTAACGGGTGGATGTATTTCTCTACTTCGCAACAGAGATCTTGTTGCAAAAATATTTTCGACATTGGTTGTGTTGCGGACTTTTTTGAAACACATGTCATGTTGCGAATTTTTTTGCAACAAAGTTTTGTTGTAGATTATTTTTTTGCAACATAAGTGATGTTGCAGAATATCTATTTGCAATATTCAACTTTTTGCAACACAGGTATTGTTGCGGATAGTACTTTTGGAACACATGTGACGTTTCAGAAAAACTTACCGAGGGCGCTGCAATCCAAATTCCTACCTGTATTGTTCAACATAAAAGACGTGATCAACGTCATCGCACGACACAGTGCATGGTGGACGCATACGTAAAATACAGTTCCTTCACAACCTCAAAATATGTCCAGAAACAAGAATTGGATGGTGTGCTCACTGCTACCTCTTGAGCTTGCGTTGTTTTTTCACTTAAAGAGGAAATGGTGATGCAGCAAAGTAGCGTAAGAATTTTTTCCTCAGTTTTGAAAACCAAGGTATCAATTCAGTAGGAGATGATGCACAAGTCACCAAATACCGGCACAAATAATTAAGAATCTTGCAACCAACGCGATAAGGGGTTGTCATCCCTTCACGGTCACTCGCAAAAGTGAGATATGATAGAGATAGTAAAGTAATATTTTTGGTATTTTTATTGTATAGATTGAAAAGTAAAGATTATAAAATAGTAAAAGAGATTTAAAGAGATGCAATATAATGGAAAAGAGACCCGGGGGCCATAGGTTTCACTAGTGGCTTCTCTCAAGATAGCATGTATTACGGTGGGTGAACAAATTACTGTCGAGCAATTGATAGAAAAGCGCATAATTATGAAGATATCTAAGGCAATGGTCATGAACATAGGCATCACATCCGTGTCAAGTAGACCGAAACGATTCTGCATTACTACTATTACTTCACACATTGACCGCTATCCAGCATACATCTAGAGTATTAAGTTCATAAGAACGGAGTAACGCATTAAGCAAGATGACATGATGTAGAGGGATAAACTCAAGCAATATGATATAAACCCCATCTTTTTATCCTCGATGGCAACAATATAATACGTGCCTTGTTGCCCCTACTGTCACTGGGAAAGGACACCGCAAGATTGAACCCAAAGCTAAGCACTTCTCCCATGGCAAGAAAAATCAATCTAGTAGGCCAAACTAAACCGATAATTCGAAGAGACTTGCAAAGATATCAAACCATGCACATAAGAATTCAGAGAATAACCAAATAATATTCATAGATAATCTTGTTCATAAATCCACAATTCATCGAATCTCGGGAAACACACCACAAAAGAGTATTACATCGAATAGATCTCCAAGAACACCGAGGAGAACTTTGTATTGAGAATCAAAGAGAGAGAATAAGACATCTAGCTAATAACTATGGACCCAAAGGTCTGTGATAAACTACTCACGCTTCATCGGAGAGGCAATGGTGTTGATGTAGAAGCCCTCCGTGATCGATTCCCCCTCTGGAAGATTGCCGAAAAAGGCCCCAAGATGGGATCTCACGGGTACAGAAGGTTGCAGCGGTGGAAAAGTGGTTTCATGGCTCCCTTGATGTTTCTAGGGTATAAGTGTATATATAGGCGAAAGAAGTACGTCGGTGGAGCTACGAGGGGCCCACGAGGGTGGGGGCGCGCCTACCCCCCTTGGCGCACCCTCCTGCCTCGTGGATGCCTCGTGGCGTTTCCGACTTCAACTCCAAGTCTTCTGGTTTGCTTTCGGTCCAAGAAAGATCATCGCGAAGGTTTCATTCCATTTGGACTCCAGTTGGTATTCCTTTTCTGCAAAACTCTAAAATGGAAAAAAACAGAAACTGGCACTAGGCCTCCAGTTAATATGTTAGTCCCAAAAATAATATAAAAGAGCATATTAAATCCCATTAAACATCCAAAACAGATAATATAATAGCATGGAACAATCAAAAGTTATAGATATGTTGGAGACGTATCAAGCATCCCCAAGCTTAATTCATGCTCGTCCTCGAGTAGGTAAATGATAAAAACAGAATTTTTGATGTGGAATGCTACCTAACATATTTATCAATGTACTTTTCTTTATTGTGGCATGAATTTTCAGATTCGAAAGATTCAAGACAAAAGTTTAATATTGACATAAAAACAATAATACTTCAAGCATACTAACAAAGCAATCATGTCTTCTCAAACTAACATGGCTAAAGAAAGCTATCACTACAAAATCATATATTCTGTTTATGCTCTATCTTCATCACACAAATTATTTAATCATGCATAACCCCGATGAAAAGCCAAGCAATTGTTTCATACTTTTGATGTTCTCAAAAATTTTCAATCTTCACGCAATACATGAGCGTGAGCCATGGACATATCATTATAGGTGGAATAGAATGGTGGTTGTGGAGAAGACAAAAAGGAGAAGATAGTCTCACATCAACTAGGCGTATCAATGGGCTATGGAGATGCCCATCAATAGATATCAATATGAGTGAGTAGGGATTGCCATGCAACGAATGCACTAGAGCTATAAGTGTATGAAAGCTCAACAAAAGAAACTAAGTGGGTGTGCATCCAACTTGCTTGCTCACGAAGACCTAGGGCACTTTGAGGAAGTCCATAATTAGAATATACAAGCCAAGTTCTATAATGAAAAATTCCCACTGGTATATGAAAGTGACAACATAGGAGACTCTCTATCATAAAGATCATGGTGTTACTTTGAAGCACACGTGTGGTAAAAGAATGGTAGCATTGCCCCTTCTCTCCTTTTCTCTCATTTTCTTTTATTTGGGCCTTTTCTCTTTTTTATGGCCTCTTTTTTTAGTCCGGAGTCTCATCCCGACTTGTGGGGGAGTCATAGTCTCCATCTGCTTTCCTCACTGGGACAATGCTCTAATAGTGAAGATCATCACACTTTTATTTACTTACGACTCAAGAAATAGAACTCGATACTTAGAACAAAATATGACTCTATGTGAATGCCTCCGACGGTGTACCGGGATGTGCAATGAATCAAGAGTGACATGTATGAAAGAATTATGAACGGTGACTTTGCCACAAATGATGTAGGGCAGAAACCTAGGGGCCGATCTTTCACGTTTGGAGAGGATCCTATGAGGAACACGAAGAACGCGCGGAAGAACACGAGGGAAAACACGAGGGGAAAACAAGAGAAACACTCAACCAACAAGAATGTGATCACACATGTGCTAGATCCAAGAAACACATAGAGTTACACGGTCCAAATCCAACAAAGGACGATACAAGTGGCGGTAGCTCATCTCCGAGAGGAGGTCTTGAATCCACGAGGGATCTTCCCGTAGAGGGGTCTTGAATCCATGGTGGATCTTCTCCGAAGAGGCCGCGGTCTCTCACGAGGAGGAGATCCATATGGATGAGCAAAGCTCTATCTCAAATGAGCTAATCCTTTGCTAACCCTAACTAGGAGGAGGAGGAGGAGTATATATAGTCTAGAGCCATGAAGGGGTAAGTGAGGGCGAAGGGGTACATGGGCTCGACCCAATACACTGTGCGCAGACAGGGTCCGGACGTCCATGAGGCGCCGGTCGTCCGGAGGCTCGTGGGGGTCCGGACGTCCGTAATTCTTCGGATTTCCATAAATTAGCTTCTGTTGCCGAGGGTTCGGTCGTCCGGGGCCTGGAGTGTGTCGGACGTCCGGTCTTGGTCGGACGTCCGGCCGCTGTAGAGTGCGTTGGCCTGGTTCCCTTGGGCTGGCATGACCTTCAGGGTCCGGACGTCTGGGCCTGGCGGGTCGTCCGGCGGCTGTAGCTTCGGGCAGCTCCTTCTCTTGGTCCTTGTACTTGGCGTCTTCGCTAGCTCTTCCGTTGGATGTGGTGGCTCCGTGGCTTTCCTCTAAGTACCTGATCATGCATAGCACATATGTTGGAGGTAGTAGCCATGTCTCACATGTAGAAAGTGAAGGTTTGGAGAGGAGCGAGTTCACCTTGTGTCCAATGGCGTATGTCCGAGGTCTCGTCATATGTCCTTTTGGGGTTTAGAGAATAGTCAGGGTGTACATGGGGATGAACGTGGGATGCTCCGCATCATCTCCCCCCCCCCCTTGGGAAAGATCCGACCTCGGATCGTGATCCTCATCACCATGGAAACGGTTGTCGTGGACGGACTTGTAGTTGGACGAAGTTGAAGACATGGCGCAATCCAAGTAGTCCAAGGTGTCGCCGGAGTGATAGACATGCAAAAAGAGCAAACACAAGCGACCCTCGGAAATACAATGGTTAGCGCACACAAAATGTCCATCGTGTAAGAATGAGTCCGTTGGGAAAGATTGTACGTAACAAAGCGCATGAAGCTTATCAAGATGATCTAGAATGATATGCACATCATTCATCGGAGTAAATGCAATCATTGTGCACACAAATGTGTTGTGAATATGATCAATGCAACCACGGTGCAAAATGATGTCATAGTGAGACGGTTTATCAATAGCATGAATATGGCAATGGATGCTCAACATGTGTATGTAATCATGTAATTGATGGTAGGCAATGTGATCATTATGTATGAATATGCCATCAAGGAAGATCACAACAAATTTGCTAAGGAAGTGAACACGCTCAAATATCATGGATGACATGGGAATACAAGATGCAACAAGGCAATCATAATGTGAGTCAATCCATGCATGGGGTGCAAACTTGTGGTGAGTATGAAATG